>NC_140581.1:538128810-538601310 GCF_964204655.1 Triturus cristatus | reverse complement strand
TTGCATTAAATTGTGGCCCGACCAAGGTCACGGAGAGGTCCCCCACGCATGAAGTGGTGTCCAGCATGTTATCAAACATTGCAGTATGGAGCTTTGTTGTTTCTGCATTTGAAGGAGCAAAACAGTCCTGCAGTAACCAGTTACCATCACGGAAACCTACCAAGGTATTGAATACTTACCATGTGGGAGTGGCAGCCGCTGAGAATATGTACTTCAAATACCAGGATGCACTTTTGGATACGCCCAGTGGGCTTTCACGAACTGCTATTTAAAGCGGCGTCATGCTGCCTTCCCGCATTTTGCCAGCACCTGTGATCAAGGGCGTATGACGCCCGAAACGCGTAAGGACATGAACATTGGCATTTGAATTCTGTGGGGTTGCTGGTTGTAAGCGGAACTGCCTTGCAGGAATAAAGGAAGTAACAAGGTGTGTGCCTCTCCAAAGTCTGGTTCCTCGTATTGCATTAAATTGTGGCCCGACCAAGGTCACGGAGAGGTCCCCCACGCATGAAGTGGTGTCCAGCATGTTATCAAACATTGCAGTATGGAGCTTTGTTGTTTCTGCATTTGAAGGAGCAAAACAGTCCTGCAGTAACCAGTTACCATCACGGAAACCTACCAAGGTATTGAATACTTACCATGTGGGAGTGGCAGCCGCTGAGAATATGTACTTCAAATACCAGGATGCACTTTGTGGATACGCCCAGTGGGCTTTCACGAACTGCTATTTAAAGCGGCGTCATGCTGCCTTCCCGCATTTTGCCAGCACCTGTGATCAAGGGCGTATGACGCCCGAAACGCGTAAGGACATGAACATTGGCATTTGAATTCTGTGGGGTTGCTGGTTGTAAGCGGAACTGCCTTGCAGGAATAAAGGAAGTAACAAGGTGTGTGCCTCTCCAAAGTCTGGTTCCTCGTATTGCATTAAATTGTGGCCCGACCAAGGTCACGGAGAGGTCCCCCACGCATGAAGTGGTGTCCAGCATGTTATCAAACATTGCAGTATGGAGCTTTGTTGTTTCTGCATTTGAAGGAGCAAAACAGTCCTGCAGTAACCAGTTACCATCACGGAAACCTACCAAGGTATTGAATACTTACCATGTGGGAGTGGCAGCCGCTGAGAATATGTACTTCAAATACCAGGATGCACTTTGCGGATACGCCCAGTGGGCTTTCACGAACTGCTATTTAAAGCGGCGTCATGCTGCCTTCCCGCATTTTGCCAGCACCTGTGATCAAGGGCGTATGACGCCCGAAACGCGTAAGGACATGAACATTGGCATTTGAATTCTGTGGGGTTGCTGGTTGTAAGCGGAACTGCCTTGCAGGAATAAAGGAAGTAACAAGGTGTGTGCCTCTCCAAAGTCTGGTTCCTCGTATTGCATTAAATTGTGGCCCGACCAAGGTCACGGAGAGGTCCCCCACGCATGAAGTGGTGTCCAGCATGTTATCAAACATTGCAGTATGGAGCTTTGTTGTTTCTGCATTTGAAGGAGCAAAACAGTCCTGCAGTAACCAGTTACCATCACGGAAACCTACCAAGGTATTGAATACTTACCATGTGGGAGTGGCAGCCGCTGAGAATATGTACTTCAAATACCAGGATGCACTTTGCGGATACGCCCAGTGGGCTTTCACGAACTGCTATTTAAAGCGGCGTCATGCTGCCTTCCCGCATTTTGCCAGCACCTGTGATCAAGGGCGTATGACGCCCGAAACGCGTAAGGACATGAACATTGGCATTTGAATTCTGTGGGGTTGCTGGTTGTAAGCGGAACTGCCTTGCAGGAATAAAGGAAGTAACAAGGTGTGTGCCTCTCCAAAGTCTGGTTCCTCGTATTGCATTAAATTGTGGCCCGACCAAGGTCACGGAGAGGTCCCCCACGCATGAAGTGGTGTCCAGCATGTTATCAAACATTGCAGTATGGAGCTTTGTTGTTTCTGCATTTGAAGGAGCAAAACAGTCCTGCAGTAACCAGTTACCATCACGGAAACCTACCAAGGTATTGAATACTTACCATGTGGGAGTGGCAGCCGCTGAGAATATGTACTTCAAATACCAGGATGCACTTTGCAGATACGCCCAGTGGGCTTTCACGAACTGCTATTTAAAGCGGCGTCATGCTGCCTTCCCGCATTTTGCCAGCACCTGTGATCAAGGGCGTATGACGCCCGAAACGCGTAAGGACATGAACATTGGCATTTGAATTCTGTGGGGTTGCTGGTTGTAAGCGGAACTGCCTTGCAGGAATAAAGGAAGTAACAAGGTGTGTGCCTCTCCAAAGTCTGGTTCCTCGTATTGCATTAAATTGTGGCCCGACCAAGGTCACGGAGAGGTCCCCCACGCATGAAGTGGTGTCCAGCATGTTATCAAACATTGCAGTATGGAGCTTTGTTGTTTCTGCATTTGAAGGAGCAAAACAGTCCTGCAGTAACCAGTTACCATCACGGAAACCTACCAAGGTATTGAATACTTACCATGTGGGAGTGGCAGCCGCTGAGAATATGTACTTCAAATACCAGGATGCACTTTGCGGATACGCCCAGTGGGCTTTCACGAACTGCTATTTAAAGCGGCGTCATGCTGCCTTCCCGCATTTTGCCAGCACCTGTGATCAAGGGCGTATGACGCCCGAAACGCGTAAGGACATGAACATTGGCATTTGAATTCTGTGGGGTTGCTGGTTGTAAGCGGAACTGCCTTGCAGGAATAAAGGAAGTAACAAGGTGTGTGCCTCTCCAAAGTCTGGTTCCTCGTATTGCATTAAATTGTGGCCCGACCAAGGTCACGGAGAGGTCCCCCACGCATGAAGTGGTGTCCAGCATGTTATCAAACATTGCAGTATGGAGCTTTGTTGTTTCTGCATTTGAAGGAGCAAAACAGTCCTGCAGTAACCAGTTACCATCACGGAAACCTACCAAGGTATTGAATACTTACCATGTGGGAGTGGCAGCCGCTGAGAATATGTACTTCAAATACCAGGATGCACTTTGCGGATACGCCCAGTGGGCTTTCACGAACTGCTATTTAAAGCGGCGTCATGCTGCCTTCCCGCATTTTGCCAGCACCTGTGATCAAGGGCGTATGACGCCCGAAACGCGTAAGGACATGAACATTGGCATTTGAATTCTGTGGGGTTGCTGGTTGTAAGCGGAACTGCCTTGCAGGAATAAAGGAAGTAACAAGGTGTGTGCCTCTCCAAAGTCTGGTTCCTCGTATTGCATTAAATTGTGGCCCGACCAAGGTCACGGAGAGGTCCCCCACGCATGAAGTGGTGTCCAGCATGTTATCAAACATTGCAGTATGGAGCTTTGTTGTTTCTGCATTTGAAGGAGCAAAACAGTCCTGCAGTAACCAGTTACCATCACGGAAACCTACCAAGGTATTGAATACTTACCATGTGGGAGTGGCAGCCGCTGAGAATATGTACTTCAAATACCAGGATGCACTTTGCGGATACGCCCAGTGGGCTTTCACGAACTGCTATTTAAAGCGGCGTCATGCTGCCTTCCCGCATTTTGCCAGCACCTGTGATCAAGGGCGTATGACGCCCGAAACGCGTAAGGACATGAACATTGGCATTTGAATTCTGTGGGGTTGCTGGTTGTAAGCGGAACTGCCTTGCAGGAATAAAGGAAGTAACAAGGTGTGTGCCTCTCCAAAGTCTGGTTCCTCGTATTGCATTAAATTGTGGCCCGACCAAGGTCACGGAGAGGTCCCCCACGCATGAAGTGGTGTCCAGCATGTTATCAAACATTGCAGTATGGAGCTTTGTTGTTTCTGCATTTGAAGGAGCAAAACAGTCCTGCAGTAACCAGTTACCATCACGGAAACCTACCAAGGTATTGAATACTTACCATGTGGGAGTGGCAGCCGCTGAGAATATGTACTTCAAATACCAGGATGCACTTTGCGGATACGCCCAGTGGGCTTTCACGAACTGCTATTTAAAGCGGCGTCATGCTGCCTTCCCGCATTTTGCCAGCACCTGTGATCAAGGGCGTATGACGCCCGAAACGCGTAAGGACATGAACATTGGCATTTGAATTCTGTGGGGTTGCTGGTTGTAAGCGGAACTGCCTTGCAGGAATAAAGGAAGTAACAAGGTGTGTGCCTCTCCAAAGTCTGGTTCCTCGTATTGCATTAAATTGTGGCCCGACCAAGGTCACGGAGAGGTCCCCCACGCATGAAGTGGTGTCCAGCATGTTATCAAACATTGCAGTATGGAGCTTTGTTGTTTCTGCATTTGAAGGAGCAAAACAGTCCTGCAGTAACCAGTTACCATCACGGAAACCTACCAAGGTATTGAATACTTACCATGTGGGAGTGGCAGCCGCTGAGAATATGTACTTCAAATACCAGGATGCACTTTGCGGATACGCCCAGTGGGCTTTCACGAACTGCTATTTAAAGCGGCGTCATGCTGCCTTCCCGCATTTTGCCAGCACCTGTGATCAAGGGCGTATGACGCCCGAAACGCGTAAGGACATGAACATTGGCATTTGAATTCTGTGGGGTTGCTGGTTGTAAGCGGAACTGCCTTGCAGGAATAAAGGAAGTAACAATGGGTGTGCCTCTCCAAAGTCTGGTTCCTCGTATTGCATTAAATTGTGGCCCGACCAAGGTCACGGAGAGGTCCCCCACGCATGAAGTGGTGTCCAGCATGTTATCAAACATTGCAGTATGGAGCTTTGTTGTTTCTGCATTTGAAGGAGCAAAACAGTCCTGCAGTAACCAGTTACCATCACGGAAACCTACCAAGGTATTGAATACTTACCATGTGGGAGTGGCAGCCGCTGAGAATATGTACTTCAAATACCAGGATGCACTTTGCGGATACGCCCAGTGGGCTTTCACGAACTGCTATTTAAAGCGGCGTCATGCTGCCTTCCCGCATTTTGCCAGCACCTGTGATCAAGGGCGTATGACGCCCGAAACGCGTAAGGACATGAACATTGGCATTTGAATTCTGTGGGGTTGCTGGTTGTAAGCGGAACTGCCTTGCAGGAATAAAGGAAGTAACAAGGTGTGTGCCTCTCCAAAGTCTGGTTCCTCGTATTGCATTAAATTGTGGCCCGACCAAGGTCACGGAGAGGTCCCCCACGCATGAAGTGGTGTCCAGCATGTTATCAAACATTGCAGTATGGAGCTTTGTTGTTTCTGCATTTGAAGGAGCAAAACAGTCCTGCAGTAACCAGTTACCATCACGGAAACCTACCAAGGTATTGAATACTTACCATGTGGGAGTGGCAGCCGCTGAGAATATGTACTTCAAATACCAGGATGCACTTTGCGGATACGCCCAGTGGGCTTTCACGAACTGCTATTTAAAGCGGCGTCATGCTGCCTTCCCGCATTTTGCCAGCACCTGTGATCAAGGGCGTATGACGCCCGAAACGCGTAAGGACATGAACATTGGCATTTGAATTCTGTGGGGTTGCTGGTTGTAAGCGGAACTGCCTTGCAGGAATAAAGGAAGTAACAAGGTGTGTGCCTCTCCAAAGTCTGGTTCCTCGTATTGCATTAAATTGTGGCCCGACCAAGGTCACGGAGAGGTCCCCCACGCATGAAGTGGTGTCCAGCATGTTATCAAACATTGCAGTATGGAGCTTTGTTGTTTCTGCATTTGAAGGAGCAAAACAGTCCTGCAGTAACCAGTTACCATCACGGAAACCTACCAAGGTATTGAATACTTACCATGTGGGAGTGGCAGCCGCTGAGAATATGTACTTCAAATACCAGGATGCACTTTGCGGATACGCCCAGTGGGCTTTCACGAACTGCTATTTAAAGCGGCGTCATGCTGCCTTCCCGCATTTTGCCAGCACCTGTGATCAAGGGCGTATGACGCCCGAAACGCGTAAGGACATGAACATTGGCATTTGAATTCTGTGGGGTTGCTGGTTGTAAGCGGAACTGCCTTGCAGGAATAAAGGAAGTAACAAGGTGTGTGCCTCTCCAAAGTCTGGTTCCTCGTATTGCATTAAATTGTGGCCCGACCAAGGTCACGGAGAGGTCCCCCACGCATGAAGTGGTGTCCAGCATGTTATCAAACATTGCAGTATGGAGCTTTGTTGTTTCTGCATTTGAAGGAGCAAAACAGTCCTGCAGTAACCAGTTACCATCACGGAAACCTACCAAGGTATTGAATACTTACCATGTGGGAGTGGCAGCCGCTGAGAATATGTACTTCAAATACCAGGATGCACTTTGCGGATACGCCCAGTGGGCTTTCACGAACTGCTATTTAAAGCGGCGTCATGCTGCCTTCCCGCATTTTGCCAGCACCTGTGATCAAGGGCGTATGACGCCCGAAACGCGTAAGGACATGAACATTGGCATTTGAATTCTGTGGGGTTGCTGGTTGTAAGCGGAACTGCCTTGCAGGAATAAAGGAAGTAACAAGGTGTGTGCCTCTCCAAAGTCTGGTTCCTCGTATTGCATTAAATTGTGGCCCGACCAAGGTCACGGAGAGGTCCCCCACGCATGAAGTGGTGTCCAGCATGTTATCAAACATTGCAGTATGGAGCTTTGTTGTTTCTGCATTTGAAGGAGCAAAACAGTCCTGCAGTAACCAGTTACCATCACGGAAACCTACCAAGGTATTGAATACTTACCATGTGGGAGTGGCAGCCGCTGAGAATATGTACTTCAAATACCAGGATGCACTTTGCGGATACGCCCAGTGGGCTTTCACGAACTGCTATTTAAAGCGGCGTCATGCTGCCTTCCCGCATTTTGCCAGCACCTGTGATCAAGGGCGTATGACGCCCGAAACGCGTAAGGACATGAACATTGGCATTTGAATTCTGTGGGGTTGCTGGTTGTAAGCGGAACTGCCTTGCAGGAATAAAGGAAGTAACAATGTGTGTGCCTCTCCAAAGTCTGGTTCCTCGTATTGCATTAAATTGTGGCCCGACCAAGGTCACGGAGAGGTCCCCCACGCATGAAGTGGTGTCCAGCATGTTATCAAACATTGCAGTATGGAGCTTTGTTGTTTCTGCATTTGAAGGAGCAAAACAGTCCTGCAGTAACCAGTTACCATCACGGAAACCTACCAAGGTATTGAATACTTACCATGTGGGAGTGGCAGCCGCTGAGAATATGTACTTCAAATACCAGGATGCACTTTGCGGATACGCCCAGTGGGCTTTCACGAACTGCTATTTAAAGCGGCGTCATGCTGCCTTCCCGCAGTTTGCCAGCACCTGTGATCAAGGGCGTATGACGCCCGAAACGCGTAAGGACATGAACATTGGCATTTGAATTCTGTGGGGTTGCTGGTTGTAAGCGGAACTGCCTTGCAGGAATAAAGGAAGTAACAAGGTGTGTGCCTCTCCAAAGTCTGGTTCCTCGTATTGCATTAAATTGTGGCCCGACCAAGGTCACGGAGAGGTCCCCCACGCATGAAGTGGTGTCCAGCATGTTATCAAACATTGCAGTATGGAGCTTTGTTGTTTCTGCATTTGAAGGAGCAAAACAGTCCTGCAGTAACCAGTTACCATCACGGAAACCTACCAAGGTTTTGAATACTTACCATGTGGGAGTGGCAGCCGCTGAGAATATGTACTTCAAATACCAGGATACACTTTGCGGATACGCCCAGTGGGCTTTCACGAACTGCTATTTAAAGCGGCGTCATGCTGCCTTCCCGCATTTTGCCACCAGCACCTGTGATCAAGGGCGTATGACGCCCGAAACGCGTAAGGACATGAACATTGGCATTTGAATTCTGTGGGGTTGCTGGTTGTAAGCGGAACTGCCTTGCAGGAATAAAGGAAGTAACAAGGTGTGTGCCTCTCCAAAGTCTGGTTCCTCGTATTGCATTAAATTGTGGCCCGACCAAGGTCACGGAGAGGTCCCCCACGCATGAAGTGGTGTCCAGCATGTTATCAAACATTGCAGTATGGAGCTTTGTTGTTTCTGCATTTGAAGGAGCAAAACAGTCCTGCAGTAACCAGTTACCATCACGGAAACCTACCAAGGTATTGAATACTTACCATGTGGGAGTGGCAGCCGCTGAGAATATGTACTTCAAATACCAGGATGCACTTTGCGGATACGCCCAGTGGGCTTTCACGAACTGCTATTTAAAGCGGCGTCATGCTGCCTTCCCGCATTTTGCCAGCACCTGTGATCAAGGGCGTATGACGCCCGAAACGCGTAAGGACATGAACATTGGCATTTGAATTCTGTGGGGTTGCTGGTTGTAAGCGGAACTGCCTTGCAGGAATAAAGGAAGTAACAAGGTGTGTGCCTCTCCAAAGTCTGGTTCCTCGTATTCCATATATATATATATATATATATATATTCACTTAAAAAACCATAGGTTTCACACATGTTATATTTAGGTGGATATTTCACTCGTAAAAAACCAATGAAATTCCGCCGTTATAGTTAGTTCAGATAACTATAACTCGCGCGCCCGCAATCCTGCTCATGACGTCACATATTACATCACTCATGACATGGTCAGTGGCATCACTCATGACATCACTGATGAAATCATCCTTGTGATAGAGTGGCGGGCGCGCGAGTTATAGTTATCTGAACTAACTATAACGGGGGAATTTCATTGGTTTTTTACGAGTGAAATATCCACCTAACTATAACATGTGTGAAACCTATGGTTTTTTAAGTGAATTTGCAAGGTTTTTTAAATGCTAATTCCTAACTATAACGTGTGTGAAACCTATGTTTTTTTCAGTGAATTTGTACGTTTTTTTAAATGCTAATTTATTTATGTATTATTATTTTTTTTTATATATTTATTTTACAATAAACTACGTATTAAAAAGTATTATTTTTTGGGGCGGTTTTCACCGTTCGCGCACGGTGCGTGCACCCCGCGATTTTTAAAAAAAAAAGATTTTTTTTTTTTGGGGTTTCTCACCGTGCGCGCACGGTGCGCGCACCCCCGCAATTTAAAAACAAAAAAAATTTTTTTTTTGCCTTCGGGGTCCTTCAGGGACCCCCTGACAAAGGCTAGGGGGTCAGGAACTCTCTACCCTGCCCCCTTTTCACGTTCGCCACCTTCCTTTTTCACTCTCGCACTGAAAACAAACAAAATGGCGGCCGACACTTCCTGATTTCGACCGATTCGAACGTTGACTAACATGTAACCACCAATCAGAATTACGCTCGCGCACGTTAGGGTGCTCGCACGGTGCGCGCACGGTGCGCGCACCCTGCGCGTGTACAGATATATATATTGATTTAAATGGTATTTTCTCTGGAAATACTGAACAGATTTACACCAAACCTGCAAAAGGCACTTCATGGACCTTATGGCTACCTCTCTTCCAAATTTCACATATTTCTTTTCAGCCGTTCAGGCTGTAGCGGCGACTAAAGTCCCTATGGAAAAATCCATGGGGAAAACGTGTTTTGGGACCCCCCTTTTTCTCTGCCCCCACTTGACGAATCACCCCGAGACTTTCAGGGTAGGAGCTGAACGGAGCGCCCCATTAGTTTTGAAAATTTTGCGAGGATTCGCCAATTGGCACCAAAGTTATTCAAAATAGAATTTTGAGATTTCCTATGGAAACTCGGTCCTAACTATAACTATCTACTGGCGACCGCCAGTAGATAATATATATATATATATATATGCTGCAAACAATCACTCCAACAGGAACGACGCAAACTCCTCTTGGTGGCAAAATAGAATTTATTTTGTTCTCTCAGCTGCCTGTCATGACGCGTTTCGGCCGAAACGTCGGCCTTGATCACACATATATATATACATACTGCTGCTTTCTCGACCCTTTTGGTGGGGACTAGGAGTTCCAGGCAACAATGAGGATGAGAAGGAGGCCCTCCAACAAGTTGTGCCTGTGACTTCTGCAGCCATCCCACATGGCACTTTCAAGCATGGACACATCTCCCAGTGCACGGAACACACTTTGGCTTTCCTGACCCTTCTGGTGGCGACTCCGAGTCCCAGGTGACAATGAGGGTGAGAAGGAGGCCCGAAGGAGGCCCTCCAACTAGCTGCACCTGTGCCTTCTTCATCCATCCTACATGGGGCATTAAAGCATGGATACATGGATACATCTGACACTGCGTTGGACATGCCCGGTGAAACCCAGGGCCAAGGAAGGGCCCATTCTGAGCCTGTCAGGACCAAGAAGAGACAAGGATGGACTCCCTGGTTTCTCCTTTTTCTACTGAGCACCGCCTTGTTTTTGGCATGAACAGCCCTGGCACAAAGCCCATCAGCTAACTGGCTACATCTGTATAAAACACGTGCAGGGAGATACACACAGACCGGACACAGTTGAGTCCTTGTGGAACTATCAATGACTGTGTTTGACTTAACCACCTACAACTATGCACTTGGTTGCCAGTTTTTACGAACTCTAAGTGGATTGGGGGACACTTTAGGCATTTAGGCATTGCCTGTATTAGACATACATCGGGCAAGGCAGTCTCTTTCTTATTTCTCTCTGTTATCTTTTTTCCTTTTCTAGGCTGTTACTCAGGGTCTCATTATGATGCTGATCGGAAGAATGGCATCGTAGCAGAAACGGGACCGCCCAACAAGGAGTAAGCGGTCCCGCTACCATTATTTGGATGGGACTGCCTTGACGGCAGTCATAAAGTTAATTTTTTTTCTAATGCAGTTTGTGCTGTGCGCCACAGCACAAGCCACAATAGGAACAATACACTTTTAAAACATCCATGCACCTTCAATCAGGCACCATGTGGTGCCTGCCACACGATGCATGGATGTTTAAGGGGGCACTATAGGTGCACCCCAGGACCCATAGCGGATGGACACTGAGACAGGGGCCCTGCTAGAAGCCACAAAAGACACCTTCCACCAGCCTTTTCATGGCAGAAGAACTGACATGAAAAGGCTGTCAGAAGGGTGCATTGTAATCCCCACGACGGTGCCTGAGGAGGTACCACCTCCATTTTGGGTATTACAACCCATCTGCCGCCCGATGGGTCCTTGAGCCTGTCGGAGGTGGAGCGGATTCCCCCACTCAGGCATCGTTAAGACCGCCTGTATCTTAAAATGGCGGTCAAACAGATGCCGCGGATGTAGGGCGGAGCTCCACCGACCAGCTGCTCGGTGGCCTCCCGCCTGACATAGTCATGAACCCCTCAGTATTTTACCACAGGGCTGCCTATGTGCATGGGTAATCTTTTGTTTTAATACTTACCTTTTTCTTTTCTTTTGTTGTTATAGTGCTACACACCACAATCGTTCTGTCTTAAAAACATGATGGGAAAAAGAAAGGCCACACAGCCTGCACAGGGAATGCACGGTCATTGAAAGACCATGAGGAAAGCAGATAATTATACTTTAAGTAAAATTAACTTAATAATTGAGGAAGTTGAATTAATTATTGGAACCAAAAACTCCAGCAGGAACTTACAGCACCTGGTGTGCACGCTTCCCTGCATAATTAAAAGAAAGGAAGTATGCAGTGCTTCTTGTAAGACCCACACTGAGAGTGAGTCAAGCCCATTACTTCCCAGGAATGAACTTCCTTTCGATGCTTATCCATGGGATATTCTCCAACAGCCCATTGTCATATGTAGCACACGGTTCTCTGCCTTGCGATTGGCTAACGAGGCCATCCCCGTTGATGAGATATCAAATTGGGTGGCCACACCAGGTGGGCGGTATATTAATAAACCAAACAATGTGAAGGTTGAGAAGAGTTTGATTGATAATAGCTAACATCCACATCCAGGGATAAAAAAGATGTCAAATATCGTTTTCGGCTCTCCTTTGTAAATGATGGATAATTCCCTCATGTTTTTCCTTCACAGTCATACCTGGTAATTGCATAGCCCTGCAGAAGGGTCATATTAATTTCAGGTTTGGAATCGTCTCTGAGCCCGGTTTCCTAAAGGAGTATGGCCACTGGTTCTTTGTCCTCTAGGAAGGTAAAGAGCTCAAGACTACGTTTATATAGTGCCCTACATTTAAGTAGGTACACCTGCCACTTTTGGTCATCTAGATTCTGGAGTTGCAGATGCACTTGCTTTAAAAAGGGAAAAAATTGTGCTGGAAGCACATTCAAAAAGAAAAAAACAGTAGCTCTGCCTGCTGCTTGTGATCAAAGGGCCACTGGAGGCATCTGATCAGCTGGGGCGAGGAAGCAAAAAATACATGGGCTTAAATGGTTTGGAGCCTATTTCCCTACAGGTCCCCATTGTTTTTTCTGTACAGTGTGATGCTGTGATAGCTTTTCTAAAAACGGAAAAGGTACAGCAATTCATTTGGGGACAGATGTACAACCACCAATTTGCGAGTCGCAAATTGCGTTGCACATGCCATTGGGATGCACAACAGAGTCTGGGACACGTTTGCGATTCCTAATGGGGTTGCAAATTGCATGCCTCATGAATATTAATGAGGCAGGTGCAATTTGGGACCCCATTAGGAACGGCTAGCACTCAGAGGTATGGTGGCCATCTGGGGTCAACAGACCACCATGTCTTTGACTGCTTTTTTAATAAAGCAGTTTTTATAAATGCAGCCAGTTTTCCTGGACGGAAAATGGAATGCATTTAAAAAAGAAAATTAAACGTTTCAGTTTCTTTTTTTTAAAGGGCAGGCAGTGGTCCCTAAGCTATAGTACATGGCATGGTGACTCACTATTAGGAAGGGAAACCCCTTCCTAATAGCGAAAGTTGCAAATGCTATTTTGCGAGTCAATGACTAGCAAAATTGCATCTGGACATGCCATTACCCTTTTTTGCGGTTGCCAACTGGATGATCTACCGTTTGCAGCTGCAAAAAAGGATCGTACATCGGGCTCTTAATTTCCTCCATGCTTGCCAGTATCTCCTGTGCTATGTTAAAAGCTTGATTTTAGAAAACATTGTTTGCAGTGAATATTGTTTGGCTGATGTAACTGGAGAAGACCATGCCCTAGTAAACTATTTAAACAAGTGGCAATCAAATACCTGCTTGAGACCCCTTTTAGCAGTCAAATTAGGAGAAAGCCCAACCTACTCTAAAGAGCCTCTGGTACATAGAGGATGTCACAGTGTTATTTATTTCAAGAAAAATGACATGTGAGTCATTTTACAGCAATGTTTTTCAAATACTTTATTTTTTGTAATACATATGTTTTACAGTTTTTTGTCTCAATAGTTACAGTTGGAAGACTCATTCACTTAAAAAATACTAAATTAAATTGGAACAAGCAGAACATTTTACATATGTTTTGCAGTTACTTCAGATTAACTGGGTGCCAGGGACTGATTGGTGCTATGGGCACTTGGGCATTGGCCAAAGGGCCAGTGCCTCAGTGCCCTCTGTGGGCCGTTTTTTCCCCTTTCTCAGTTCACAGAGGGCACTGGACAGGGAGAGTAAAGCAGCATCACTGGACGGCCATGTGATATGGGTGTTCAGCCATAATCAGCTGTGGCCTCTCCTTGACCTCCTGCCCTGCCAAGCAATCATGCTGATGGTGGGCTGAGGAGCGGGTGATTGTGTGCTAGAATCTGCCTCCCTGGGGCCCAGGTGTTGCTCAGGCCCTTGAGCCATTTTCACCTCGCCCCTCTTGGGGCCCACACAGCACAGAAACAGTGTTTGCACTTGGCACCTCACCCACAGCCCTTCTCATTCAGGGCAGAGTGGGCGAGGAAGAATGGATCTCGCTGTGGGGTCCATTTGATCTTGTGTTCTCGCACCATCTTCACCTCAGCCTCCCCACCACTCCATGGATGGCCCAACAGCTGTGCTTTGTGCTTTATGCCCCCCCCCCCCCCTGTCAGGCCATTTATTTATTTAATACAATTTTATATAGAGGTAACTTTACTTGAAGGTGTCAGAGCACTTTACAAAAGGACCAGTGACACAACATAAGGACTTCAGTGTACATCAGTTACATAAAGATACAAACAGAAAAACTCTAAATAAACATGAGAATGGCAGTGAGTACAAAGGTCTACTCAAATACTAGTGGTTAGTGTTACATATAAACAAGTTGCACATTAACTCAAGGTGAAGATACAAACAGATAAACTCTAAATTTACATAGGAATGGTACTAAGTGCATAAATCTACTACAGATACTAGTGGTTAGAATTACATATATACAGGTTGCAAATTCACTCAATATTACATTTTAATGAAAGTTGAAGTGGTTAGGTTTGGACAAATATAAAATATATATTTACACTACATGATCTTCTCGCCATTGTTTGGGTATTTGCTTCCAGCCTGGCCTTCAGGGTGTTGTTACACTCACAGGCGGTATCTTGGGCCTGGAGGGATCCCTTAGCTGGTGATGTCCAGAGCGCTTCACATGCAGCAGGTGAGGTCCATAGCAGGGCTCCTTTTTGCCATGTTGTTTACAGGGACAGGCAGCCCCTCACTGGCAGGAGTGTGGCTCCCCCACACTGCAGGGCAACGAGTGTGCCTGTACAGCACTTACCAGCAGCAGGTAAAGTACGCAGGAGGGCCCCTCCCCACCTGGGCATCCACCGGTACAGGCAGTCCCTGGCCACAGGACATTGCAGGGTATCTTCCAGAAGCCCCAGGTATGAAATGGTGACTGGCCTCTTCTCAATAGGGAGTATGTGTCTTGTCCCCAGGCATATCTTACATGGCGACAGGGAAGGGAAAGCTCCTGAGGGTGGCACGACCAGCATGGTCCGCTCAGTCAGAGTCTCCCCCCTGATGACCCCAGTGCTGCTTCAGATCCCCCATGCTTCCACCGCATCTTGACGCCTCAAGTCTGGACTAGGGAAGATAGGTGAGAGCACCCTCAATGTCCAGCGGGTGCCTCCAGAGGTGTTGTGTATGGGTCCCCCATTCACTTCTTGGGAAGGTCAGCCCCCGCCGTTGATGTAGAGATTGCCCCGCTGTGGAGGGGAAGTGGAGACCTCAGCTGTGGTGTGTTCCGCACTGCCCTGAGGCAGTGGAGGGCTGGGGAGGGTTTAGTAATAGCAGGGGCTCCTCTGTTACTCGGGTGTTCCTGCACTGGAGAGCTGGGGAATAATTTTGCAATAGATGGTGCCTCGTTGTTTTTCAGTTGCTTAGCTTGTAACCTTGACCCTGGTGTCTTTCCCAAGAACAAAATCCTCCCACTTTCATGCCTTGCGTGTGCAGAGTTGCAGAGATGGGGAATCAGGTTTGAGTCCCAGTGTCTGCTCAACATCCTGTGATTCTGGGCAGATCACTTCATCTCCCAATCCCTTAAATAAAAAAATCTGATCTTGTGTACTGTAATTGGTGTTCATGAATACCGCTCAAATAGCCTTTGTCTTGGGCTGAATTCACACTATATAAAACTGTCAAAAGGAAAAACCACAATAAAAAATAGCCATTTGTTCTTGCTTTATGATTCTGCAAATGAAGCAAGATAATTAAAGAAGGAAGCTTTATTAAAACACACCCACATTTTTTAACACAGCTTTTCAGATCCAAACTTTCCCTTTAATTCCCCTTAGTGCCTCACTGTTTGATTTTCTTATGTTGTGGAGGCTGCTCTCTGACACTTAAGTCATTCCGTACCTATTGTCGGGTGCACCATTCTACTTCTATGTTCTTTTTATCATTCTGGGAGAGTCTAAGCTTGCACTATGATAAAATGTTATTGTATTCATATTTACCAGTGACTGCCTCCTCAGCCTGCAACGGGGGATCCTGTTGGGTGATGTTTGTGTCTTTCCTTTCTCTCCCCAGCAGAAAGGGACACTCACATTTCCTGCCTCACCTCCATATGGGTACACCCGTTCCTCACTGCCTGCATGAGTGGGAAAACAGCAGGCCTGTATGTTTCTGTCTCACTGCTCTGACCACACCCCCTTTCTCAGTCAGCCAGTAAGATGCAGTTTTTGGATTGAAGTGGGGGTAAGAATTCATAGACTTCCTTCCCACCTCCTTATTACCACACCCATGTTAACCAGACAAAGGGCATAAAAGCAGCTGACCAGTAGCTTGCATCAGACAGCTTCAGGCTGGACTCTACAGTTTAGACAAATAAATAGCCTGAACGTTCAGGTTACAGGAACCTAACCTAGGGGTGTCAGGAAGACACTTGTTTCCCGAAGAACACCCAAGAAAAAGAAGAAAAAAGGGGCAGAACACATTCTTTCTTGAGTCCCCTCACTCATCATTGGGGTCCTCTCCGTCCTCTACGGACTGAGGCGTGCTGCAACTTGCGGATTACATAGGAGCACTAAACCAAATTATGTGTGGTGCAAGTGTAGTGGTGTGGAGTAGAATAAAGTGAATTAAAATAATCAACTAGTGGGCCAAATATATTTTATTCTTGCTCCTAGCTAATTGGTTAAAAAGGTGGGTAATATGCTAGAATAAACTACTTTAATGGGTAAGTGTACCTAGCATATGGTCAACTAGTTTCGAGCTTCCCTAGCTCTTCCTCAGGACTACACTGGGACCAGCCCAGTGCAAGTACCACTCCTAGTAGACCTAATTCCGGTGCAAAGACAAGTGAAAAAACGCTGCGCCTAATAAGCATGCGTTAAGGATAATACATACGTAAATGTACGTCTAGTAAAGTCTGTAGGGTATAAAAATACAGAAGTTAAAGGGAAAAAAAAAACCCACAATATCCAATGTATATATAAAAACAATGGCGGTTACACTATACACCTGTGTTGTAATACTCATTACTATTTTTTTCTTATTGTGCCACTATGTTGCTCTCCAGCAAATACATCCTTCATGCGGGCGTTTCGCTATAACGTGAGTAAAAAGTGTCTATGAATGCACACAGTGCACATATAAACAAAAAAACAAAAAACATGTGTCTGACATGACAAAATACACAAAAGACTGACAAATGCACGATAATACATACATCTTAACAGGCAATACTATGCCTCATGGTCAACGGAGGGGGTGTGGAAACTCGTACACCTAAAGAGATGGTACAAGTGGTTGTTAAAAAGTTTGTAGCACCGTCTTGTTGGCAGACCTAGTGCGGGAAAGAAATACGAAAAAGAAGGCGATCTTCGTTAGTCAGGGGAAACGGGTAGATCTTCCCCCAGGGGTGTTGTCACTCACTTGTACTTTTGAAGCCACACTCTGGAACGCCTAATGGAGACCAGCCTCGCTGACCGCATACTGTGTGGTTCCGAGCGGGATGCCAAGTTATCTACGGGGGAGGTGGTGGAAAGTAAGGAAGGACTTGCCGGTGGCGGTCCTTATTCGGGGCAGCCATGTTGGGAAAGGAAAAAAGTAATTCTTCATTCAAGACAAAAAATAATAAAAAATAAAGAATACAAAAATAATAATAAAGACCTAATTAATAGTTCTACATGGTGCCAAAACAACAATGGTTGAAATGGAGCATACTGGCTGTGAGTGCTAAGTGTCCAACCTTCTATAGAAAAAACGTGGTTAAAGATTGGATCAGCCATTTTGGATCAGGAAGAGTGTGTCAGACCGTAAAACACACTCATCCCGTAAATTAGTATTACTGGCCCTCATCATAGTTGTCTGGGTCGGTCATGATTACCGAGTGACCCATCAATGCTTAAAAAACGTTATTGAGACAAAATCATTGTCAGTAAGAAAAGATCTTAAGGACACAGGGATTGGTTCAATTTTGGAACCTTTGTCGAAATTTGCAGACGCATTTCTAAGACCCTTAGTCCAAGCGACTGACACATACTTACAAGACACTAAAGCTGTTCTGTGTCTGATTCAGAATCTTGATTTTAACCCCACAACCAGCATCCTGATCAGTCTGGATGTGGAAAGCTTGTACACCAGTTTACCACACAAGGACACACTGGATATTCTGGAGGAAGTACTCTTTGAAAACAATTGGGCTTACCACACGCCCAGACATGTGGTTCTAGAATGCTGTCGCTTAGCTCTAACCAAATTTTTTTTCCAATTCAATGACTCTCTGTACAAACAAACGCACGGTACCAGCATGGGAAGTACCTTTGCGCCGGGCCTGGCAGGGCTCTACATACATCATCTGGAATGACACAAGATCCTCCATAATAACAATCCGCACATTCACAAGATCAAATTATGGAAGAGATACATCGACGATGTGCTCCTCATTTGGGAAGGCGATGAAACAGGTTTTGAGTTTTTCCTACTCTGGCTCAACCAACAAGATCCATTCTTAAAATTTACCTTCACCATGAGTAGGTCCAATTTGGTTTTTCTTGACCTCAACATATCAGCACACGAAGGTCGCCTTATTACTACCACACACTTCAAACCTACGGCAAGAAACTGCCTCCTAGTGTACGACAGCTTCCACCCAAGAAGCTTGAAAGACAATCTCCCCTTCGGGCAATTTTTGCGCCTGACGCAATTGCACCACACGAGAGGACTACAAAATTCAAGCTAAAGATCTATCGGAAAAACTGGTACGACGGCATTATCCACAACATCTGGTGTCCAAAGCACAAAAAAGAGCTTCCAACAATAACCGAGAAGCACTTCTAGAACAAAAACCTGAGAAAATAGCTGACAAGAAAAAAAGAGAAATCTGCATTACGACTTTCAATATCGCATCAGATCAAGTGACCAAAATAATTAAGAAACATTGGCGGATTCTGAATAGTGGAGGTTTGGATTTTCAAAAACCTATGTTCAGTCACAAAAAAGCAAAAAACTTAAGGAACTACCTGGTACACACCAGGCCAAACCCAACGAAGACTGTAGGCCCTGTACGCCTACTCTACCCACTTCCAGAGGGACACTACCCTTGTGGTAACTGTAGTGTATGTCACCTCACCAGTGCAACAAAAACTGTCACCTGCAATAATGGCGTTACATGGAATCTTCGATCATTCACGAATTGCAACACAACGGGGGTAATATACCTCATTACTTGCGTGTGTAATCTCCATTATGTGGGGATGACCACAAGAAAAGTGAACACGAGAATGATTGAACATCGCAGCAATTTCAGATGTAAACATAGCAACACCAAAATGACCACACATTTCTTGCAACAACAACACACACCCAATGACTTCAGCTGGGTCATTCTTGAACATATCAGTAACCACCCCAACATTGAAAAAAATCTACATGAAAAAGAACAACGTTGGGTCTTCAAACTACGATCAGATGACCATGGCCTGAACGATGATATACAATGGGGCCATTTCACTTCCAACTAAGTTTTTCTTTCCAGTAAATTTTTCACAAATGGCCTAAACAAGGATATACCATCTGGCCATTTCACTTCCAACTAATTTTTTTCTAAAAAAAAAATTCTAAAAATGTTTTTCTATGAATATATTGAATACACATAACTTTATTGAAAACATCAATGTGGCAACTGCTCCATCAATGATAACTGTTTAATACTCTTCATATCAGCCTATCCATTATATTCATAAGTATATGACACCACTCAATGAAGATACGCATCACTGAAACGCGACCCGCGTTTCACCTTCTTCCTTTTTAAACTACCAATGCGAATAGGAACTGGGATTGCCTCCTGCCCTGTGTCCTTAAGATCTTTTCTTACTGACAATGATTTTGTCTCAATAACGTTTTTTAAGCATTGATGGGTCACTCGGTAATCATGACCGACCCAGACAACTATGATGAGGGCCAGTAATACTAATTTACGGGATGAGTGTGTTTTACGGTCTGACACACTCTTCCTGATCCAAAATGGCTGATCCAATCTTTAACCACGTTTTTTCTATAGAAGTTTGGACACTTAGCACTCACAGCCAGTATGCTCCATTTCAACTATTGTTGTTTTGGCACCATGTAGAACTATTAATTAGGTCTTTATTATTATTTTTGTATTCTTTATTTTTTATTATTTTTTGTCTTGAATGAAGAATTACTTTTTTCCTTTCCCAACATGGCTGCCCCGAATAAGGACCGCCACCGGCAAGTCCTTCCTTACTTTCCACCACCTCCCCCGTAGATAACTTGGCATCCCGCTCGGAACCACACAGTATGCGGTCGGCGAGGCTGGTCTCCATTAGGTGTTCCAGAGTGTGGCTTCAAAAGTACAAGTGAGTGACAACACCCCTGGGGGAAGATCTACCCGTTTCCCCTGACTAACGAAGATCGCCTTCTTTTTCGCATTTCTTTCCCGCACTAGGTCTGCCAACAAGACGGTGCTACAAACTTTTTAACAACCACTTGTACCATCTCTTTAGGTGTACGAGTTTCCACACCCCCTCCGTTGACCATGAGGCATAGTATTGCCTGTTAAGATGTATGTATTATCGTGCATTTGTCAGTCTTTTGTGTATTTTGTCATGTCAGACGCATGTTTTTTGTTTTTTTGTTTATATGTGCACTGTGTGCATTCATAGACACTTTTTACTCACGTTATAGCGAAACGCCCGCATGAAGGATGTATTTGCTGGAGAGCAACATAGTGGCACAATAAGAAAATAATAGTAATGAGTATTACAACACAGGTGTATAGTGTAACCGCCATTGTTTTTATATATACATTGCATATTGTGTTTTCTTTTTTCCCTTTAACTTCTGTATTTTTATACCCTACAGACTTTACTAGACGTACATTTACGTATGTATTATCCTTAACGCAGGCTTATTAGGCGCAGTGTTTTTTCACTTGTCTTTGCACCGGAATTAGGTCTACTAGGAGTGGTACTTGCACTGGGCTGGTCCCAGTGTAGTCCTGAGGAAGAGCTAGGGAAGCTCGAAACTAGTTGACCATATGCTAGGTACACTTACCCATTAAAGTAGTTTATTCTAGCATATTACCCACCTTTTTAACCAATTAGCTAGGAGCAAGAATAAAATATATTTGGCCCACTAGTTGAATATTTTAATTCACTTTATTCCACTCCACACCACTACACTTGCACCACACATAATTTGGTTTAGTGCTCCTACGTAATCCGCAAGTTGCAGCACGCCTCAGTCCGTAGAGGACTGAGAGGACCCCAATGATGAAGCATGTCACAGTGGGGAAACCCTGGTGAGTGAAGGGACTCAAGAAAGAAAGTGTTCTGCCCCTTTTTTCTTCTTTTTCTTGGGTGTTCTTCGGGAAACAAGTGTCTTCCTGACACCCCTAGGTTAGGTTCCTGTAACCTGAACGTTCAGGCTATTTATTTGTCTATGTATACAGTTGTAGGGTGAACCTAACCTCTTAAACCTCTCCTTTCCTCCTTATTTTGATAAATGGACTCTACAGCACCCATCCCCAGGAGGATCTTATCCAGAAGTAGTAGCAAGTGGTCAAAGCAAATACCTGCCCAGCCCTCAGGTGCCCAGAAGACCTGCTTCAACAGGCTGCTGCTTCACCTTACATTTTCATCTCTTTAGACCCCCAACCTTTTCCTATCCTTCAAGGGGATGAAGGAATCCATGCGTAGGCCTTCAGTGGCCCAGTCTAACTCCCGAGCCTTCGGAAGAAGACAGTCCTGAGCCTCCCAAACTGAACTACAGAGTGTTCACCCAGCCTTTTCTATTTGGTTACTCTTCTAACCAGATGCACCACAAGGCCAAGCGCCAACTCAAGAGGGCCATTATATCCCCTTGGTACCCCACTCTCCACAGGGCTGACCAAAGTAGACTGAGTAAAGCAGTACTCAAAACCACATTTAGTGCGCCTCATTCGCGGTCCCACCACATCCAGAAAATCACGCACTATGCTCAGTGCAGTAGGTCTGCTCCAAAGCTTTACTGACTTACCACATCCAGCACCCAGAAATGCAATGTGTTGCTAGGCAATCCCTTCCTCTGATGAAAGAAGGAACCAGTGAGAACCATTTTTAGAGTTTTTTACCAATTTTTTGCACAATTAACTGATTCATGTGTGTGCCAGTTAACATTTTAGCTCTTTTTTAAAGACCTCATCCAAAATGCAGACACAGGACATATTTCTTTAAATGGCAGGAATATTAATTAGTAAGTTTTGGTTAGTTTTTGGCTGTAGTTTGTAGGTCATTCTGACTGGACTTTGTTTTAGGTCCTAGGCCGGAATGTGGCAACATGTGTGTGTGTGTGTTGATTTCAGGATATGTCAGATTTTGCGCAATGTGCTTCCTCAAAAGAGAACTGTTTGGGCCTCATTCCAAGCTAGGCCCTGCTCCAGGCCTAAACAAAATTTGAAAACTTGAAACTTCTTTCTCTGTGCAGAAGGATTCCCTTTTCTAGCATGTTGAGGTTATATGTTCTTTTTTCTGATTTTCTGTAATGTTCATGGGTATTGCCATCCATAGAGGAGCTTTTCTGAAATGTAATTGCCTCTGGTCCATTTGGGCTTAGGCCCTGTTAAGCCCAAACATGTGGCTCTATTCTGCAATTTGGTATTGCACAACTTTTTCTGGTTGGTTGTGTTTAGTTATCATGCATGTGGCCCCCAGAACGTGCTTCAGAGTTTGTGCTATGGCATGTATCTGAATTGCGAGGGATTGTTACACAGAACTGCAGTGCTCCTAGTCTTCACCAATGGTACTGGCTCCATAAGCTTTAAAAGGCTTAATTTACTGAACATTTCTCTACAAATTAGAACTCTAAGAGTAACCAAATGGTGTTTCATGAAAGGGCACGCCCCATGAATGTGGGCCACTTTTCTCGGCAATGTCCAGGCCAAATTGTGATCCCAATCCGACCCTGTTGTGTGCCACATCCTTCTGTAGGTTTTCAAAAATAGGATACATCTAACTTTAACTTGCTATAATGTTCTTACGGTGTGACTGACAAGTGTGTAGCTGTACTGGATGGGAAAATGAAAGGCTGTACAGATTTCAGGTTTCAGACACTATAGTTACACTTTAGGTTAGTGACATTGGACAGTCACGGTGGTTGCACTGCTCTTACAGGCTCTGGCTAGAGCAGTCATTAAGTCTTAAAAAGCTATCAGTATAGCTCATGGAATATGTCAAAATATGTCAGGAAGTTACCATAGCAGCAGCAACCAAGCTTTCGCCCCAGTCATGGAAGTAATGCCTTGAAAAACATGTATCCACATTAGCATGAAATATCATTCAAATACAAGCATGAAATATTTCTCAAAGGCACGTGTGTTGAATGAATCAACTTGATATTTTTAATAAATGTACTCATTTTATTTCCTGTCCAAACATCAGCTTGCAATTTTCTGAGATTATTCTTATTGTAAATGATTTGCAAAAATGAAAGTGTGAGCGTAGATCTACAACAGAATTCTCAAAACTCATACTTTAAGAAAACAGTGAATTCGTCCTACACCCAAACTGTGCACAGAATGTGAAGGCCTATGACTGCCCACCCACAATCTGAATAGGTATGTTAGGGGTGGTTTGTGGTCCACCCAGATTTTGGCAATCCCTTTATTAATATGAAGCTTTCCATTTAAACGGCTGCACTTGTGCGACATTACAAGTTCAACATATGAGCAGGCTAATTGCATTTCACGTAGATGTAAGAATATGTATTATTAGCTATACAATTATGAATGTGGAGAGTGGTTAATCAGCCACATCTCAGTCAAATCAAGAACACTTGAAATCAAGCCCAAATCCAATATAAGGTTCAAAGCTACAGCACTAGCTCTTATGCTTTCTAGCATCACTGTCATGTTATGTTTTTAAACATGTTACAAGGTTTTAGCATGTTTATATTCTTCAACTTGGAAAAACCAGAAGAAACTCCATGATGGAATATTTTGAGGGGTGAGTCCGAGAAAAGGTTCTGTTAACCTCTGCCCGGGTTTTGCAGATTGTTTGATTGTATCAAGACACATTCCTAGAGTTGTGTTATCATTAACTATTTACTTCGCAAAATGTTACATATGAAAGAACAAGAGATAAAATCATTGAAGAGTAATCAAACTTCACTGAGGATGAGACACATTTTGTCACCTGTTATGTGCTGGGCTCTTGTTGGTTCTTCACACAGCATTAGCACTGCGGACAAGCAAGCAATGTGACAGCCACTCATGGTCTGGTGAGTTACATGGGGCTGGAAGGATGAGTATTCGTGGAACCAAAACATTATAGGGCCAGAAAGGGCCTATGAATGTGAACTCTGCCAGGATACAGATGACACCTGCAGAGTGTTGTGATGGACCTGGAGCATGTCTCCAACCCCGCGAGACAGTGAGCCACCAGTAAGCATCACCGTAAGCTTCATAGCCTGTCTAATTCAGAGACTCAGGACATGAGTAAAGGAACTAGTTTCGCCTAGGAATCCCAGTATGTCTCTTCTACAATTTTAGTTCATCAAACAACCTACTGGTAAAGCCCAGTGTTATGTTTCTATCAATCTGTCATTACTACAGCAGGGCAACTACTCTTGGTAGATTAATGACTGGCCATAGATTCAACCAAAGAGTCAAGTTAGTTGTATTCCCTGATGTCATGGTGTTAGCCATCGCCTCCCTTGAAAAGTCCTCCTCACTTCATGACTCAGATTCTCCATCTCACTCACTTTCCTTTAACAGACCATTTTGATCCATCTTTGCATGTAAGTGTCCACTCATTGCTGGGGGTAGTAGCAAGGTGTGAACCATATCTATGCTTTACCCCAGTATCCTACAGCACATGTGGAACAAATACCTGACCCACACACACCCTCCAGCAGTGGGGTCAGATCCCGATTTCAGAAGCAAATGCATTCGCATTGCAACTACCATCAGTGCAGAAATATCATGGACATGGAGAGTTATTCCCTGAGAGGGCCAGATATGAGTGTGATATCAAAACCCAAGCAAATAGAACCTCACTCATTTGCATATAGAGACATTAACTGATCATGACGCTATGTGTACGGTTCTGTTTTGTGAATGATTGTAATTTCACCTGGGGGGCCAGTGATTTGAGGGACTCTATTTCCCATAGCATCAAGAGTCAGGAGGCGCCAACACAGCCCTGACACCTCCTGGCAGATTCTTTTGAGGTGCAATGGAGCCCTGTTAAACACCATAGCACTGATGTTAGTTTCTCGAAAACATTGTGACTCTGGAAGCAGTGTACAAGTTAGCAAGAGAAGTAAAGAATCGGTCCAGCAAGGACTACAGGCTCAAGCATTATTTGCGTCAAGAGTCGCTACGCCACACCTGTGGTGTCCTGGGCCACTAAGCCCACATGTTAGTAAAGGACCACACAGACACAGTAGTGGTGTACAGGAATTGGCCACGAGCACGTGCACCCGGGCCCTTTTATTGGCAGGGTCACATCACCCGTGACGCCTGTGATGGATGGGTGTCGAGTGCATGTGTGTCCAAACCTCGAGGGAGTTTTGGACATACCGGTGCCTGCTAAAACTCTGCACTACACTACATTCCTCCCAAACTTTCTTGAATAACAAAACAAACCACCAGTCAAACCTACTGGGATAAACAACACTCAACTAAATACCACAGGGTCCATCAGCTTCATGAGTTCGGCAGCAGGAAGACAGCAGACATGGGGCTGGTAACTCTGACAAAACACCAGTCAAACCTGCGGGGATAAACAACAGTCAACTAAACACCACAGGGTCCATCAGCTTCATGAGTTCGGCAGCGGGAAGACAGCAGACATGGGGCTCGTGACTCTGACTGCAGCAGGACAATTTTTGATGTCACTCCTAATTTAACCTGCGTGGGTCAGGGCAGGAATGCTGGCTTGGAGACATCAGCTGTACTCCGGTAGCATCCCAGTGGGAACATGTCCTTTGGTCTGAAGTTGCTCCACTCGCTGAAGTTGAGGAGGGTCTGTGGTGGGATCTAGCAGTTTATTAAAACAGGGTGCATCATGTGCATGTTTGAAGTCCATGGTGAAGGTTTACAAAGGTGTTGCTTTATCGACTGAAGTCTCTTGTTAGACGACTTCGCTGTATCCTGTATTCTGACAATGGGGCAATATCAAGTCCAACTCTTCCGCCTGGGGAGGCTGTTTGTCTGGGTTGCTACGGGACTACTTGTGTGCTGATGTGGGGGCAGCTGCAAGACCACCGAACAGCCAGTACCTAGTAGCTTTTACAAACCTCAAGGGGTGAATGAGTCTTGGTCAAGACATCAGCTGTACTCCGGTAGCATCCCAGTGCTAACATGTCCTTTGGTCTGAAGTTGCTCCACTGGCTGACGTTGAGGACGGTCAGTGGTGGGTTCTAGCAGTTTATTAAAAGAGGGTGCATCAGGATCATGGTTGGAGTCCATGGTGAAGGTTCACAAAGGTGTTACTTTATCGACTGAAGTCTCTTGTTAGACAACTTCGCTGTATCCTGTAATATGACACTGGGGCAATATCAAGTCCTACTCGTCCGCCTGGGGAGGCCCCTGATCTGGGTTGCTAGGGGACTACTTGGAGACTGCGCTGGGGCTGCTTGTTTGCCGACGTGGGGGTAGCTGCAAGACCACCGAGTAGCCAGTACCTAGTAGCTTGCACAAACCTCCAGGGTGAATGAGTCTTGGTCAAGACATTCTCTTGCTGCGGCAGTTCAGGTGTAAGCCAGGTTAGCAGGTAGCCTTGGGTTCTTCTTTTCGGCTGGTGTGGCAAATGTGTAGGACTCCAGTCCATCGGTACTCTGGAGATGGTAGTGTTTGACACATTTGATGAGGACTGGCATCATGGCAATTGCCAGCCGTGTGGTGAATCTGGTCAACAGTTGGTGACCACTTGCCGTGATGGTTGCTGGCCTTCATTCTGAAGTCGATCACCGAGAGTGGGGGTGGCCAGGTGCTTCCATTTCATTTGGGGAGGCATCTGCATCCTTGCACTTGGACTACTAAGACATTGGTGACAGTGGCATGATGGATACGCTGAGAAATGTGAGGCATGAGACACTGTGCATGATGCGGCTTACTCTTGGTCTTCCACTGGGCGGTTGCAAGGTCATTCTCTAATTGTCACCCGCTTCACTTGCTGTTGGTGTGCAGGGATGTGCTCCTTTAGCAGCTTGAGTTCTCTTCAACGTCCAGCCCGGCAACTCACGAATTTCCTTCCAGAACTTGGTCGGTCATCAGATTTATCCATATTTCCTGCTGAGTGCGGTGTCATGCACATGGCAATGACGGTGTAGTTGCCATGGGACCTGGATGACAGGTGGTGAGGATCTTCTAGGAGAGAGGATTTCTGCAGGGACTTCACAGATACATGTCTCTGTCTTGCTGAGACTGTTCATTCACCCCTGGGATCTGTGGTCAGGAGCAGGGTTGCCGTCTGACTTAGACTGCCAACACCTGGGGATGGACGGTCACACTGGGAAGCGTGGGAGAGAGACGCGGTTCGTGCTTGCTGCAGCTTACATTTGGTTCTCTAATGGGGCTGTTTTCAGGGACATCGGTCTGCCTTGGTGGCTGTCTGGTGTCTCTGGGTGCGTTCTTGGCTTGCGGCGGTACGAGTAATTGTGCTTCTCCTCTTGTTCTCTACAGCACACCTGTGTTTATCCAGTTCTTCATGGTAACAGGATTTTCACTCCTCTTTTCAATTCTTCCTCCTGGTGCAGCAGCATGCACCTTCTCCCAAACAGGCCATCAGGGCCTATCAACTTCTATGGTCTCTGGGCCATGCGGGCGAGACCTCCAGTCGATTTTCTCTCTTCTTTTTCCTGGGTGCTGGGTGGCGTACAGCCATTTGACTTCTGTGTTTTTCTTCAGGGATTTTCGCGGTGTCAGGATGGCAGTTACCTTGTTCGCTCAAGGGCGTCGTGCTTGCGCCTTGAGCTTGCACTTTGAGCCTGCACCGTTTTGGCGCCTGCCTCTGCCTCCGTTCAGGCATGCTTAGCAGGGTTGGTCACTTCGAGTTACGTACTCCTCCCTTGCTGTGCGATGTGGCATCCTTCCACATGTTGCGTGTCTTTGGAGCACGTGTTGCAGTGGCAGCTTGCCATGTAGAGCGCGCGACTCTCCTCTTGCCTGTCTTGGGTCACTGGCGACTCTGTCTTGAGGCAGTGTGAGGGAGGACACTCTGTACGGTCCTTTGCTCACGGTGGGGCTTTGCTGGTGCGGTGGAGATTTTCCATGTTGCTTTTCTGCCTTTCTTCTTTCTGTGGAGAGGTCTCACTCTCCTGGGTGCCTGCCCATTCAGTCAAACTTCTGCGTGCATGCATTGGTGCACCTCGGATCTTGTGTTCTTTGGTCATTCACAGCGCCTTCTTCTGGCGCTTGGCGTAGTTGTTTGCTAGGTTGCGGTGGTGTTCATTCACCACTGGGGGCATGTGGTACAGAGTCCTGAAAAGGTCAATGCATTTCTTTACCCAAAAAATTGGAGACTATGTTAAAACGGGTTCATGCAAAATTAGATAACATCGAGAAGAAGCTCTGGATCGAAATTTTGGAAAAAGGGAAAGAGTTGCATTACTTGAGAATGAAGTTAAAAACCGACCTGACACTATCGAGACTGAAGTAAAGTGGGTCTCAGACTGCCAGGCCAAGTAATATACTTTGTCCAAACAGTCTGCAAGAAGGGTCCCATAAAGACCAACTGATGACAAGAGAAGCGACAGATTCACAACAACAGGGCAGCATTAACATCAGGGCTTTGGAGCCCATTCCTAGGACCTTTCATTTATTATCCGACGCTACTCCGGATGTCATCATCTTGAAGGACATTTATAAAGTAGATTTACACTCTGTTGAGAAATGGATTTTCTGCATGGATGTCAGCTCAAATTTGAAATACGAACTTTTTGTTCAATTAGCTAATTATGGTAAGGAGAATATATTGGGTGGCTTATTCACAGAAAAACTGGATGCAGTGGCTGCATTGTTGTACATTTTCAGCACCCAGCAAAAGTAATGTCCCTTTTGCATGATTTACAAATTAGATATTGGCATATGAACAACCCATCAGGGAAGATTACAGAGGTACCCCTGGAGTTTTTTAATAAACCCCCTATGGTTGAGCATCAATACCAGGGCACCCAACCTTTGTATTACCCCTTTATACATAACCAACATTTGCCTGTAAATAACTTAAATAGATTTGCCCCTCTGTCTACTCTTAGCTATCAGGAATGACAGGAGTAGATACGTGGGGCAATTACTTACAAGGCTGCCCTGTGGCTATGAACAAACAACATCATGAACAGGGAGAAAGGATGAAAGGGAAAGATATGAGCAACACTTTAAATATTAAATCCCGGAACATAGCTGTAATTAAAAATAAACTAGTAAATACAGATTGGTTAAGTCGGATAAATATTGTACCGGTGAAATGCCTCCAGGAAAGTTGGGAGGTGGAAAGTTTTAATATAGACTGCTTTGCAACTATATTTACTCCTGCAATCCCCTCAACTAGCGGGCGGGAAAAGGGATGACTGGCGGTTCATATTTTGACCTTAGCATCAGTATCTGTAAAGAAAAAATATACCCAATTCCCTTATTTCCAGATAGTCCACCAAAAAACCAATTTGAAATTAATCATTCTCTTTATTAATTTTTATGATTGTGATGGATCCTGATAAAAAATTGGACACTTTTGTAACTATTAAAGAGGCTGACTATGGTCATATTTGGGGAGGATTTTAAAATTAGTAGAGGTTCATATTCATCTGGTGCAGGATGTGGTTATATAGACGGCCTGGGGAATGGAGAGGTACACTTTCCAGGTGATAGATATGGTGAAGGCATAAATAGCTCATTATTTAAATATAATCTGGAACTGCTTGAGCAATGTAAAGAGAAATATAAAATTCCCTTCCAAATTTTTATGGTAATGGACATTACTCAACCATTGATGACATATTACTCTCAGTTCAAGGAATGGAGTTTTAAAAATAATTTGTGGTTGAACCATCCACTTTTAGTGATCATCCACTGATAACCCTTACCCTTAATATCCAACTAAATCAAAGGGAGGGATCCTGTTTAGCAGCATATATTGAAACCACAGGCATAAACGGGGTAAACCCTAATTGGGCTGGGGTAAATTAATATCTGTTATTAGAAAAAGTAGTTAAATAACATTTTGCAGATTGTAATATCTGCACTGATGACGATGTTCCCCCAGATGAGCTGCTGGCAGCTTTTGACAACATAACTTCTGCAATTGCCAATGAAATGAACTGAGAGTTGTCAATAAGGCCAATAAGAGAAAACAACTAGGTTGGTTTGATTACCATTGTTCAAAGGCAAATGAACATTTGAAGAAAGTCAAATCCTTTTAATAGAGAGGAGGGTGATCTATATGCAAATGGTGAGCACAAGTCATAAACATTTTCAAGAGCAGGCATGGGCCAGCCTGGAACAGGTGGCTGAAACAAGAGATTCCTCCCTATTTTGGAAAACAACGAATACCCCTTTTATTTGGGGAAAATGTTCAACCAAAGATTAGGTGCTTATTGCACCTGAGGACTGGGTTGCCCATTTTGGAGGGATTTTCAATCCAAGCAATGCTGGTGTTGCATTATCTACTGGCAAATTACAATCACTGGCAGAAGTCACATTAGAATTGGTAACTATAGAAGAATTCTCCGTAGCTATTGATTAATATAAGAAATGGAAAGCACCAGGCCATGATGGGGACCCAATAGATGCTTTTAAATCCCACATAATGCTTTAGGCACCAATTCTGACACAAATCTGCTACATTACTGCGCAAGGGAATTTGCTCTCTACCCGGAGAGATACTGTAATAGTTCTCATATTTAAGAAAGGGGATAGGGGGACGCAAAATGCTACTGCCTAATATCTCTGATGGACTCCTCTGCCAAGCTAATGGGCTGAGTTATCTGAGAAAGGATAGAGACTTCGGCACTAGAGAATCCAGTCTTGACTGATTTACAGTATGGGGCAGATTTACAAGAAAGTGACGCATCTGCAGAGATGCGTCACTTTCCCTGCGCCACCCTGAGAAACCCTTGCGCCACCATAGATGCTCCGTATGTAACAATACAGCGCTTCATGTCGCAAGGATTAACAGATGCGTCAGAAATTCTGACGCATCTGTTGGCGCAAAAGTCACGTATTGTTGCAGTTGTGTCGCAAGCACGACACAACTCAAAGAATGCATGGGCATGGGGATCCCTATCCTCATTTTGCTGCATCACTCCTTACGCCTACTCCAAGCAAGCATAAGGTTTTGACGCAGTGGCATCCTAGAAGTGGCACAGTTAAATCTTGTAGCTTTCACTGCGTCACTTCTCCGAGGCTTTTTTGCGTGGGAACGCCCACCCTGCATACATTATACCTGCCACAGGTATAATGTGACTCAGGGCTTTTCAACGTAAACACATGTCCCTAGATGTGTCATGTTGTAAATGGGCCGTATTTTTACGCCTCTGCTGCGTCATAAAAAGTGACGCAACAGGGGCGTAAAAATGATGTAAGGAACTTGTAAATCTGCCCCTATGAGTTCAGGAAAGATATTGGCACAGTAGAGCAATGTGTTAACTTGAACCTTCTAATTAGTAAATACATGGGGGCAGATTTACAAGCCCCTTGCGCCTCTTTTATACCGCCGTTGCGTCACTTTGTGACGCAGCGGCGGCTCAAAGCCAGCGACATGGTGCGGGGTACTTACAACGTGACGCCACATGTAGGCGTTCCTGCGCAGGGGGTGGCGTTCCGGTGCGGGAACGCCTCCTAAAAGTGGCTGAGTGAAATCTACAAGGTTTCACTCAGCTACTTTTAAGGCCATGCTGCGTCAAAACCCTGAGCCTAGCTGGAACTGCGTCGCGCTTGCGACGCAACTCCAGCAATGCGCTGCCTTTACGGCAGCAGATGCGTCACACATCTGTCCATTTTTGCCCCATGGTGCGCCGCATTGTAAATGCGGCGCATCCATGGTGGCGGAGCCATGACGCACAATAACTGGCGCATCCCTGCTGATATGCAGGGATGCGCCAGTTATTGTAAATCTGCCCCATGGTAGCTAAACAACGACAGGCTCGCCTCTACGTTGCTGACCTAAGTAGTGCTTTTGACCTTGTAAGCTATGCAAAGTTGTGGCACACTATGGCTGAAATGGGAGCACCAATTAAATATTTTCATATTTGTCACAGACATATGAATCCCTCACAGCACTAGTATGGTATGGCATAAAAGGCGAATGTACACAGACATTAAGGTGACAAGAAGAATTAGGAGAGGCAGTGTTCTTGCCCTGTTTGTTTTTTCAGTATATGTAAATGGGGTGAATATTGTCTTACTACAGGTAAAAGCGGATGCACCCAGAGCGGGAACCCGTTCAACCCCTTTTCTCCTCTATGTAAATGATGCAGTGTTGCTTTCTACGACAGCAAATGGATCTCAGCACCTGATTAACAACTTTGTCATCTTCATGGAGGAGAAAGAATTAAGACTAAACCTAGCAGAAACCTTTATAATGGTTTGCAGAAAAGATAAAACCAAGGCAAATGCCCAATACTTGAAGGTCTCTAAATTAGTTGATATACACAATTTCAACTAATTGGGCATTTCATTCTCACAGGTAGGCAACTGGGGCTCACAGATAAGAACAGCGAAACTCTATTTTACAAGGACATCAGAAGCCCTATTTGGATTCACAAAAACGATAGGCACTAAACCGACAGAGAAATGTTGCAATTGTACAGGAGTAAATGCCTACCAGGTGTTACATATGGGGCGCCAATATGGGGTATGACAAATATTACGCTGATACAAGTGCAGGAGAATGATTTTTTACGAAGATTGCTTGCAGTCCCTGATTCCACTTCAACCTTTGTTACACAAAGAGAACGAGATGCTCTGGGCCTAGAAGATGTGATACAGTCAGGCCCAGTGATTTGTTGGCATAGTATTTGGAGCAAGGTGAGTACAAATTTTACAAGGGACATAAGAGAAGACTGCCTAAAATTAGAGCACTGCTATTTAATTCCATGGTTGGCATATATGAACAAAGCCCTACAAGAAATCGATGAAAATGTTAGCACGAAGATGCCTAATAGTGTTTTGCAATACACCAAAACGTAATTGAAACTGATTGTTATAGGGAAAAGGGAAGCCAATAGAACCTATAGAGAAAGAATTAAGTCAACTGTAAGTCGATACTGCTCAGGGCATATACATTAGAGAATGCAAGGATATTTGATCGCCATAACTAAAAAACAAGACAGATTCTATTTAACTAGAATGCGATTAGGTCTGTTGCACTACCAGGTGTTTTTTCCTAAAATGGATGCATGGATAGGCAATTGACCTAAATGCCCATGTGCTGGGAAACCAACCACTCTACACTACATTTTATGCTGTTTTGCAAGGATATCAGAATATGTGTATTGCGACCTCTGTTTTTAGAGCAGAAGCGCATTTATGATCAGGATGCCTACAGTTTTTTATGTAGAGTGGAAAATGTATGCAAATGTTATTCAGTATTGACATACATGAAGTCTGAGATTAAGAGACGAAAATCCTTCATATATTTAGAAACACTACCATATTAAATAGATTAATGAAGTGGACTGCTTACAGCGATAATTGCACGATGAAATATAGTTTCTATTTTTGAATTTCTTTAATAACGTGCTTATCCTTATTTTTAATATTTTGTATTATGTTTTGATATTAATATATATTTGAAAATGTATTATAATGATGTTTCCATCAATACTCAATAGCCAGCATATCAAGATCTACAGACTTTTCAATTTTACCGTCTTCTAACTGTTATACATCAATGAAACTTTAATTTTTGAGGTTTTATATAATTGGACTCATTATGATGCTGTTATTTTATGGCCAATGTTTTGCCCACATTTTAGTTTGCTTTTTTGCAGTACAAGACTAAATGCATTTTGTACTATGAGAATTCAAATAGTTTTAGGATATTTTATGATACCGATTTACAGTGACTAGTGACTGTTTTGCAAACTAGAGTGTCGTTTAAATGAATGCCATTGATGTCAATAATGATGATGTAAAGTATGTACTGTTTTGGGATGTGTTGTTAATTATCGTAAAATCTGAATAAAGATCTTCGATGATGACGATGAGTGATCTACATTACCTGTGATGTGCATCCTCCAGTGATGTATACGCACATGGCTTCATCACTACAGCCTTCAACAAGTACCCTGAGGAAATAGCACATACACATGTGTATGCGAGTTGAAAGATAGTTATTTAAACCTCAAGTTTGGGACTGGCTGGGTGGGAGTTAAGAAAACGTCTTAGAGCCTGAAGATTTTTGTTCAGGGAAAGCACTCAGGTACAAGATATAAAGCACACAATAGGCATAATTGTGACTAGGATGGGTAATTTGGGCAGGTTATTGTTAGCAAACACCAATACATTTTGGTGACAATGTAAGAAATTGGGTTATTGGTTGAGGGTGTTAAGCCCTACTAAAGCAGCAACCACAATTCTCGACAGGATGAAACACAAGCAAACCTCCAATTAACATGTGTGCTTAAACCTCTGGTAGCTTGGCAAAAAAGCAATAAGTCTTTACTTAGAGGTAATGCGTAAATAGATTTATGCAATACTTCAAACTGTAATAACGTGAAAACACAACACCTGAGAAATCCCACATCCATTTGGAAAAATATATTGTATTTGAATAAATTATTTGAGAAAATCCAATCAGCAGATATGCAGTTTTAAAGGTTTTGATAAAAATAGTGCTTAAAAGCAGAAAGTACCATCTAGTCACACCGGACCGGGACAAAGTCACAAATTCAGGTCAACCGCAATGGAGCACAGGACGGACACAGGGACAAGTAAGTCCCCCGAACAAAGTGCCTTACATGCAGGTTACAGAACATTGCGAGGTCCCATGTCAAGGAGGGATCACGCAGCTGTGGTTCCGAGGAGCTGCGATAGGAGGTCCTGCATTGAGGATACGTTGTGCTCTGGTAGTTCTGAGGCGTTGCGGGTTGTGATGTGAGGTTCGGCATTGAGACTGCTTCATGCAGTGTTGGTTCCGATGCAGGGCTGCCAGAAAATACGTCACTCTGCGTCAGTTCTACTAGGATCACAGTTAAATTGGCAGAGCATCGTTAGGCCCACTTCCTAAGGTCCAGGACAGGGTTGGCACCACATGGGGAGTTAAGACTCACAGCAGGCAGAGTCCAGGTGCAGGGTTTAAGTAGCTGCATCCTTTTCTGCTACTGAGTCTCTTATCATGAGGCCAGTGAACAAGCCTTTGGCATCACTCTGTTCACAGGTCCAGATGTGCACTGAAGAGTGGAGTCTGGGTGTCCAATATTTATACCTGATGTCAGCTTCGAAGTAGGAGGCATTTTGGAAGGTTCCCCCAACAGAGGTGTTTATGGAATTTCCTTCCTCCCTGACCTGACCTCAGTGTGTCTGGAGACATAAAAGACTAGCGTGAAACTCTTTGTGAATGTGCGCAGTCAGATTTATTGTGATGTGCAGTGTGGTGTGTGACATTTTCTCCCTCTCTCAAGTTAGAGATGGGAAACACCTATTTCCCCTCTGTCTAGCTGTCTGGGAGCAATGCACAAATACCAACTACAGCTAGTCATATGACTCAGGATAAATGCTGCGGTCACCAAATAGTCAGGAGAAGAAAATACCAACTTTGTAAAAGCATAAAATACTAATGAATGATAAGGGTAAATAAATAACCAGATCAAACTAAAATAATTGTTGTTTGACCATGGCTATAAAGAGAGAGCACAGAAGTTAAGCAGGTGTCAGCCCCCCCCCCCTTTTTGTATGAACTTTGTAAAAGTGGCATTTTCAGAACTGTGACTTAAAATCTGACTTTATCATTAAAGAGGGGTTTAAATTACAGTTTTTTAGACACCAAACTCAACATTCCTAGCCTGCCCAAATTGTTAGGCCTTGAAGAAATGAAAAACAAATGTGAAAAAGTTTTTACTACTAGAATATGTAAAAGTTAAAATTAAATTATCTACTTTTTAAATATACTGCACCCTGCCGTATGGGCTGTTTAGGCCCTACCTAGTGTTGACCAATATGTAAAAAAATAAAGGTTTATTCTGGGAAAAAGGATTCTTTTGCCAGGTCGAAATGGCAGTTTAAAACTGCATACACAAGCTGCAATGTCAGGCCTGACACATGTGTCAAAGGCTACTCAAGTAGGTTGCACAATTGATGCTGCAGGCCCATAAGTACCATTTAACTTGCAGGACCTGGATACATGTAATACCACTTTAATAGGGACTTATATGCAAATTAAGTGTGCCAATTGGATGTACATCAATTTCATCATGTTTAAGGGAGGAAGCACAAGCACCTTAGCACAGGTTAGCAGTGGTTAATTTCAACGAGTCATAAGGCCAGCAAAAACAAAGTCAGCAAAACAGGAGGGTTAAAGGGAAAAACGTTGGGGGATAACCACACCAAGAACTTCAGGCCCAACAAACACCAAAATACTTTTTAGGAATGCTACAAGACAGTACATCTAAAGTCCTGCTATATTTGGGCCTGATCCGAGTCCTATTTCATGTCCCTCTTTGTTCACTTTGAAGGTGACTGTATGCATGTGATTTGGTGAAGAATCTGTACCATGGTTCCTTCACAAGCGAATGTAGAGTAAGTGGAAGTGGCTGCAGCTAGCTAGAGCCAGAGGCATGGCTGACAATACGCTCAGATGAGCAAGGTAGAGGGTTTAATGTAGTATAAGCTAGCAGTCCAGAAGGACCATGGATTATGGTCAGAACACTGCTTGTGAAGTGATGTATAACTGTTCCAGATATTCCTGCTCATCTCGTACCAGAACATCAGGATATCATGCTGGTTTTCAAATATTCAGATGACGGATGGGGCGTGGTTTGGCTGTGCGGCAAGATGGCCGCTTGAAGAGCGAGCTCTGCCGGCCGGGTAATTAATCATTTTAAAATCCAAATGCCGAGTCATCATCACCAATAAAGTGACTCTGAGACTCACCTGCAATGGTGGGTGCTATTCGGGCCTGCCACGAGGGCTGCGGAGTGCAGCGACATCGCTCCGGAGGCCAGGACCTGGTGCGGCCTGTGAGGTGAAATTGGTGTCTCGTACCTGGGAGGAGTTGGCCGTGCTGAGGATTGTGCATGTATCCTGATTCCCCGAGACCCAGCGACTAGCCATGGTCATTCAGGACCGCTGCTGTGCACCCTGCCACTGGTACCTCTGTCTGCGGGGCCATGCACTTGTGACCCCGCCGCGCTATATCCAGCGCTGATCGAGTGAGTGCCATTCTGAACTGCCGGCACCCCGGGATAATGGAGAGCACTTCACCGGGCTGTTGGGAAGTGCAGGGCCACCGCTGGGCTTGGAGGGGGACAGTCTGTCCCATGTAGAGGTTCACACCAGAGCTCTCCTGTGGCCCGGAACACGTGCTGCGGGGTCCCACCTCCTTCCCTCGTTGAGACCCCTGCGGACCTGCCTTGCCCGGCACATCTGTGGGGCTCTGACGGGCTATCGGAGCCGCAATACCACCACTGGGACCCACCCCATCTCTCAGGTACAGCTGTCCTCTGCACAGGAGCCATTTCAGGTGAATACATTATAAGACACTGTGGCCCATATACAGCACTAGCCATAAGTACCCCGTAGTCAGCGGCCGACCCCGATCCAATCCAGACTTTACGATGCCACCTGCCGGGCGGCTGCCATCTCGGAACCAGGCGGATAAGGCCCTCTAGACTGTAACCCTGGGCGTAGTTCACGAAGTAGCGCTACGCGTAGCTACGCAAAGTGCACTTCGCACTACGCGAGCTAAGCGTAGCACTTCGCAAACTGCGTAGTCCCCTGTTCGCACTGTGCCAGAGACCGTTTTCAATGATTGGACAGTGCGGAGAAGCATCCGGCACTGTGCAATAATTGAAAACGGCATCTTGCACAGTGCGAGCTGTAGTTTTCTGCCACTCGAGTAGATTTTTACTCGAGCGGCAGCTTTCTCAACGTGGACTGGTAGTTTCTCATCGCGAGCGGTCGCAAGCATACGCGACCACTCGCAATGAGAAACCTGACCTCCCCGCGTTGAGAATCTCGCCGGGAGGTTTATTTTCAATGCTCGCGATTGGCAACTTGATGTTGCTGATTGCGAACGAGGAAAAAGTATATTCGGGATGCCATTTTGCTTGCTCGCGGTCGCCAACTTGACGTTGAGGACCGCGAGCAAGCAAAAAATGACCGCTGCACTACGCAACGCTACGCTACGCGTGTTTGCACTGCGCTACGTGCAATTCGCGTAGAGCGATGTAGCGCAAACTTCGCAAACTATGCGAGCGTAGTGTAGTGTTTTGCCCAGGCTTAACTGAGAGGCCGAATTAGCAGGCCAGAGGGACCAGGACGACTTCCCCAGTGTAAAGGTGGGTGTAAGGGCGCATCTATGCGCAGTTGTCTGGCTGGCATCCCCTATACGGTGGCGTCAGCCGCTTAATCAGTAGTGGCCTGGGTGCGGCCTGCTCTTGTTTCCGGTGATCCTACAGAGTTCCCCCCTGGACAGAGACAGAGCCTTTGGGATAGCGCCAGTGGACCACGCGCAGTGGCAGCACAGATCTGTGTTGCATGAATGTGTCAGCCTAAAACGGCGCTCGTTCTGGCCCCAGGAGATATTGTGTTGGTCAAGCCAGGGCGTTCTTCCTGCCTCTATAGCCTCCAAGTAACGAGCCAAGTGTATAACTGGCAGGGGAAGTGAATCACGCACCGGTGGGGTACAACAGGAGATTGGATGCAGAGGGATCAATAAGTGAAGATTGTCTGCTGCCAAACGGTAGAGACCGTGTTGTACAGTCTTATCATCATGGGGAAGCAGGACGCAAAACAACATAAATTAGCATTTGAGAACAGACGGACCACTAGAACGATGGAACAAGACCTGGAGGGGAGCTCAGACCGTCCGACTGAATCTCAGGCTGAGGATCATGGCGAAGACCTTCGCACGCTGATGCTGGAAATGTGCTCTAGCCTCCACACTATAAATACAAAGCTAGATGTACTCACGTCACAACTAGATGCCATTAAAAAGCAGGTGGGTGCGCATGAGACAATGCTGGACATCTTGGAAAATCGGAACTCAGATTTCCACGAATTTCAGGTCGAGACAAAAGAACAGCTCTTGCACATGGACAAAGTTCTCGGCTTGATTATATCCAAGAATGAAGATTTGGAGGCTAGTTCCTGTTGGAACAACTTACGTATCAAGGGAATTCCAGAGACGACTACCATATCGAAAATGTAAAGCTACGTGGCTGATCTACTTCACGAACTATTTGATCCGGACTTGTCAGCGGTGTTCGCGATCGAGCGAGCCCACCGCATTCTGGGCTCCAGGCTCCCAGTGGGTGCTACACCTAGGGCCTATACTGGCCCGAATTCTGAACTATCAGGACCGCGACCTTATCCTACGACTGACCAGAGAACATGGGACCATTACCCATCAAGGGAACACTATTTCCTTCTACCCTGACTTCATGCCTGCAGTGCAGGTGGCACGCCGGGAACTCCACCCGGCAAAAAGAATCCTTCTTCAGGCCAAGATTCCCTACTCGCTGTTGTATCCTGCCAAGCTCAAAGTGTCTTATGAGGGTGCGGCTCATTTTTTCATGGATGCCAAATCTGCATTAAAATTTGCTAAACATTTTGAGGGAAAGAAGAAGCAGGCGAAGAGTCCAAGAGCAGAGGAGGCATCTGGAGGCAGGCTAAGTGACAATGATTAATCTATGCCTGGTCAAATTAAGGTTTTTCTCTGTGATGTTTGCCAGGAATAGACTTTTTTCACATAGTTGTAGCTGCACTTTAAATTTCCACAATGTTGGAGGCGAGCCGTCAGAGGGGCTGTATACTGTGCTAACTTCCCTGGAGTTGACGCTCCACCTTACTCTCGGCCACCTTGCCTATTGAGGGGGGGTGCCTGTCACATCGTGCCCTCAGGGAGATGTCCTGCTTGTTGTTCTGCCCTCCTCTGGGCTTAACTAATTTTTGTAAAATCTTTGGAGGGGAGAGTTCTGCACAACCTGTTTGGGGGGTTGTAGTGGGTTGTGCGAGGAGGGGGGAGGTTAATGTTTTTTGGTTGGTCAGATCAGTGCTTCACAGTCTAGACTACTTAGCTTGGAAATCGTGGTTCATATTTTTTCACGCCTGATATATTCAAATGGTTGGCTTCTTTTCAAATGCAATCTTACTTTGCATAGCATTGCCTTTGGGGGGGACTAGTGCTGACAGGGCCTATGTCATGGTAATTCATTGATATGTGAAGATTTTGTAATGACAAGTTTACATTTTATGACCTGGAACACCCATGGCTTAAATTATCACATGAAGGCACGGTGGTCCACTCTTATCTAGTAAGACATCACATTGATGTGTGTTTGCTGCAGAGACACACCTGACCACCTCTAATTCAACAGGTTGTACCACAGACGCTGGGGACATGTCTATTCCTCGATATACTCTAATTATTCACGTGGGGTGGCGGTGATGGTGAGGCGGGGTTTGGACTGGAAGGAGAGCGCATCACACTCAGACCCAGAGGGAAGGTACATCATAATACTGGACGCCCTGGGAGGGACCCGGGTGGTTTTTGTGGAGTGTTATTGGCCCAATTTGGATACCCCTGATTATTTCCAGGATATATGGGCCAGGGTGAGAGCGACTGAATGTGATATCATCATCTGGGGGAATATAACAGATTACTGTGCTAACAACAGTGGCTCAGTCTGAACCCAGGCCTCCCTTTGGGGGGCATTTAAAGTGGTAATCAGAGGTCAGTGTATAGCTCGTCAGGCGGGGGTGCTGAAAGCCATAAGGGGAATGCTGAAATCCTTGGAGAGACAGATTAAGGATTTACAAATGCAATTCTATACTACTGAAGACCCCACTCTCGTGGCAAAGTTGAAAGAGTCCATGTTAGAATTTGAAGAAGAGACCCATCGCGAAGTTAAATTTTTAGGTAAATACACTCAAGCTAGGACATACGGGGAGGGTGATAGACCTGGGAGAACTTTGGCAGCAATTCTTTTTGCCCCACGCATGGCTGCTTACATTACGGAGATTGGTGGGGACCCTTTACATATGACAAGAGGACCGCAAGACATACTGAACAAGTTCACAAAGTTTTATGCTTCATTATACATATCGGCCCACTGCCCTATGCAGGAGGCTCTCAAGCCATTCTTAGACTCACTTGAATTGCTGTGGCTGGGATGGGGGCATAGGTATTACTTGGATGTTCCCTTTACAGTGGAGGATGTACTCCAGGTGATTAGGAGCCTTCTATTGGATAAGGCACATGTATTTTACCACCCTCTAGGCAGGAGGCTATTATAATCACTTTGCTTAAGCTGGGGAATCCGGAGGATGAACTCGACTCTTACCGCCCACTGTTGCTAATAAACGTGGATGTTAAAATCCAGGCAAAACTGGTTGCAAATCAACTACAGCCTCTCCTTCCGCTGATCGCTTGCCCAGATCAATCAGGTTTCATCCAGGGGACATCAACATCACATAATCTTTCAACCTTTTTTGTCTGTTGTGCACTATCTGCATCGGACTCGAAGGCCATCGCTATTTTTCTCGACGCCACAAAAGCGTTTGACTCGCTTGAGTGGCCATACCTTTTTGCGGTACTGTAAAGGATAAGATTCAGTCCCCTTTTTCTCAGCCTGGTGCACTTACTTTATACCACGCATTTCGCCGGGGTCAGAGTGAATGAACTGCTATCTGAACCATTAACTATCTCGAGGGGCACGAGACAGGGATGCCTGTTGTCTCCTCTGCTATTCACGATCGCGATGGAGCCTTTGGCAGCACGTATCCAGCAGCATCACACAGCTGGAGGCCTGGGATTTAGTTCGAGGAGCCTCTTAATTTCACTATATGCTGACGATGTTACCCTATACCTCTGTGACCCAGAGACAAATACGGCTCCTATTCTCCTAAAACTGATCAAATTCGGTGGTCTTTCTGGAGTTTCGATAAACTGGTCGAAATCCACAACCTTCCCTCTACAGATGCCACAACGCCCTTTTCTCTCGATTACCCATTGTAATGGGCAGACAGCCCGGGAAAATATCTCGGGATTTGGCTCAGCAGACGCACGCAAGAAATTGGGGTCATGAACATCAGGTGCAGTGTCGTGGTTGGAAGTTAAAACCACTGCGTGGGCCAGTCTCCCATTGTCCCTAGCTGGGAGAAAAGTGTTTGCAAAAATGGTGCTCCTGCCAAAACTGCTGTACCTCTTTGTTAATATCCCGATTCCTCTTACACAAACCATTTTTAATTCCATTTGCTCCTTATTGATCTCCATGGTATGGGCGGGCTGACAGGCACGGATTTCATGGGAATTGTTGACTCAGGGCGGAATGGGTGCCCCAGATATCCAGCTGTACGCTTTTAGTGCACAGGCACAATTTTTGCATTTTTGGGTGCACCTGACCCCCTTCCAGCTGCATACGGCTGTGGAGATGGATGTAGCGGCTCCGATCCCTCTTCAGGTGGCCTTATACCAGACTTGTAGGCGTCCTCGTGGAGACATCGACATGGTGGAAACATTGAGATTGGCATGGGACAAGCTACGGGAAAGAACGCATCTAGAGATTCTGTATGCCCCATCCATCCCCCTAGCACACAACCCTATGTTTCCAACCATGGGAGAGGGTACAATCAGGGCACTGGCACTCAAGATGGGACTACGTACCTTTGCTGACCTTTACCCGGGAGAGCTGTTCAGGGCTCCTCCTGAACCCGTGGAGGGTGATCCAGTTCCATTTTCTGACCAATTTTTTCACCACAAGCTCAGGGTCACTTGTAGAACACCACATGACACTTTACCGAGTCCACCTCCCACACTGCTAGCTCTTGAGAATGTGCTAAAAACCGACTCACCTCGCAGACTCATTATACAGCTCTACAATAACATGCAAACCACTGCCCCTTGATTGACGCCCAAGGCCTTACAGGCATGGAATGCTGACTTAACCACTCCGATAACTGAGGAACAGTGGGCGTTTTGTTGCAATCAGCTAACAGCCTTATCCCCCAACTACAAACTTTGCTTAATTCATTTTAAATTCTTACAAAGATTCTATAGAACTCCATCTCAGCTTCACGGTATGGGAATTAGGGAAGATGGTAGCTGTTGGAGATGTGGCTATGCTCCAGCTACTTTTTTACACATGGCATCGTGCTGTCTCCGGTTGGCTGAATTTTGGACCTCAAATTTGAACACTATACATGACATCCTTGGCACGGCTAGAGACCCAGATCCCCTACTCGGACTGTTGGGTTATGTCAAGGAGACACCAACTGAGACCCGTAAGCTACATACTTTGTTGCTGTTGCCGGCCAAGCGGAGGGTTGCTATTCATTGGGGGAAGAGAGGTACCTCGTCCATGAAGGAATGGATTTGCGATGTCACGTTCAGCCAAACGCTATTGTCCACCTTCTGGGAGCTGATGCCTTCGGCATCCCGGCCAAGAGATATTTGGGGCCCCTTCCTGGAGTGGGCTGGCACACGCCAACAAGAGGTAACAGACCCCCCCTGGGACAGCTGCAGAACAGTAGACAGGCTCAATCTTGCCTATGGGGGATAAAGTTTCTTGTATCAATGTATTTGTAGCAAATCAATCTTATTAAAGTCAACACACATGGACCCTTCCTAGGATATTTGCTTGGTGCAATTGTGTTTTTAATTGTTAAGCCTATACCAACCTTAAACTGGATTTAAAATGTATAATTTGCTTTGTTTGTTTTTAAAAGAACTAGGAAATGCAGGAGCTTGGTCCTGTAAAGTTAGGTGATCCTAATATTTACAAAGCTGTTCTATGAAGCAATGAGAGGCAACTGGCCACTTTGTTGAAGTTACTTGTTTGTTATTACAAAAGGCCAATAAAGAAATAAAAATAAAAAATATATATATATATTCAAATGACGTTCTTCTGCAGTGCGTCAAGGACAAAAGTATAAGAGATAGTGGAATGAGAGAGGGGAAAAAGAGTTAAGTGAACAGGAGGAGATGCAATAACACATCTTATTATCTGAGGTTAAATGCTTCTGGAGGAGAGACTAATAGGCCATTCAGGGGCTAAGTAACATCACCTCAATACTGAAACCATTGTGTGTTTCCTGAATATTGAACCTTCAATATCTAAGCGGTACATAGATATTAAAGTTAAGTAGATGTTGAGTTAGGAACAGTAAATCTTTACTTCCCAATATGTACTTACCTTTCAATATTTTATTCTTTAATATATTTTTTCAATATCCTTCTAGTACCAAGTCACAAGAAAAGGGGGCAGGGTAGAAACACCCTGACCAATAAGGCCTCTTCAAGGGGTCCCATTTGGGACCCGCTTAATTTAGGCCCCTGGGTTGTCCAGGTCCTGGAGGCAATAAAACAAAAAATGCACGGGGATCCTGCAGGCCCGAGGACCGCCAACCCCTGGGGCTAATTGTTTGAAATGCGAGATGGTCATGTGGCCCCGCTGCACCCTCTGGGAACACCACCTCCATGAGGCTATTTTGGGTTATATTGCCTATGGGATCCAGCCCCCCATGCAGCCCCGAGACCGCCACCGCTCCATTGCTATTGTGTGAAATGCGCAGGGGCCATGCGGCCCCCCACAGCCTCGGGGCCGCCACCTCCCCAGGGCTATGTTCAAATAAGATGCGTGGGGGGCTCAGGACACCCATGTTGCCCGGGGACCGCCACCTCCCTGGGGCTACTATACTTAAATGTAGGGAGGCCATATGCCCCCCGCTGGCTGCCCTGGGAACCACTAACTCCTGTGGCTATTTCTAAGATGGGGTAGTGCAGCCCCCTTCCTGGAGGTGTAACTGGGTCAAGGGACCGCCACCCTCCAGGGCCAGCTCCAGCAACGTCCCAGGGTGTCCACCCCCGGGACATTGCAGTTTTCTATGGGATGGAGGGAGCATCCCATAGCTTTGCTCTTGTTGTTCAAAGCAGACCACACTTTGCTTTTTACACTCAGGGATCAGCATGTCAGCAGCTAACTGGGTGTAAAAAGCAATGCAGGCTCCTGCTGGAGGCAGGAGCTGGCTCGGACTGCAGGGGATGCAGGCTCCCTCTGTGGTCCCCAACGAGATGGGCATGCCCTGTGGCTTGTGGTCACCAGGGCCAAAAATGGTCCTGAAAGTGGCATCTCGGCCCCCCTCACTTAAAAAGAAAAATAAATGGCCAGGCCCCGGGGGGATGGGGTCCCCAGGGCCAGAATAGGCCTGGGAAGAGGGGCCATGCAGCCCCATCCTCTTTTTAAATAAAAAATAAATAAAGTCTTAACCCAGGGATGGGGTACCCGGGGCCAAAAATGGCCCAGTAGGGGGGCCACTTTCACCGGGGCTTGGCCATTTATTTTATTTTTTGTAAAGGAGGTGGGCCATGCGGCCCACCTCCCCCGGCCGATTTTTTTTAAAAAGGGAGGAGGACTGAGTGGCCCCCCCATTCAGGCCACTTTCGGCCATGGGGACCCAACACCTCGTGGCATGACCATTTCATTGAGGAACGCGGGGCCCCAAGGCCCACGCAGTCCCTGCCAGCTCCACGCCTCCTGCACAGAGAGCACACATTCCTCTTCTGTTGAACTGACCTCCTCTATAGGGCCAGCGCTTCTAGTCGAGATCCTTATCTTTGGGATGATAAACCACAGGAAATGTGCAAAGAACACCACTTCAATCTCCACTTTCCCAATTAGGAATGTGGGTGCCATCTCATCTCTTCTTCTAGGCATTATAATACCCTGACACAGTGAAATACCAGTTGAATCAATGCAGGTTGGATGCCGGTTATATTCTCTTCAGGTTGGAGAGCACAGGACTGTTGTCTTGCACTTCCACCTTGATCACTTTCAGTTATGCATGTGCCACTTACAGTTATGCTGTGTAGATATGTGTCTGTGCAGCATAATTACTAAAAATACATTTTCAATCCACAATGATCAGGGTCACCTGTGCTAACTCCAATGAACAGGCTAATCATTAGCACGGGCGAGTTGAAGACCAGGCCAGGAAAGATAGCCGGTGGCACCAAATATGACTGGATGTAACTGAGATGTGTCAGCATCATGGCAGCACCTGCCTTTAATTGTTACTCTTCACTGTACCCACTACATTTAGGCAGTCATGTCCTAAGATGCTATGGTCTTGCCACAGCACAGTCAATAGGAATGAGAGGATTTTGTAAAGTGAACTATACAGCAATCTTGCTATGGTACAGGGAGTGTGAAAGGAAATCACACAACACACACAACAACATTCAAACACCTGCAAATAAACTGTACAAATATTTCAAAATATATCAACAGTTAGAAAAACTTAAACAAAGCGCTTTTTTGAAATTCTGAATTGTGGTGCGAACAAAGATTTTAATAGGATCAAAGAAAATTGAGCACATTACTTAGTGATCCACAATTGTTAAATATTTCTTGAAACCCTATTTCAACATATTACTGTTTTGCATGATGTTTTATCAGTAAAGCTACATGTCTTTGCCAAGTTAGTGACAAAAATAAATGGAAAATGTGCTGTCTGTAAACAACAGTGCACTACCACACAATGCTTTTGTAATGGCTAAAATATGCTCCATAATGCACTACGAGCTACATACCACACCAGTACCACTCTCCTGCTGAATGGACGTGGCCAGTGCCTAATTTATAAATGAAATATTGCTGGTGCTCAAAGCTCTGCTCTGAAACTCGTGGCTGTGCAATTAAATATGGGCGCACGGAATTTCAAGGCTGTGTATTCTTAAATCCACCTCATTCATCTTTAATTCGCAAACAGACAACACATTCACCATTATTTGCCTTCCACATGTCCCTGCTTTCTCCCTTTGTGACAGTGTTTATGTATTTCTCTTCCTCTGTCTTTCCGCTTTAATTTTTTCCTCTATTGTCCATGGTAGAAGTCTGAAGCAGATAAATGAATGATGGCCCTCAAAAATAAGAGCCTAAAACCACCGGCCTAAATTAAGCACTGGACATGGGTCATTTGCTACACGTGTTCCTTTTGTGACACGTTTTTCCCAATCCCTATGATTTCAGTGATATGACATTGATGGCAGCACCCCAACTCTAAAAATTGTTTCAGTACGACTGCTTCTTTGTCTATCTTACCTACTGATCATGATTAGTTACCATTTACACTAAATATAACCAACACCACCTTAAATTACAGGAGTGAAAATATCCTAAAACTCAGTGGAGGAATGTCTCCCCCACATTCACTTCAAGCGCCTATGCTTTAATTCCTCATGGCAACATTTCTTCTACTCAACATAACAGAACCATTCCCCTTCCATGTTCATGTGGCTCTACCTCCTTAGACAATATCCAAGATTCACAATCTAGGGGCCATTATCCAGGCTACCTTTGTTTCAGTTCACATGTCAGCAGTCCTAGAAGGTCTGTTGACATCACTTATAGCCAGTGAAGACTTTCTATACCTCCAATCCCTTCTTCAAAGTATAACACTTATGCTTGCTATGGTCATATTATGGCTCAAATACTGCATGTGACTATACACTGAATTTCCTACTTGAAATAAACGGCAGTACCACTAGAAACAATCTACCCTCCTCATCATTGACCTTTAGAGGGCTTACACCATACCCCCACACTTAAATCTTTGTTCTGGCTACCTATGATTGACATAAATGCATTCAGTTTCATCAACAAAGCACTCTACTCTCCTACATCTGGAAAGATGCTTTCCAACCCGCCTGTACACGCCAACAAGACCTTTTGTCTATCCACTACTCCAGATATAAACATATCCTCTCAAGGAACTGTTTTTGGACTGTCCGTGAATGGAAGTGGACTGGTTCAATATCACAAAGGCCCTAAAAATCACCTATTTTGCTTATCTTATGGTGTCTTTTAGCATGTAGCATCATTACTAATAACATTGACACTCTCAACCCTACACCGCTATGGGAGCAGTGAGGTGATATTATAGTGGTGATGTGTAATTCTGTTGCAGCTTGAAAATCCTTACTTTAATGTTATCACACTATACACCAATTAAAAACCATGAGAAGAAACTGAGAGCTTTTTCTGTATGTGAAAAATAGATTTTGCAGGAAGACCCAGGTTTCCATAACCAAGAGATAATTGATCAAAGGCATTGACAATCATAAATTTATGCTGGAAAGAGAGGATCATTCCTAGATGTAGGACTAAAGGATTCTAGCCTTTGGAAGGCAAACTCCTCCATATAAAAGTGTTTGATGTAGTGAAACAGGGATATTGAGGTCAGTAGTGTCAGATACGATGGATAGGTCAAGGAGTATTGCTACTCTTGAATCCCTGTTAAATCCCAATCATTCCTAAGCAATTGATTACTGAAGTGATGGAGAGTTCAGCTCCAAAGCAAGGATATAGGCCTGAACGTAAAAGGATCATCAGACATGAAGTAATTTTTTTAGATTTATTCTTAATACTTTAAGACAGCCTCTATAATAATTGAAGGGACCTCACCACCACTAAGCGATGCATTTATGATTAGCCTGATCACAGGGTCAACAGAGGAGTGGAATATTCTGCAGTAGTGAACTGGGAAAATATCCAGGGTAAACCTGGAAGTCTTTCTGGTTTTACAGATATTTGACAGTCCTTCTCAGATAGTGGCACAAACTTTAGAAGTGCCATCCTCTTCTCTAGCAGGTCATAGTGCTATCCTCCCTGCCGGCTCCAGTCAGGGTTAAAGTCTTCACATATTTTCCTAATCATAGAAGTAGTTGGACTTGCTATCAACGAGCTCTTGAGATGGAGTGAGAACGGTGCTTGTAGTGGCTGGGTTATGAAGAGACTCTGGCATTTTTCTATAATCCCGAAGGGCTGTTCTAAGAATGCAGGATTTTAGGAGATCTTTTTTTTTCCTTTCCTTATAATGTGGCTATTTGTCTTTCCTTAGGATGTGGCGTAGATTGTATGCTCTCTGACAAAGTCTTTCTGATTTTTACAGTTTATTATTTCTTCTTTGAGGGTCTTGGTTTCCCTGGAGGGGGCAAGATATTTAGTTTTGTTAGTCTTGGTTTCTCGGGGTGCTATGCGGTTAAGGGTCTCCATTAGGACTCTGTGGACTTCTTGTAGGATACTTTCTGCATGTTTGTCATAGTGAGTATGCTTTTATTCCTTCAAATGTATTTTATTAAATAAGCACTTCCACCCCTCAACCCTTGTAGAAGTTCAATGGCTCTGTTTGTGCTAGTTTTTAAATCATATATTCACCATAGCTATACATTAATGCTTGATATTGCGTATTATTACTATGAATAATAAAATATCAGATTACACACTGAGAGAACTGCTCTCTAATTTTACTTATACTGTTAGAAAGAGGACAAGTAAGTATGCAAGTAACTGAGCATTGATATTCAAGAAAAGAGAAAGACAAATGACTCCTCAAACGATGTTTGTTCTACCAGTTAAAGAGCGAGGTTAGATATAGGCATTATGGGGTATCAATGTTTGAAATTGACAACTGAAGGTAAAAAACATAATGACAAATGACTAAATACATGCATTGTGAAAAGACCACGAGCACAATTACTTAAACCAATATCACATGCTTGGAGGTGTTCAAGTAATGAAAGGACACACCTCTAGAGAGTTTCTAGTGCACATGAGTAGGTTTCAGACATGTGTAGTAATTAGGGGGCATATCAACAAGCAAGCGATAAAAAATTATCGCGCGTGAAACCTTGCTTTAGTGTCAGGATTCCTAACGCCCAGCTTTGCATCTCTAATGAGATTCAAAGTGGGTGTTCCTAACCTGGCATGGCAGGAGAAATGTCGCTAAGCGACATTTCTCCTATCAGCAAGCCTAACGCATGACTTAGCCATGATATCCTATGGAAGGTGGATATCATGGCTAAGTTTGTGAGTCCCTATCAACTAGCTAACGGGTCGATTATCGCTGGGTTTCCAACGATAATCTCACGTTTGGCAGTTAGCGCTAGGATTTTTATCGCCGATGAGATAAGCGTTGCTAATAGCACGCTATCTCAGCGATAAAAATTGGCGCTAGCCGGCGATAATTATCCAAGCGCTAAGTGCGCTCAGCGATAATTATCGCCGGTTGTTGTTGATATGCCCCCAAGAGAGAGAGTAATCCCTGTGTGCTTTTCTTCTGCTGATCCCGTTAGGGGAAAGTGCTGCATATTCTAAAAGGTGGTGGAATTACAGAGAGCATCCTCCATCGAGACTTCTGTGACCAAAGTGAATCACTGATTAGATTGTGATGCAAGCATGCATGGTGTGCGTATATGATTGGCTGGAAGGACGAAGGGGTAATCATTGACTCAGCCTTGTGAAATAAAGCTCTGGTAAATTAGATATTAGCTAACAGAGAGTCTCCAAATAAAATGTTAATTTACTATCTACCCCATTTCATACAAAACACACTGGTGCAGCGTCCTGGACAACACTTCTGCAGTCGGGCACCAAAGCATTGCTTTCAAACACCTATGTCTTGAAAAGATTGAGCCGTGGGACTCCTAACAGATGGACACACATACCCCCAGAAGATCTTGTGCCCAGGACGTTTTATGTCCACAATCGGTGCTTGCTAGCTTGAGCCGTCCTATCAGCTTCTCTTTGCAGTACCCCAGGTCTCATTGTTCTCCTAGGAATTGTAATCGCTAGGACCAGCAAAATCCCACAGAACCAAGTGAAAAATGGTGTGACACAAAACCTGCAAGATCTAGGGCTGCAAGGAAAATCCCATACAATCTCATTCGAGACCAGTGAAATCACAGGTCCAATAAAATCTCTGTATCCATCCTAAACCTTTTGACAGAATACACATTGTGAACAGATCCTAGTGGCCTTTCTGGCCCCATCAACCGGCTTCCTACATTCAAATAGACTTATCCATCATGGCCTTGCATCTTAACTTGGAACCTTATGGATATCCTCCTGAGGCAATTTGAAAGAAAATACAAGGATATTGGAACATAAAACTGAAATCTCGCTTATTGCAGGCCTAGACTAGAAGAGCATGCACCAATGTAATAACAGAGATAACAAATGGTATTAGGAGCAATACACTAAGTAGCTCCTGGCAATTTATATGTGTAAAAGTTTATGCTACTAACAATCTTCACCTTCGCAGACATTTGTTCGACTACTGATTATTAATAGAACACACATCACCTTTAAAGAAACAGGAGAGCAACTTCAGAAGAACTAGACCACAAATGCAAAGCTAGGATGGGTAGATAATGCACAGTCTGGTCTATATTTTAGTTTGTTTGGTGAAATTGCATACTCAAAGCCTGGTGGCTCCACATCTTATGCTAACAGAGTGACACACTCACATTTAAGGAAACTGTTCTCCAAAATAGATGTAATTATCTGGGGACTTCCAGGGACAAGGTGACTCTTTACACCAGGTTTGTTTTAGTGAATACAGCTTCACACAGATAATTCCTGAAGTGAGGTAATAAGTAATCATTAGGCCATTATGAGTAATTACAACCATTTGGCTGCAAGCACTATAAAAATAGTTTTTGTATACAACGCGACAAAGGTATATTTAATATGTTAATTAACATCATGATAGTTTTAAGGCTGATGCTTGTTTACTTGCAATGCAGCAAACAACGAAAATATACTCCTCATTCTGGTAAATAAAAACGAATGAATGACAATATATAATGAAACTAGTGCAGCGCAAATGTAACAGAACAAATTCTGTTCAAAGCAATTAAAGCAGGGTTTGCAATTAAAATACTTAATAACTAAAAGCTGATGACGGGATGCACAGAGCAAAACTAAGGCTCTTGATCTAAGCAGGAATAATGTAGCTTATGGCACAACTACAGTGCATGAAGCGTGAAGAAGCCTGGCGGGTGAGGCGGCGCCAATAATATGCACAGGATTAATCAGTATGAAAAGGGAAAGCAGCTGTTGGGAGAATATTATGCATGTAGAAGCGCAATTTTCTATTGCACATTAAATAAGAAGATTACAATTTGAAAAAAAACACATCGGTGTTGATTGAAATTGCAGCACACTATGCTTCTTCAAAGGGCATTTGAGGTCTTTGTACACAAACATGATGCAACCACATTGCAGAACACGGGCAAGGGGGATATTCGATATAAAATATTTGAGCGATACTTATATGAATATTAAGATCTGTGCATAACATGTGGGAATATAAAAACGTCCAGGCAGTAGCACACCCGAAGTGTAAGTTGAGGTATTTCTTGGAAAGATGTAGTATGTGAAAAGTTCTTGGGCAGTTGTACTCTAACTTGACGATATTCAGATTGGAGGATCTCTAGGCAAATACGACAACATTCATCAAAGGGGCAGCATTGCTGAAGGAGGCAGGCATGAATGACATCTGTAATGATATTATCAACGACATCAAAATTGTAATCATAACTAACTTTTGTGCAGTTTATTAAACATTGATGATAAATGCTAGGCGACTTTCATAAAACTGTCCGGGTGGGGGCTTTAATAAGTCCCCAAAACTTCCTACCTCAATTAGCCTCAAGAATATCAATAGCTGGCAAATTTGGAATGAGTGTAGAAAGGAATGATTCTAAGGTTCCCAGGGCTCTCAGTTCACATGTTGCATTTTGGAATGTAGCTCATTAAAACATAGCAGTCAAATAAACGGTGCTTTTGGAAATATGGCAGGTTCTATATTGTCAGCTCATGGACACTAAATGATCTCACTGAATGTCTGACTCTTTTTTCCCATAGATTGCATATTGAAAATAATCAAACGATCAATCAATCATTGTATAGTGCAGCTAATCACCCGAGAGGGTATACAAGCACTGGTAGTATTGCTGCAGGGGGCCCGGGCAAACATCCCGGTTTTGAATCCCTTTCTGAATTCCAGCAGACAGGGTGAAGTCCGTTGGTGAAGACGGAGGTTGTTACAGGTCTTTGCTTTGAGTTCGGAGAAGAAGCCTCCTCCACTGTTGCTGTGGCAGATGCAGGGGTGTGGGTGAGGTAGAGGGAGGTGGAAGCCCAGTCAGTGATTGAAGTATGATGATCCCTGGTTGTGGAAGGCTTTGAAGGTGTGGGTCAGAATCTTGAACTGGCATCTCTTCTGAATGGGGAGCCAGTGGAGGCTTTTCAGGTGGGAGGTGATGTGGGTCCTTTTAGGGAGGTCAAGGATGCATCTGGCTGCTGAAGTCTATGCGGTCTGACGCGTCTTCAAGAGGTGCAAGGTGATTCCAACCAGTTGCGGATCGTACAGTTAAGAACGGTGGGTTAGGGCGGGGGCAGTGCGGTATGAGGGTGGTGGAATTTGACAGATGATGGGCTAAGTAATATTAAACAGATAAATAAAACCGCTTACTTTGCACTTGCCGACACGTAGAGTATACTGTTGTAGTCCAACTGGCTGGTGACTAGGGCTTGAGTGATGGTGCATCTGGTGTCAATGGGGAGCCACTTACGAAGGGTGAGGAAGCAAGCGGAAGAGAATGAGTTGATCTGTTTTTTCATGGTGAGCCTGCTGTTTAGTATGATGCCAAGGTTGAGGGCATGGTCGGCCAGTGTGGGCGATGGTCCTCGTTTGGGGGATGTTAGTCCTGATATCTTTGGTGTGGTTTCCCCTGACATTTTGCCTCTACCCCCAGTAATTTTGATGCTGTGCTGGATTTCGTTTTCGCAGGCTTAAATGCTTTGGACACTTTGTCACTGCTGATCAGAGTCAAAGTGCAAGTGCTCCCTATGAAAACTGTTATTATGATTGGTTCTCCCTGATTGGCATATTTGATTTATTGGTAAGCCCCTAGTAATGTCCACTACATGTGTCAGGGCCTGTAAGTCAAATGTTCCATTTGGGCCTGCAGCATTTATTGTACCACCCACATGATTAGCCCTGAAAAGGTATCTCGGGCCTGACACTGCAGTGTCTGCACGCAGTTTTAAACTGCCATGTCGACCTGGCAAGTTCCCCCACTTTCCAGGCCCTAACCTTCCCTTTTCTTAAATGTTAGTCACCCCTAAGGTAGGCCCAAGGTAGCCCTGTGGGCAGGGTGCAGTGTATGTGAAAAGTAGGACATACCCTGGAGTGTTTGGCATGTCCTAATAGAGAAATACTGCCAATTCCGTTTTTCAATATTGCAAGGCTAGCTGTTCCTAAAGGATAGAATGAGGAGTTTTATTATAACATCTTGTCAGCATAACTACCCTTGGGAATATGGTAGGAAAATAAAGTTTAGTATGACTAAAGTCAGAAAGTTAAAATGCATCTTTTAGTAAGGGTGATTTTTATATTCTGTGTTTGAAAATACCACTTTTAGAAAGTAGGTATTTTCTTGCTTAGTCGTCCAGTGTGCCCCTGCTAGGATGTGTATTGACTGTCTGGTTTTGGAGTGACAGCGGCTGGAAATGTGCAGTGGCTCCAGAGAGTCTGGATGAGTCAGGGTTGGGCTGAATTTAGAGTAGGGGGAGGGCATTTCCTTTCACCTGAATGGGCCTGGTCTGCCTTCCACAATGCTGTCTCCAACTCCTGCCAGGAAGCTGCACCAGAAGAATTTTGCTGGATAAATATTGGGGCCCAGACCCCAGAACTCTAGATCATGCCTAGAATTGAAGAGGACACTTTGCCAAGGAGAAGAGCTGGAGAGACTGAGGAGAAGTACTGCCCCTTTGCTATGTGCTGTGTGGGGTTGACCTGCAGTTGCTGTTTCTACCAAGGAAAAGAGAAGGACTTTGATGTGTGCTATGTCCCCTGCTTGAAGGAGATCTCCAAGGGTCTGTGTGTGTTGGCCTGAAGTTTCAGGGAAACAAAGATTTCACTCCCAGCTCCCCTGAACTCTGCTGCTGTGAGTTCTGACCTGCCAAGAGGTGCCTGTGCGAGTTTTGGACGTATGGAGGTTGTTGCATCTGTTTGGGACCTGGAAGAAAGAAGAAACGTGAAGAACTGCAACAATCGACGCATCACTCTTCTTGCAGCTGTTTTACTGACGCACCTCCACATCACAAGGAGAATTTACATCCAGCACTGTGTGGCTGAAAAAACCGAAGCAGAGCCTGTTGCCGCTGTATTAATCGATGCATCGAGGGATCGTGGTTGAAAAAACCGACGCAGCGCCACTCGATGATGCTGCGTCGATGTATCCCGGATTTCCATGCTTCGCATCTGTGCGCCAAGTTTTCCAAATGCATCACCTGCTGACCGGACCCGCCATAAAGAATTGACACATCACTCCCTACACAGCCCGGAATCGACCCACCCTTCCTCTGCTCGCATCGCCTCCCCAAGGTCTCAGGAGTTGACGCATCTCTTGGTTTCCGGCTCTGCGGCTGTTTGGGCTAGTAAATTTTTAACAACTGCAGGTACTTTGTGTAAAAGTCACGCATCCATAGTTTTCTATGGTACAAGTTCTTGAAACCCATTTAAAGTCATATTTTGAATGTGTATGTTGGATTTTTGTTGTTTTGGTCTTGTTGCGTTTAGATAAATGTATTTTATTTTTCTAAACTGGTGTGGTGTTTTCACTGTGTTACTGTGTGTGTTGGTACAAATACTTTACACATTGCCTTTGGGATAAGTCTATCTACTCGTACCAAGCTACCCAGGGTGTGAGCAGGGGTTATCTAAAATGTGTATCCCCCCTTACCCTGACTAAAAGCAAGGGTCCCTATTTTGAAAAAGGTGCCAACCTCTGCAAACTAGATACCTACATGTCTAACAGGGAGGCTACCAGGTGTCTTTCCATATGGAGGTTTTTCTGAAGCTAAGCACTTCCATCTTGTCTGTGTTGAGTTGTAGGCAGTTGTTTCTCATTCAGTCAGTGATGTCTGTCATACACCTGTGGAAGTTAGTCGGAAGGTCATCTGAAAGTGAGAGGATAAGTTTAGTATCGTCAGTGTAAGATATGATGTTCAGCTCACGCAATCGTACACCGTTGGCCAAGAGAGTCATGTAGGTGTTGTACAGAGAAGGGCTGAGGGACGAACCTAGAGTGATGCTGCAGATGATGTTCTTGGGTTGAGAGGTGAAGGGCGGGAGGCTGATTCTGTTGGTTCTGCCAGTGAGGAAGGAGGCGATCCACTTGAGGGCTTCTCCTTGGATTCTGATGTGGTGAAACTTTTGATGAGGGTGTGGTGGGAGACTGTGTAGGGGGCTCCTGAGAGGATGACCAGAGCAGCCATTTTTCCTTAGTCAAGGAGGGATCTGTTGTTCTTTGTGGCTGCAATCATGGTGGTTTCAATGCTGAGGCTGATGTGGAATCCAGATTGGGGGGTGTCCAGAAGGTTGTTGTTCTCCAGTTGTTCAGTGAGTTGGCGGATGATGGCCTTCTCAAGGACATTGGGGTGGAAGGGGTCAGAGAAATGGAGAAGTAATCCTTGAGTTTGTTAGGGTAAGCAGATGGATTCTTAAGTAGGGGCTTGACTTCTGCATTATTTCATTCTTTGGGGAATGCGGCTGGAGAACTCAAAGCACAGAATAAATTATTTCAGAGCACTTGAATCTTTATCTGCTGGCTCAGAGATCTTTTTTGCTTCAACCTAAACCAGGCACAAAATAAGGCCTTTTTTAATAGATTGTTGGGTCATTCCTACCGCATTAGTCAGATGTGTGGATTGCAAATAATGTTTATCATTGAGAATTGATTTGTCACTGACTGTTAACTTAGGCATGGGTTTTACTAAGTGCCCCTGCTGTAACATTTCCCACCATTTATAGTGGTAAATCAAGCATACTAATGATCATCTCCAAGCTATCAGATTCTACTATCAGTGCTGAAGGGATTAACATATCACAAGTTTTTCTAGGTTTTATAGCTACCATTTCTGTTCCTTTCTTTGTAACAACTACATGTGTGTTTTTGTCAGTTTTTTGTACTTCTATAAACACATTCAAATTCAAAGCTATGTAGTGCAATTGTTGTTTAAAATGATGATCTACGGACTGGTTTATGAGCAATTACATATTCATTTTAAATCCCTTCATTTTTTTAAATGAAATGAACATTTGCTAAGCCACGACCCACCAGAGTTTCTGTGGAACTTTGTCTCATAAGACTTTGGACTATTATTGAATCATACCTAATACAGCTTTAACTTGTTAAAAAAAAGTGAAAAGGTTAGTAATGAATAATATCAACAATAATTTCCTAAATATCAGACTCTACTATAACTGATAAAGCTACAGAGTATGGTTATCTGTGCCATAAATCCATAATTCTCTAAATTGTTCAGCATGGGTATGTTGTGTTATGGATATTTATAAGCAGGAAAGGTGTTGGCTATATGATTTCCGTGTTATTCAGGTTCACTATTTGGTCTTATATTGAATTCTGTTTGGTTTCTTGAATCACCCTGAAATGCAGGTACATGTATATATTTCCAGGATCATTTTGCATAAATTCCATAATATGTCTCAATTTTACATGGTTCTTGCTATTATTGAGTAACCTTAACTTGAGTACCAGTGGCACCTCACATTTATATGAAGTAGAAACAGAAAATAAATTCCATGCATCACATGCTTTTTTTCAAAATGTGGATTTAGGATTTCCTACCTGCTGATGGAGATTGCTGTTTGTTTAAGCCTTCTCCTTTTGCGTAGATAAGGCCGGCTACACTCAAACCTTCACTACATGTACTCCCTCTAGCATTTGACAGTCTAATGGTAGCTGACTGCTTTTCCACTTTGCTCCACCCCACTGTGCTCGCCCCGCCTACCAGGGAGTTGAGCAGCAAGGACAGCTGGCATCTAACTAGGGAATGTGCTGCAGGGTGTGGAGTGGACACCTTGTGACATGGCAGGAGCTTGTGTGGTTTTTGGTGCATTTCTCTCTGTGTCAAAGGCTCTAGATATAAGCCTTGAGGATTGAGTTGAGCAAGGGCACTTCCAACTGTGTAACTAATGCCAGACTCAAGCTGTGCACAGATTCAAAAGATATTTATATATCTAACTCATTGGTCTTACATGTTCCTTCACCAATCTGCATTGGAAAATCTCAGCGTATACTGAACTCCACTTTTATTGACTCAGGACCTGATGTCCTGGATACCCTCTCAAGTGATTAGTGCACTATATTTATCAATATCACATAACATAACATGTATGAAAGGGTTTTCCCTTTCTGTGTCTATTACAAATGCTTTAGTAACATGGGCCTTGATTACTTTTTGACTGGTTGGTGGTCACTGCCTTTGAGTACAGAAAATGTAAGCAGAGTCTGTGGCATTTGTCTTTAGAATGACTAGAAAGTCTCAAATACAACCCTCTCTTTTCTGTGAATTAAGTCTTTCTTTTTATTTTTCTTGATAATACATCATCATTCTTAGAAACTAGGCTGGTTGTTGACTGGGGTGTGAAACATGGTTAAGTAACAGCCACAATCCCTTGTAAGGTGAACCAAAAAGTTACTAAATTAACCTGTGCCTATCCTAATTATTAGAGACACAACAAATAACAGCTTTTCCCTGGGTGTAATAAATCATTGTAATCTACCACAGTGCACAGTATGGGATTAGACACTGCACATGAATGGAAAATGACTTGAAAACGAATTTAAGAGCAATCTTGTGGCAACAACCTCTGGCAGGGAGCTGGTCACAAAGACCAGTATAGTCCAGCTGAACAGTTACCTCACAGTTTAAAAAGTCTCCAATCCAATTCCAGGGTCTATGAGCAATCCAATATAGGAATCAATTGAGTGGTCTGAGTGCAAGGAATGCAGGATACTGAAGACGTTTAAGGATGCAGAGAATGCTGAGTCAGTGCTGGGCTCTTATTGTGGCCACCCATTGGTCCACAAACTTTGGTCTCAGGGTCCAATGTCCCACGAAGTCTGGTTTACTGGTCTCCCATAACAGGAAAGCTAAGGGTTCATTGGGTGACGAAACTGCACTCCAATGACTCTCCTGTTTCCAGAGGCTGAAATGCAACTTTGGAGGGTCAGGACTTGGTCTCCTAGGTTGCACCTTGGCATCGAGCAACAATCAGTCTTCTTGACGCAGATGGATTCTTAAGTAGGGGCTTGACTTCTGCATTATTTCATTCTTTGGGGAATGCGGCTGGAGAACTCAAAGCACAGAATAAATTATTTCAGAGCACTTGAATCTTTATCTGCTGGCTCAGAGATATTTTTTGCTTCAACCTAAACCAGGCACAAAATAAGGCCTTTTTTAATAGATTGTTGGGTCATTCCTACCACATTAGTCAGATGTGTGGATTGCAAATAATGTTTATCATTGAGAATTGATTTGTCACTGACTGTTAACTTAGGCATGGGTTTTACTAAGTGCCCCTGCTGTAACATTTCCCACCATTTATAGTGGTAAATCAAGCATACTAATGATCATCTCCAAGCTATCAGATTCTACTATCAGTGCTGAAGGGATTAACATATCACAAGTTTTTCTAGGTTTTATAGCTACCATTTCTGTTCCTTTCTTTGTAACAACTACATGTGTGTTTTTGTCAGTTTTTTGTACTTCTATAAACACATTCGAATTCAAAGCTATGTAGTGCAATTGTTGTTTAAAATGGTGATCTACGGACTGGTTTATGAGCAATTACATATTCATTTTAAATCCCTTCATTTTTTTAAATGAAATGAACATTTGGTAAGCCACGACCCACCAGAGTTTCTGTGGAACTTTGTCTCATAAGACTTTGGACTATTATTGAATCATACCTAATACAGCTTTAACTTGTTAGAAAAAAGTGAAAAGGTTAGTAATGAATAATATCAACAATAATTTCCTAAATATCAGACTCTACTATAACTGATAAAGCTACAGAGTATGGTTATCTGTGCCATAAATCCATAATTCTCTAAATTGTTCAGCATGGGTATGTTGTGTTATGGATATTTATAAGCAGGAAAGGTGTTGGCTATATGATTTCCGTGTTATTCAGGTTCACTATTTGGTCTTATATTGAATTCTGTTTGGTTTCTTGAATCACCCTGAAATGCAGGTACATGTATATATTTCCAGGATCATTTTGCATAAATTCCATAATATGTCTCAATTTTACATGGTTCTTGCTATTATTGAGTAACCTAACTTGAGTACAAGTGGCACCTCACATTTATATGAAGTAGAAACAGAAAATAAATTCCATGCATCACATGCTTTTTTACAAAATGTGGATTTAGGATTTCCTACCTGCTGATGGAGATTGCTGTGTGTTTAAGCCTTCTCCTTTTGCGTAGATAAGGCCGGCTACACTCAAACCTTCACTACATGTACTCCCTCTAGCATTTGACAGTCTAATGGTAGCTGACTGCTTTTCCACTTTGCTCCACCCCACTGTGCTCGCCCCGCCTACCAGGGAGTTGAGCAGCGAGGACAGCTGGCATCTAACTAGGGAATGTGCTGCAGGGTGTGGAGTGGACACCTTGTGACATGGCAGGAGCTTGTGTGGTTTTTGGTGCATTTCTCTCTGTGTCAAAGGCTCTAGATATAAGCCTTGAGGATTGAGTTGAGCAAGGGCACTTCCAACTGTGTAACTAATGCCAGACTCAAGCTGTGCACAGATTCAAAAGATATTTATATATCTAACTCATTGGTCTTACATGTTCCTTCACCAATCTGCATTGGAAAATCTCAGCGTATACTGAACTCCACTTTTATTGACTCAGGACCTGATGTCCTGGATACCCTCTCAAGTGATTAGTGCACTATATTTATCAATATCACATAACATAACATGTATGAAAGGGTTTTCCCTTTCTGTGTCTATTACAAATGCTTTAGTAACATGGGCCTTGATTACTTTTTGACTGGTTGGTGGTCACTGCCTTTGAGTACAGAAAATTTAAGCAGAGTCTGTGGCATTTGTCTTTAGAATGACTAGAAAGTCTCAAATACAACCCTCTCTTTTCTGTGAATTAAGTCTTTCTTTTTATTTTTCTTGATAATACATCATCATTCTTAGAAACTAGGCTGGTTGTTGACTGGGGTGTGAAACATGGTTAAGTAACAGCCACAATCCCTTGTAAGGTGAACCAAAAAGTTACTAAATTAACCTGTGCCTAACCTAATTATTAGAGACACAACATATAACAGCGTTTCCCTGGGTGTAATAAATCATTGTAATCTACCACAGTGCACAGTATGGGATTAGACACTGCACATGAATGGAAAATGACTTGAAAACGAATTTAAGAGCAATCTTGTGGCAACAACCTCTGGCAGGGAGCTGGTCACAAAGACCAGTATAGTCCAGCTGAACAGTTACCTCACAGTTTAAAAAGTCTCCAATCCAATTCCAGGGTCTATGAGCAATCCAATATAGGAATCAATTGAGTGGTCTGAGTGCAAGGAATGCAGGATACTGAAGACGTTTAAGGATGCAGAGAATGCTGAGTCAGTGCTGGGCTCTTATTGTGGCCACCCATTGGTCCACAAACTTTGGTCTCAGGGTCCAATGTCCCACGAAGTCTGGTTTACTGGTCTCCCATAACAGGAAAGCTAAGGGTTCATTGGGTGACAAAACTGCACTCCAATGACTCTCCTGTTTCCAGAGGCTGAAATGCAACTTTGGAGGGTCAGGACTTGGTCTCCTAGGTTGCACCTTGGCATCGAGCAACAATCAGTCTTCTTGACACTGGGCTCTGAGAGGAGCCAGGTTCTAAGCATGTTTGGCCTTGTGGCTATAACAGGGAGTTAGCCAACTAACTCTTGGAGTCACCTCACTGTCTGGGGCTTAGGGACAGCTTTTCCTCAAGTAGGACACCACGGGCACAGTCCCTTCTCTGTGAGCCCGAGGTGTAGCAGTTGCAGTTCAGTCTTTGGTGAAACCTTACTTTGCTTGGTCCAAAGAACAGCAGAGCAGTCCTTCTTCAATCCTCTTTACTGTACAGATGTGATCTGAGGTCTGGGTACCAGAAGTGCCACATTTAATCCTGTTTCTTGCCTTCGGGGGACGTGCAACTACTAGCCAAAGGCTTATTTAAAAGTCCAGTCAGCAGTTTTAAAAACAGTTGTGGTGGCACAATAATTGCAGCAGTGAGCAAGGGACACGAAACTTACAGACTCTGAGTACGTCTGGTACTATATACTAGACACATACAACTAAGTTAACTTATGCCAATTGGTATGAGCCCTATAAACATGCACTTCTAAATGTTATAGCACATGAGCTGAGGCCTGGACAGCAGGGCTCTGTGCATTACAGATTCATTACACCAGTACCTATTTGGCAAAAGGTGGGGGGATAGCCTTCAAATAGCCATTTCCTCACAGTTACAAATTTGTCTGAGACGAACAGGAAAGATCTTTCAAAACTCAACAATAGAGAGACAGGGGGGATCTAATTTAATCAATTTATATATCCTAAAGTGTATCCAGTCTTTTTTTTTTACCTAGGGCAAATGAGAGTAGTATAAATATTGAATTACTTATAATACGCAGAGTATTAACAGATGGTAGTAGAACCAAATTCCTCAAATATCCCAATTACTGATTTATGAAAGATAGCAATGCACTGAGGAAGCCTAAAACACCTGTCCCTGGGAACCTCTTCACTTTTAAAATATGACCTCCTAGTACCAGCAAGTGTAACTGTGTCATTGATTAACAAGTCAGGGCACAAGGGCATAGTATTCTCTTGAAATCAGGAGCAGACAATTTCTTCCTGAAGGTTAGGGAGGTGGAAGAGACCTTCAGCCTGTGTGAGGATATTGGAGTACAGACTTTATATAATGGTGTGAGTCTCTGCCCCAGATAGTAGGGGGGCTTGATGGGCCCTAAGTGCATCAAGATCATAGTAAGTCCTACTGGTTAGGCTTTATTTGATCTTTAGGTGCTACAGTTCAACCAAAATCAGCTGTGTTGAAGGAAGGCTGGGCAATCAGCGCAAGTTAGGGAATTCAGGTCTTGATCACATTCCCCTTGCCCTGTTACCCAGAACCCAGAATTGAAAAATATCAAGTTCACTAAGTTGTATTCAGACTCAGACAGGCATTGAAAAAGATTCGGACTAAGCACAAGATTATATTGTACCATGAATATATTGTCAAATAAGCATTTGGTGCATTGAATAGTGGAAACATTATCAGGCTGCTAAAAACTGACCCCAACATCACACACCCACAAAAGAAAGATAGAGCATTGTTTTCTTTTCATCCATCAATAGGCATTGAAGTTTGGGAGCCAACTGTAGTAGCACTGACCTGCTAGACAGTGGTAGAACACTTTCTAGGAAATCCATCTTTTTTGATGAGAAGTGAGTCAGGATCTCTAAAGTGCCTAGGTAGAGATATCCCTATAGACTTTGGCAAGAAAAAGATCTCACAGGGTAGAAGCAGACAATCTGGAAGGAGGAAATTCATCCATTTAGGTTTAAAAGAAGCAAGAAGACTCAACACAGAATTGGAAAACTATGGAGAAATATGGCTGGTGCACTGGTCAAGCAAAGCACACTGTTAGAAAACATGTTTTATGGGCTACACAACTAGCATAATGCCTCCAATCATTTTGTACAGACAGTGGGGCAAAATGCTGAGAAATTCACAATTAGCATTTATTCCTGGAATAATAACAAAAGTTGAATTAACATACAGAAATGCTTGGTTACCTTTACTACTCCTACACTGAGATACAATCCTAACTTTACGACTTTTGGTATTCACAAAAGGCATTTAGGAATAGTTCCGTTTTGCCTTTTGTGACTACCGAAAGTCATAAAGTTAGGATTTTGTCTCGGTTTAGGAGTAGTAAAGTTAGGAATCCTAACTTTACTACTCCTAAATGCCTTTTGTAATACAGAAAGTCGTAAAGTTAGGATTTTGACTCAGTTTAGGAGTAGTAAAGTTAGGAATCCTAACTTTACAACTCCTAAATGCCATTTGTGAATACCGAAAGTCGAAAGTTAGGATTTTGACTCAGATTACTTTTGTGAAATGGGCCCAGTATTTTTCACATAATATCACAATAGTTTTTTCTGTATGATATTTTGTCATAGTACTGTTCTGAAATTACACAGAATAGGAAGAAGAAAAAACACATTACTGCAAGGTTTAATAAAGCTGGATTCTTCACAGCCACTTGATTAATAAGAAAAATTGGACCAATCAGTCAGTCAGTCAGTCAGTCAGTCAGTCAGTAATACTTTATTCGATAAAAAATTTCATCATAAAAGTAAGTATACAATAACATGACCTAATTAACATGTGATAAAATCAATAAAAAACACTATAATTTATACCACATAATACATAAAATTACATTTACAAGGGACAATGTTAAAAATCATCATAATAACAAACGATCCCGGTCTACGTAGTAAGTTGGGCCTTAAGTTTCCTCGTGCGAATCACCCAAGCGTTCCCAATAAATTTGGCGACACCACACACCAGTGAAGTGGAGGATGTTTCGGTACAGAGTATTCGCAGGGCCATTACATGGCAACGAAGGCCCAGGCCCCTACATATTGGTTTTAGCCATATCCTCCTGGGTACCTTGTAAGCCGGGCAAGCAAACATAAGGTGTGCCAAGGACTCAGTGGGAGCTGCACAACACGGGCACGCCTTAGTTGGACTACCATATGAGTTCCACCCAAAAGTAAAAGCATTTACAGGGAGGGTTCCAAATCTAATTTTTAAATATAGTGATCTATCAAGGGGTTTCTCAATGTAGTCAAGAAATGGTTCAAATAGCCTCGACCCCTTATGATCCAGAAACCGCTCAGTGAGAGCACCCCTATTGCGACTACGAGAAAACTCCAGCTGGACCCACTCCCAATAAAGCTTCTTAATAACTAATTTAGGTGGGGGAGATTGGTTTTTCCATAGATCACTAAGACCCAAGGATCCCACCAGCTTCCGCAGGTTACACAACCACTTGATCCTGTTACTTTTGTCCAACAAGATAAGTTCGTCCAATGCGGCAGCATAGTTCTTGAGCTCCTCAGTTCTTCTCAGCCTGCACCAAAAAAGTAAGGGGCGCAAGCGCACAATATCCTTAAGGGGACGCCTGCCCATATCTAGACGTAAAGGTATCAGTGGGGAAGAAACAGGTAGGGCAACCAAATCTCTCAGGAATTTATTTTCCGAGGTTATTAAATCCGAGATATTTTCAAACCCCCAGATCTCAGAACCGTACAGGGCACTAGGTAATATTTGGCCTTCGTAAATAGCTAAGGCCGGGGCCACAGGTTTACTCACTGACAATCTATGCTCACGCATTACCACCCCTGCAACTCTTTTAAAGTTTAATGACATTTTAGCCAGATGGTCAGTCCAACACATCCGGCTATTCACCCTTACTCCCAGGTAGTCAAAGGACTCCACCATTTCCAAAGACTCACCATTAAGCAAAAAATTATTCCAGATTTTCCGGGAAGGTGCTATGGCCATAAGTTTGGTTTTCGAGGTGTTAATTGTAAGACCCCTATCATTACAAAAATCGCTAAATCGGTCCAATAACTTTTGGAGACCTGTCGGGGTTTTTGAGATCAAGATAGTGTCGTCCGCGAAGAGGAGAGTTGGTATTTTTTCACCCGCCAGGGATGGAGCATCCGCCGGCTCTTCTCCCAAATGGTCCACCACACCATTTACAAATAGGGAAAATAGAGTCGGCGCCATGACACAGCCCTGGCGGACTCCCCTCCTCACGGGCACCCTCTCAGTCAATTGGCCTTGGGTACCCCATCTGATTCTTGCGTAGTTACCCTCGTGGAGCTTAACTATAAGGTCCAGTAGGTAACCTGGCAAGCCTAGCTCTTCCAAAACTTCCCATAGCCTGGCACGAGGGACCAGATCGAACGCCATCCTCAGGTCTATAAAGGCCAGATAAAGACTACCCTGGTTGATTAACACGGTTTTCCAGTAGATCGAGAAAAAGCGGAAGACCTGGTCCATTGTACCTACTTTCCTCCGGAATCCGGCCTGGTAATGAGAAAGAACCTGCTTCTCATCCATCCAAGTACCGACCCGCAAAATGATGACCCTACCAACCACTTTCTGAATCACGTCTATCAGACTGATTGGTCTGTAGTTGGCGGGGTCATCCCTATCCCCCTTCTTATAGACCGTGATTACTTCTGCCCCCTTCCACGAGTCTGGGACAGGATGGCCCCTAGCTATTAAGTTCATTATTAATGCAATAGCTGAAGCCCAATCTACGGAATCTTTTATAAGCAGGTCCCCCGGAATGCCATCTTGGCCCGCTGCCTTCCTAGGGGTTAGGTGTCTTATGGCCTCTAAAACCTCGGAAGGCTCATATGAGTTCTCATCCGAAAAAACCGGAGCTCGACACAGATATTTGGGTGCATCATGGTCATCATAGATTTTTGAAAAATGGGAATGCCATTGTTGACTAGTGATGTGATTAGCCATCGGAGGCCTATTATAATTTCTGGCTTTATTAATCAAATCCCAGAATAGTGAACTATTTTTCATTCTTGATGCATTTTTAAGGTCCTGCCAATACAGTTCCTCCCATTCTTTTTTTGCCCGAGCTTGTTCTTCCGCGTACTCCCTCCTAGCTATTCTCACCAACAATTGGTTCTTGTTACGAAGGGCAACAGTTAACTTACGTCTTTTTGCCCGACATTCTGTAGAATACCAGGGATTACTGGGTTTAGGTGCATTTAATTTAGGACACCGGGTTAAGAATAATTTGCCAACTTCTTCAATGGCATTAGTATAGATTTGTGGGAAGAGCGAGTCATTGCCCACCTCTGTCACCTTAATTATAACCTTCAACTCAATGATCAGCCCATCAATGTACCTTTTAGTCTTTGCCAGTTTGTCTGGGTGAGAAGCTACCTTCTCCCATTTCAATCTACGATTGCCGGCGTATGGGATCACCTCCTTTGTTGTCATTAATTTGGCTGGGTTTTGATTGCTTTTTAAATCCCGCCATCTTAATGACATACATAAGGGATTGTGGTTGCTATCTTGCGAGGGACTCACCTCCATGTCAACCAGATCACGCCACATAGTGACGTCCAATAAAATATAATCAATTCTGGACGGGCTGTTGAGTCTATTAAAAGTCATTGCCCCGTCCCGATCGGAAGGGGATCTACCATTTACTGCTCTTAGGTTATGGTCCACCGTGAGGGTGTTAATCTGTAGCGCCTTTGCAGACCACTTTTTAATCGGGGATAATGTCAAGGCAGGAATAGACCAGCTAGCATCGTCCTCCTCTAGGCCCAGGGGATCGTCCTCACTTAAGGGTTCGAATGTACAGTTAAAATCTCCCCCCACAAGTATTTTAGAGTTTAGTGGGCACTTAGCTAATACCTGGTCCAAAGTTGTAAAAGTACACGACAATTTACCACCCTGAGTCCCTCTAGCGTAGATATTAAATAGCTCCAACTTGTTTCCCCGCGCCTGGCCTGGCAAAGTAAGGTGTTGAATATCCCTACACTCGGAATCATGAACTGAAATATTCCAGTTTAGATCAACTTTTATCCAAATGTGTAGGCCCCCAGAGGGTCTACCCTTGCCACTGCTGTGAGCAGGTACACAGAAGGTAGCATATCCCGGTTTATAAATTGGAACTAAACTCCAGGTTTCTTGGAACATACATATATCAAATTTTTCGATAAAGATGTTCCAGTCCGGGATAGTTAGTTTCCTTTCTAACCCTGCTATATTCCAGGATAACAGTCGAATAACGTCTTTCCCACTAGGCGATAGAGGGGGAATAACTCCTATTTCCTTGTCTACACTCCCTGGAGTGGGTATTCCAAAATGCACTTCCCAGTTTGCTAGCTGAGTGTTATTACTACTACTAACTCCCACTGGCAGAGTATGGGTAGGGGGACGAGAGCGAATGGCGGCACTGATTTCCGCATCCAGGAGAAACCCATCACTGCTTTGGGGGTCATCAGCCTCATTAGATAACACAGTAACGTTCCCCACAACTCCACCTCCAATTTGACTCTCCCTCATTCCCTGCCCAAACTGTAATTTTCAATCACAATCATCCCTGCCGGAAAAAACATCAAACCTATTCCCTAATTCTAAAGGTGTAAAGGGCCTCAGGTACTCCATTCTCTGAATGTTGTTATTCCTGTGGCCTCTGAAGGGAACCATATTCCAACCTTGGTGATCGATTCTCTGATTTGTTGCATATAGGGCTATGGGATCATTTGAGTAAACTGTACGGTTTTTCCCTACATAGGATGTGGGGAAAACCAAAGACCTAGGATAGAAATAGGTCAGAGCTCGGGGGCAAATTTGACTATTACCATTACCCAGGGGCCAATTCAATATAAAAGCTACCGCTTCTGGGTCTCTGAAATTAATCAGAACTATATCTCCGTCGACGTCCTTATTTCTTCCACCAAGCCATGGGAGGCGTCTAACATGCAATATCTCACCGTTTACTTTCTTATTTATAGGTCTATATGTTCTTAACCAATGTATGATTTTGTTTTTTAGCTGGGCGAAATCTTCACTCTTGTTATCATCCAGTACAGGAACCCCAGTCAACACCACCACTGAGGGTGCAGCTTCTGGGGGTAAATCAACCCGAAGACCATAGATCCCGGGGGCCCCCTCCCACCTAGGGTTACCCTGCACCTGGTCAGTTCTCCCTACTGGGGCAATACTGGCTTCCTCCGCCAAATCCATAACGGGCTTGCTAACTAAATGTTCCACATGCATCAAAGATCCATTTCTACCATGATCCGGAGCTAGGTGGCCCACAGTCTGCGTTACGTTCCTACTGAGATCTGGAGTTTCCCTAGGTAGGTTTATAGGAGGAGCTACAGCCCGTGTACTAGTACCATCCGTTGTAACCTTACCTACAACAGCCATGTTTCTCAGTGTAGATTCAATGTTCTCTAGCCTATACTCCAGCTTCCTTAAGTTGTCAGTAATGGGTAAAAGGAAAATGCTAATCATGTCCCCCAGTTTGGCTAAAAAATCGGTGGGAATAGCAGGCTCCTGTGGGAGGACTACAGCTGGTAGAGCAGGCTCTGGGGAGGTCACAGCAGGGTTCACAGCCGTTGAACAAGTGCTAATGGCCGCTGTCTGCCTATGATCTGACCCAGTTGCCAACCCGGAAACAGACCCATTAGAAGGATAATGGCCAAATTCTGAATGATGGGTCCTGGGGCCATTGATCACCCCCACCCTACGCCTTATTTTCCTAGGAGGAGGGCCGTGAATAATCCCCTTGTTCAGATTCTTAGCCTTTTTTCCTACCCCCCGTCCTATGAGCCGTGTATTAAAGATTTTAGAATGACTTATGGCATGTGGGGGGAGAGAGTCGCTGATAACCTGAACACTAGGGACACAGTTTGTGGGCGAGCAATCACGTAACAGTAGCGGAACACCCTCTTGAGAAAGGGGGGTGTCATTAACACCGTTATTACCACTATCGACAGCAGGAACGTTTGAGGAAACAACCTCTGAAGCTCTACGTTTCATGTTCTCAATAGAGCGACGTCGTTCTAGTCTGCGCTCCTCCAGGGTAGTGTCCTGCTCCTTATCCGTTACAATAGTCTTTTTAAAATAACTGTCAAGGGGGCCATTTACCACTGGCCTTGATTTCTCCCCTGGCATAACATTCTCACTAGAAGCCATGACAATATTTAAATACTCCCAATTACCGCAGTGCAGCAGAGTCCCTCCTGGCCCAGCCCAGCCTCGACCGGCCTCGGAGGGCCTTAGAGGGCCCGCTCTTTGTCCGGTCTTCGTCCGAGCTGCGACCGCGCGCGTACCGCTAGCGCGTGTGGGCGGGGTCCTTACTATAGAAGAGGGGGCGTATGGAGGCGGAGCAGGGAAGAGGTTCCAGGTGTGCTTAACGAAGGTTGGAGGCGTGCACCCTGCACCTCGCAGTCCCGTTTGCTGTGCCTCTTCGCCGTTCTCCCGCAACTTGAAAGTGTCCTGGCTGGTCAAGGGCAAAGGTAGCAGTCCCAACACGATCTTCCTGAACAGTGATTAAATAGTCAGAGCCTCCGAGCGGCTCCCGCGAAGCTGGGGCCGCGAGGCGTGGGCTTGGTGTAGGTGGAGCAGGGAAGAGGTTCCAGGTGTGCTTAACGAAGGTTGGAGGCGTGCACCCTGGACCTCGCAGTCCCGTTTGCTGTGCCTCTTCGCCGTTCTCCCGCAACTTGAAAGTGTCCTGGCTGGTCAAGGGCAAAGGTAGCAGACCAATCTATTAATCAGCTATACAATATTTATGGATTAATCATCATCAATTGATACTCAAACATTCCGGTAGCCTAGACGCAAATCATTTCTGGTATACTAGAGAATCAAAAGAATATAGGCACTTCCTGAAAAGATCACTCAGGAAACTGAGCAGTGCAAACAATGATTAAACATAAATTCAAGAAGTGACTAAACAAGTGCAATTTGAAAGAAAGTTATTTGAAAGCAAAACATATTGCCCACGATAAGCAATGGTTAGAATTATTCATTGTCAGTAGACCGAACAATGCTGAAAAATGCTGAAGTTATGTAAATAGCTGTAATAATGTCAGAACATGAACAGTGTTAAATGGAGATTCACAAATGAATGGATAGGCTATGTTCCATCCCCTGTGTAACTGATGAAATATTTTACACTTTAATGCTTCAAAGTGCAACTATTCATAAAAAATCGGACATTTCATTTGACAGGGTTGGAACAGTCTTATTCCCACCACAAAAGTTAAGGCCAATAATAACTTATTGTCACTTGCTTAAAACTACTATAAGCACACTGCATTCAGAGGGGTTTAATTGCAGAGTGACAAGGATCAATTTTACTCCCATATACAAAAATGGTTTACACATGTTGTCTGCCAGCTATATCTTCATTGCCTTACCCAATGTGAAGGTAAATGCAGTGCTAAACTATTGTTACAAGAACGAGAGTCCTTGGTGACAGAAAAGTAACATATTCCCTTTCATCAGCTGGTTTCTGAGAGGACTGTGGTGTTGAAGACAGCCTTGTACTCTTAGGTTTTACCACACAACTCATACAAATGGTTCTGTAGTACTCACAGCCTTTTGGAAAGTGGATTTGTAGTAGTGATAAGTGGTGACTTACCACTGCCAATAAGGCCACAAACACAAGAAAAGGTTCAGTTAGGGTCTCAATAAATTAACCCCTTGCTCCTCAGCCCATTGTAGCTAGCAATGAGCAGGCATGCTTAACTTAGGAGACATTAGTGTTAAGCATTTAAAAACACCAATACAATAAAGAGACACAACATACAAAAATAAATTGACTCCAATTTGTGAAAATAGGTTATATTTATATGAACAAATAGACACCAAAATGAGAAAAATACAATTTAGGGAACATAAGATGTGAATTTCTAAAGAATAAACAGTTTCTATTGTTTAAAAACATACAGTTCCAGATTAGGACATCTGGTCGCGCTTGACCGGAATAAAGTCTAAATTTGAGGCCAACTGTGATGTGATGGAGCCCAGTTTGGATACAGTAAGCGGGAAGCCTAGGCCAAAATGTTACCTTCACACTAATCTGTTTTTCTGGGGCTTTTTTCCTCGAAGTGGAGCTGAATTGAGTGCAGGTTTGCCAACTTGACGTTCAAGGCTCCTGTAAAATCCTGGAAGTCTGGAGCTCCGGTGCATTCAGTAGGACAAACCTGAAATCCAGGCTGGGTTACGGTTGAAGGTAGTTCGCTTGACTCCCGATGTCGGGTCGGTTACCTTATAGAAAGTTGTTCCAAACTTCTGGAACTTCTTCTTTAAGATCCACTTGAGGGTTCAAAGTGTCCAAAACACTCATCCAAGGGTCTGGACTCTCCTAGATGGTTCTTGGGCTGTGTGGACGACATTTACCACAATGCATCTGGCCAAATCCTTAAAATTCCACTAGAAGCACTCCGGGAGGGGGACTCTTGGTGGAGATGATGCAGTTGGTTGGCTCTGTTAAACTGTAGCTTGCAGGGAGTCCACTCCTTAGACTTTTAGATTCAGGCAAAGTCCTTCTGGTGCTGAGTCCCACAGTGTGCAGCAGGTTCACTCCTGGTGATTTCAGTCCTTATTTCTGGGTATCTAGCAGGGGGCACCCCTTATCAATGGAATGCAGGGTACCACCTATATTTATGACCATTTCCTCCAAAGTGTTGCATATTCTTTACCCAGAAAGCACCATTCCTTCAAAATCCAACATGGAGAAAGTCTCCCCAGAAGAGCTGGGTCAGGCTAATCCAAGCTGCTGGTGAGGCTAAATTTCTTAAATACGCCATTTTCAATATCTCCCTATTCAAATTACAGAGGCTCCTATGTGGCTGAAAAAGAATGATATTGGGGTGGGCCGGTGCTGTCTTAAAGTGATGTTCTCCCTTTACAGACCAGTTTAGCTACCCCTCACCCCTTCTTGTCCTTCCTTGCCCACAGGAAACCTATTGTGTCCTTTGACAGGACACTTCAAACCTCATCAGGCAGCATTGACACAGCATGGGAGCAAGCTGTCCAATCAGGAGAGAGTATCTGGAAAGCTGGACTTTGGCTCACAGAAAAGAAAGTTTATTAACTTATTTCCTGTAATCGTTATTACAAATCCATTAGTGGCAAGTTGTTGGATTTATGTCAGCTAATAATTTGATATCTTAAGTATATTTTTACATGGCTCATAACAAAAAGTGAAATTGGTGGTATCTTCCTCCATAAGGCTTATAAAACATCTTTTATAATGTCCTGGCTTATAGCTACAAGGTACCTTACCCCTGGGGCACCTAGGGGCAACCTTAGGGATGACATATGTAAAAATAAGGTAGATTAAAACTTTGTAAGTATCTTTAAATCCAGTGTTGAATTCCCACACAATTTCAATTTAAAAGCAGCTGACAAGGCTGGCTTTTAAAATGACAGCAGGCACCACATTAGCACAAACTCCAGTGTCAGAAAACTACTGAGCCTCAAAACCTCCCTGCCCTATTATATACTAGGGACTTATGGGCAATTTGAATACCCCTTGCCCTATTATCTTTTAGGGACTTACAGGGATTTGTCATTCCCAGTTGTGATCTTACCAAATTACCTAGAATTTTAACAAAGAGCACAGGCCATGAGTCTGGTCCACAGAACCCAGGACACGGTCAGAGTTAGAAAACATGCATCTAGTGGTCAAAAAGGGGGCAAAAAGTGGGAGGACACTGCAAACAGGTCCTACTTTCTCACAGTAGTTAATACCTACTTTGCTAGTTAGGAGTATCGTCATTCTGGACACAATGACCTAGGCAAGAGTAAAAGTGGTCCCTTTTTCAGTCACTTCAGAATAGGTCTTCATTGTGAGAAATCAGGATCTGTTTGCAGAGTCACCCCACTTTCTATTCCATTTTGACTACGAGGTGCTGGTTTTCTGACTCTGATTGTGACCTGGGCTCTGCTAACCAGACCAAGGGCTTATGCTCTGATTAATAAAAGTCCATGGTTAGGTATAGTTGTAATTGGCAATGACAGACCCCTGTAAGTTCTTAGTATAAAACAATGCAAGTGGGATTAAAACTACCTATAAGTACCTAGTATGTAATAGGGCTGGGAGGTTCAGAGGCGTAGTATATTTCCTGCACTAAAGTGTGCACTGCTAAGTTGCCTGCTCTTGTCTTTGAAAGCCAGCACTGCCTTGCAGGCTGCTTTCGAAATTTAATTATATGCACATTTGTCTTTGGTATTAAAGGTACCTCCAAAGTTTCAAACTACCTTATTTTTACAAATTAGTCTAACTTAATGTCTCCCCTAGGTACTCCAGGTGTAGGGTGCCTTGTAACAGTAAGCAGGTACATTATAAAAGATGTTTTATATGCCCTAGTAATGGCAAAATCTGCTAATTCTGATTTGCCCCTTTGTAGTAAATGGCTCCATAGCCTAACATTGAGATATTTTATTTCAGCATAATTATTGACAGGAGCCACCTAAAATTACACTTCAAGGTCCTCGGAAAAGTAGTCCATGAAAGCTCTATTCAAATTCTCAGTGAGAAATCTGCAGCTAATATCCCCTTGGAATGCACAGTTTTCTTTTCAATCGGTGTAGACATTCATAACTAAACAAGATAGAATTATGTATTTTTCTGTAGAGAATACACTGTTTTAAAAGCCAAACACTTGCACAGTTAATAATCTCCTTCCATGCATCCAAGCAAGGACAGAAATCCTTTACCCAATGTCTTTCATCTGAAACTTGAACTGACAATACTTAGATTTTGCCTTTTTCCACTATTGAAGTGGAGAGAAACAAGAGGGACTCATATGTGTCACATTTGTTCGAACAAAGTGGAACGTATTAGACACTTTTTATGCACTAACCACAGGTTGGTTGGGTATTTTTAAAATAAAATTAGACTAATTTTTATTAATTATCAGCTAGGCAGTGCATGCACAGTCTCTTTGAGACATACTGTATCTACTCTGTAGCCTTACTGTTCACCCATCACTTTTCATTTGTTTCTTGGTATGTTCTTCCAAAAAGCTTTCTTCTCTGCGGCTATTGGAGTGTGTTTGGTCCCACCTTTTGTTGTTTTGCTCCCTCCCATGGGGCAGTACTTGTATAATTTCAGCTATTTCTATTTGTTTACGTGCACTTCTTTTTTTTGTTGTTGTCAGTCCAGGTTCTGTTTTGGTAATGTTTCCTTTTGTACTCTTTGAGCTGGGATTTGTTGTGCTGGTCGGTCTGCTTTGTTCATAATCTTGGATTACTTTCAGTTTAAAATTCGCATAATTGGTAATAAACCACATTTGTAATTTTTTTCTTTTCTAGTTTTTGTCATTGTTTTATTTTGTTTTTTATTGGAATTTATCTGCATTGTTTTTTTATATCAGGGATGGGGTGAGCAGGAGGCAAGTCTGAAACCTGGGTCCCTAGTTCCAAATTTGGCAGCTCTGGATGATTCACCACATTCTCAACACTGTTATGTCAAAAAGAGAGCTTTGTGAAAGATTGTTATTGTAAGGGGCAAGACTGTGCGCTACTGCTGTACGTTACTGTTTGAACAGGGCGATTAAGTTTACTGCCATGTTCAATTAGGGGATTCAGGGCAGATTTACAAGCCCCTTGCGCCACTTTTGAGTAATTTTCCCCATGTTAAAAATTACGCAAAAGTGGCGCAAGGGGCTTGTAAATCTGCCCCATCATTGCTAATGTGTCTAGGTTTGAATTTAAAAAAACGATTTGTGAAATTCAAAGCTTGCTTAGTGTTATCCAAGGCTGACGTAGTTCACACTACACCTGCACTTTAAGAGTTCATTTGTGACATTCAAAGAAAACTGTGAGATCTTGAAGCAAGCGGTTTGTGAGTGTGCCCAAAACATCCAGCAGACCGGGAGAAGAGAGCAAATTAGGGTAAGACAAAAAGAAGGCATAAATGATAATCTCTCGTTGTTTTAAAATGCCATAAAGGTTGGTTGATTCGGCTCACTTGATGCACTTCCGTGTGCGATATTTATTCGGCAAGAGGTGAACCCCATACAAATCGCCGTGTGTCTCTATCACTCTCTCCCTACTACCCCGAGCGCTAAACCATCAATGCATTTTTTTCTCATTGTTTATTATATTTATCTTTGCTTGTTAATTATTTCAACTATTTGAATACATAACCACCTACTCAAACAACATGATACAGTCTAACTCGGGTTTCAAGAAATACCGTGTGGATGAATAATCGCTTCTCTCACTGGCTTCACATTAATTGGAAACGCCAGCTTGTTCATTGTTTCTTCTGAGAAATCCTTCATAAAGTACCTGTGAGAATGCAGATGCGGGGGATGAAGGGATAGGTTGTTTCTTTTCCCGTTTTACGAAGCACTGTTCTGAGAGTGCGTCTGTTTTAGAAGCGACTCTTCATCGAAAACAACTTCAACCTTCTTAGCTACCCAGTAGAGACCCATTACAGACAACATGTTTATTTTCTTCTTGAAATATACTATGAGTGAGCAACAATATTTCAACATTGTGTTTTACACTCAGCCAACACCACATAATAAAAAACTGAATAATTTGAGATTCATATCTTTATATGCAACTAGCAGTGTGTGCAAGAAGTACCAAGGAGGCCTGCTCAGCAGCACATAGTGGAGAGACTGGTGCCAGGCAGCCCCCTTTGTTTACCTGATTGTGAAATATTAAGCCAATCCCCGCCTGGGCCCAGCCTCCAACCCTCAGACAAACAGGTAGTCTCTAGACAATGCCCCTTTTATCACAACCTCCTAGCACACTCTCCCATGCCCTGGCCTCAACTCCTCTCCCTCTTTTTCTCATGTTCTAGAGTCCCCTCCTCCTCCCTACTCCAGATACCCCAGGGACTTATTAAAACTAACTGGTGAGTGCACTTCATTTTCATTTTTGCTCGGCTTAATCTCTTTTTTCATTTATGTTTGCCTTAGTACGGAAGTCTCCGCTGGTAGAAATGAATGTGACTTCCCCCAAAAAATTTTTACCACTGTTTTACTTTTACAGGGTCTTGTTTATTTTCCACTGTGGTTTTGTGGTGATTAATGTCTGTTCAATGAGACTAATGACTGCGGTGGTTATTTACGTTTTAGTTCTGTTTCCCAGTATATTGTGCCCAGCTGTTGCATTCATTAGAGTTTACTCTCAGCCAGGGTGCTGTCTCACCTATTTAAGTTCCTGACATCTATTCTTAGAACAGTAGCACCAGAATAAACATTTTAGGTCATGAATATTTCAGAAGAAGCAAGTTCTGTATAGAACATGCTCGTCTTGTTTGGCCATACAGAGCTTTTTAAGTTCAGAGCACACCACTTGCACGTCTTATCCAGTCCTGTTTAATTTCCTTTGCATTCTGGGAACTGTAGTTTTTGATTTCCATTAATAATTGCATGCAAATGACAAAGAAAAGGATAGAAACTGAACTGTGCATGTCATGCACACCTTCTAAGAAAAAACTTGAGGGGGATTTCTAAATTGCCCTCCTTCCCTAAAAATAAATAAGTCAGGGGTCTTCCTAAACGTCTGACATTATTGCAATCATCAATGTTTTTTGTTCCTGGGGAGTGTTGCAAAGCATCCTGTCCCCACCGCCTTTTAACCAGTTAAGTCTGACGTGTCCATAAATCCTGGGACATCTCTCTTATTAGATCTCCATCAATATGTCACTGTAAAGTTCAGAATCAGGCCTAAGCACTTTCCCTTTAAAATGTAGTTACTTTGAACAAGTTCCTTTATTTTCTAAAGTAGTCAGCTGTAGGATAACTCAGTGCTTAAATGCATCTGTTGCTTAATTCTGCACACTACCTACAAGACATTGCTTTGAATATGGCAGGTCCAGCAGGTATTTTTACCCTTCTAAGTCAATACAATAAGGACCAGGCTCACTATTTACCGAAAGCATTGTTTCTTTATGAGCGCCATTTCCTCGTTCCAGGTTGATCTTTCTTCCACCTTCACAGCTTATAAATACATGTGCATGCATGCACATCATCGCACTTTTACTTTTTTCTGCTGATGCTGAACAATATTGGCAAAACAACAAAGGCAAAACTAGTAGGTCTGCATTTACATCCAAAAGGCAGAACTTATTGGCTATGCAATGCTTGTTTATATGTTAAGATTATTTTACCAAAAACTCTGTGTTTGTTTGGTTTAATCATTTATTCATTTTATTGTTACATTTATTTTATTTAAAAGAAATTCACAGCCTCTCAGTGCTGCCAAAGACTGTATTTTCTTTAACTGAGGCCATGGTTGATTGCATGAGCATGGTTATATTTTTGATGTATTTATCATTTGAAATGGTTTTAATTATTCATACAATAAATGAATCTGAGCCTGGATATCATTCTTATCCTTATCCTCATCCTTATTCTTATTCTTATCTTTATCCTTATCCTTATGCTTATTCTTATTCCTATCCTTTACACATCCTCATTCTTAACCTAGAACTTGTCCTTACCCTTATCCTTAGCCTTAGGAATGCTGGACCTACCCCTCCCCCTCCCTCTGGGAGTACATAATCGTACCGGTCCCAGCATTCCTCTTGACAAAACCAAGCCCAGATGAAGGCCGGCAGGGAGGGAGGGAGGGAAGCCATGAAGGGGATGAGGACAACGGGACCAGGAGTAATGAAGATTACCGGTAAGTAATAGGACATTACCCCCAGGTCCCTCCTGTCCTTGTCCCCTTCATAAACATGTGAGAATACCCAAGCAGACACCATCATTCATCCACAATAAACCACCAGGACCACCAGAAATGCAAAACCCAGCGATTTATTGAACAACAGAACAAGAAATCCAGGAGCACACAGCATGCAGCACTCCCAAACCAAAATTATCATCCTCCCCCAACAAATTCTGAAGGCCATAATGCCGAATAAAGTTATTAGAGGACGCCCAAGCGGCCGCCTGACAGATCTCAGAAAGGGGAACCCCCCGAACCTCAGCCAAGGAAGCAGCCACCCCACAAGGTAGACCTCCTCTGAACCCCCGCAGGAGGAGGAGACCCAGAAAGAGAGTAAGCCAAAGCAATGACCTGCTTCAGTCAATGACCAATGGAAGCAGAAGAAGCCTTCCCCCCACGAGCCGAGGTAATTGCCACAAGAAAGACCACTTTAAGAGTAACAAATTTAACGTCCACATCCGACAGGGGCTCAAATGGAGGAGCCACCAAAGCCCACAATAATATATAATAAATGTCATCCATACTCCTCCTTTCTAATCCAAACTGTTCTTAACAAAAGCAGCGGTCTCTCAAGCCCCTATAATCTCACCCATACTTGTCAACATCTCCATGAAGTCATTACCGGCAATGATCAATGAATTTCAGATCACATGTTCTAATTACGCAGATAACACACAAATACTTCTTAAAATGGAAAGTCACAAAGACATTGGAAACTCAAAAATCTTCAGTGACTTCAGACCATTGATCAGTGGATGCCATAGAGCCATCTCAAATTGAATGTGTCCAAAACTGAAATACTCACATGTGGTGATTGGAAAAATTATGACCTGCTCTGGACCACCTCTTAACGTATCCAAGGAATTAAGAAACCTTGGAATTACCATGGACTCCATGCTACCAATAAAGGCCCAAGTGGATAACTTAGCAAGATCAAGCTTCATTACTATTAAAACTCTGTGACGCATCTTCCCCCACCTAGGATTTCCACCCAAGGTTCAACCTACCATCTCCATCTAAACTTGATTAGGTCAATGGACTTTACCATAGATCATCTTTATCAACTATTAAATGACTACTACGAAATCAGAACGCTACTGCCAGACTACACCTACACGTAAAGCCACAAACCCACATCTATCCTGCCTTGAAGGCCCTACATTGGTAACCGGTTGCCAAAATATCCATATTCAAGCTGCTTTGTGTCACCCACAAAGCAATACATGGAACTGGACCACTTTTGCATCAGGAATAAAATCACAAATACTCACAAGAAAGTGACCTCCATTCCAAATTGGCATCTCTCCCCAAACATGAGATCCGCAGATAACTATCTTATCTTCAAAAAACTACTCAAGACTTGGCTCTTTCCTACATTACGACCATGTTTCAAGTTTAATTTTATTTGCTTAGTTAACTGAAACCACTGCAATAGAATGAATTCACCATTGCAAAACTATTTGTTCACAATCATTAAAATACATCTTTTCCTAAAACCAACTTAAATCAGTCGGCAAATTATTAATTCAAATTCAGTTCTTATAGTTATATAATGTGATCTGACCATATACAAAATAGGAGCAGAGTAAATCCAGTGTGAGTGAGTTTGTTCTTGTGATGCAGATGGTTTTAGTGCCTCTAACCACCTTCCCAATAAATTTTCAGGGCTCCCAGTTACTTCCCAGCTTCTATGGCCAACCATTCTCAAAACGCAAATGTACAGCATATGCCTTTGTAGAGAAACATGTACGTGTGTTTTGCCTACAAATAAATGCACTACTTCTGATTTAAAAATATATAGATATACTTTTAGGTCTGCTTAAACAAATGTCTATATCACGTTTGCTGATATATATCTATATTTATATCTATATCTATATTCACTGAAAAAACCAAAGGTTTCACAGGCGTTATAGTTAGGAATTGGCATTTAAAAAACCTTTGAAATTCACTGAAAAAAACATAGGTTTCATGCATGTTATAGTTAGGAATTGGCATTTAAAAAACCTTAGAAATTCACTGAAAAAACGATAGGTTTCAGGGGCGTTATAGTTAGCTGGACATTTCCCTCGTACAAAACCCTAGAAATTCCCCTGTTATAGTTAGTTCAGCTAACTATAACTCACGCCCCCGCAATGCACTGCTGATGACGTCACATATTACATCACTCATGACATGGTCAGTGTACGAGCTAATTCCTATCTGTTGTCAATTTTTCATAAACAGCGTGCAACAGAGAACAAAATCTTTTTTGCCGATTCTCCATAATTTGCTCTTGCAAATCTTCAAGATAAAAAACAACATTGACCACTACATTAGCATAGCAGTTGACACCAGAACTATTTTCAAACTGATAACCAACAATCTCTTCAACAGTGTCCAATTTCTTTTTACCTGCAATCACAACATTATCTTGTTCTTTTCTTTTCTTGATACCTTCAGAACAGATATTCTCTAACCTTCTTTTTCGACCAACCACACACTTTTCAAATACAGGATATTGACCTAAATTTGGAGCATACACCCTTCTTAACCTATTATACTCTTTTACACAGTTTGCATCTGCAGTAAGCTTTGTCTCATCAAAATCAATCAAAAACAAACCAGATAATGTTCTGACTCGCGACAAAGCAACATATGCCATACCCTCTTTAAATACAGTAGATACAATGTTCACCAATGCACTGTCTACACTTAATCCTTGATATCTATGAATAGTCACTGCATATGCCAGAGCAAATGGAAATTGTTTCCTACGGACATATAAATCTTTAACAAGCAAAAAACGAACTGAACAACGACCAATTTCTTTAACTTCATCAATCTGATAAAATTTAATTTTTAAAAATTCAATTCCTTCTTTTTTCTGATAATTCACAAAATCCACCACTTTGCCCATTGCACCATTAACTAAACCTTTCTCTACATCCAAATTACGCCTTAAAATTACCCGACAGTTTACACACACATACAGTGTCTTTTCCAAACCAGCAGTTTTAGATATTTTTTTTCTAAACAATCTAGTTTTGATCTCAACTTACCCGTTAAAATAATAGTGATTCCTTCATGTAGTATTTTATCGATGGCTTCCATTTTGACAATTTCTTCATTTTCCAATTTTAATAATTCTTCGTTGAATATTGAACACTCACGCAGTGTTGGCAATAAGCAAATCACTGACTTATTTTTAGCAATTTCCATGTACACTTTTGCAGCAACTGCATTTTCATTTGGAAAGACATTGCAAAGTAATCGACTCTCCAAAGCTTCTTTCCCTTTTTTTGAAAGAATTCCAATTCTTATATCTTGAAGAATACTTCCATATTCAGCATCATTTGCCTGTCGCATATTTGTTGTCAGTTCTTTGTATTGAAAATTACTCCAAATGTTCACATTACCAACACTGCCAAGAGACTTTCTAGTATCTTCATGGGCAAGTGTTTTAAATACTGGTTGTCCTTTTACCGGTGTCAGTTGCAGTAGATCTCCAAAAACTATGACGTGTTTTCCTCCAAATAACACGTCATACTCTGTTTTAAGAATTTGCTGCATTCTTAAATGCACAAAGGCAAGCATCAAGTTTGAAACCATGCTCACCTCATCAATAATGAGAAGTTTCATTTTCTTCAGCCCTCTTGAAACTTCACAACAAGCTTCTCCAGATAGCTTGTGGTATTCCAATTTGTTCTCATAATCTACTGGTAGCATTAGTAAACAATGTAAAGTAATTCATTTAATGTTATGTGCTGCCAACCCAGTTGGAGCAGTGACAACACAAGACAAATGCGACTCAGTTGTTGTCTGCAGATAACTTGTAATTACTTTAATTAAGAAACTCTTTCCTGTTCCAGCTTGACCACTCAATAACATTCGGATAGGTTGAAATGATGTACATGAGCAGTCTTTCTTTTCATGAAGTAATCCATGGTCAATCTGCTCTTTCACTTGCTGATATATTTGTTTCTGTTCAACATGTAGTTGCACTTCCAAGTTTCCTAACTGTATTGCATCTTCTTGTGCTTGATACATTGCTGTTTCCACCTCATTCATGGAAATCGCTGCTTCATTTTCAACAATTGGTTGTCCAAGTGGACCTTGAGTCAGTGCAGCAGAACTTTGACTGTCTTGAGAACTGTCTCTAGCAATCTCAGCTGCAATTGTAGCTTCTTGATCAATTTCATCATTCAACATTTTCACATAATTGGCGAAAGCACTGCATTGTATGCTATCTTTACAAGCATTAAATGAATCTTCATAGCTGGGAAAATCTCCAAGTAATTCCAGTTTAGAACGACATGGTTTGAACATTTGCAAAAGGGCTAAATAGTAAAATTCCCTTTTGTCAGCAGTGTCGCAACTCAGTTTTCTGTGATTAATTAAATTTCCTTTCCTTTGTTTCACCAGACATCCTTCAGAACCAATCACTCCATATTTTCCATCGTTGTTGTTCTCTGTAATATTCCGTTTAAAAGTGTAGTTTTGCAACACTTCATAGAGACACATGTTCTCAAGATGATGACTTCTCTTTGGATAGTATGTGTCCAACATATTGGTTTTCAAAATATCTGTACTTTCAGGGTCATTTTCTGCTAAATATTCAATTTCTTGAACAGATTTCAGTACTCGATTTCGCATTCCTGCAAGACCTAGACTCACCCAAATGATTCTTCTACTTTTGGAATATAGACTTGCAGATGATAACCGATCTGAACATTTATATGCTCCAAATTCACTATGCGATAACATTTTCAAACTGAAACTGTATAATTTCTTACTTAGACTCTTCTCGTGAGAAATCTCTTCCCACATTTCTTTCAAATCAGTCTTTTCTGATTTAGTAATGTAAGACGTTACATATCGAGCAACAGCAATAGAATTGTCCGCAACATACTGAATATCCATATTAGCGTTCCACATGGATAAAATAACTGGGTTGTAGTCATTTATGTATTTTGATTCTTCGCTTCTTCTTAAGTTGTAGGTGTTTTTCGGAGACTTTCTTGTGATGGTATGTCGTACAGCTGACATGAAACTGTTCACTCTTCCTTTGGCTAATACAGGACGTGGAAATCCAAAACGACATTTGGTATAGAACTTATCCTTTGACTTGTACTTTCGTCGACAGTATTTTCCACACCTATGGCTTTGAAATCGTAAGACTTGTTCTTTTAAGTGTTTGTCTTCTCTGCTATTTGGTACAGCACATGTAGCATAATCTTCAATGAAAGACAAAACACTTTCATCTGAATCTGTTCCAAATTTGGGGGCATTCTTGACCCATAACAACATATGTATGTGAGGAGCACCTCTTGCTTGATACTTCTTTCTCCAAAAGAAATCCACAACTTCTCCAAGAGGAGGATTCTTTTTATTGCAGATGAAAGACATCATAGCTTCAAATCTATTATTGAAATATCTGCATACATTGACAGGATCCAAAGAGCACAATTCTCCAGGTGTCTTGTATTCAATATTATTTATATTGGAATTTGCCTCTCGAAGAAATTCAAGTAAATCATCCCAAGCATACTCAGCACAGCTTAGTGTAACAAACCATGTAGGAGTTCCCAAGTTCCGTAGAATGCATTTCAGTTCTCCATGTCGACGGTACCAATATTCATTAGTCCCACGCTGACATGCCATCAGATTAATCAACTGAGATTCTAAATGATCATCTCTCTGATGCACTTTATCCATAAAATCCTTTGCAGTTACATTTTGCAGATGCATTCCAGTTTTAAAATGTGATTTACTGCATATGAAAGTCCAGACAAGTCACTTTCAAACAGAAGATGAAACATATAAGGGATACATTGTCAAAATCTTGGATCTTCTGCATATAATCTTGTTGTCCAATATTCAGATGCAGGAATCTGCACAGGACGTTCATCATATCGCCCACCTTTTCCTGTTGGAAACAACTGCGGGAAACAACGAGCTTCCAAACTCTCTTCCCATACACTCAAGTGACTTCCAGTTGCTTTTTTCATTTGAAACAACTCAATTGTATTCCCCATCACCTCTTTGGAATGAAGTGGATGTACACTGTAATGTTCATAGATCTCTTCTCATCTGGACATGTCCACTTTTTCAATTTGTCCACTTAATGTTTCACTATCTTCTGCTAAATCTATTTCTTCTTCTCCAACAAACACATTTCTATAGTACTCATTATTTTTTATCAGATACAATGATGCCTTTTGCACTTTTCTAACATCCACTAACTCTTGCCAGATTTTCTTATTCTTAGTAGGAACACCATTAACTAGAATGACTAGTGGCTCATTTTCTGCATGATCTACACCAATAGTTTCAACATTTTTCCTTAAGTCTAATGGTAAATACACAACTCTTCCTTTCAATCCTCTTTGCAACTCTGATGGAGGTAATTTACTTATTTTGGGCTCCATACGAACAATAGCCTGAAATGGGTGAACACTTTGTATCAGAATAGACTCATACGTATTTAAATCTATCAGCTCTGGAGGAATAGCAACCAACTCTAGATTATTATGAACAGCTCTAGCAGGCATTTTATTCACATCTAATTTATTATAACAATATTTGCAAATACGCTGCTCACATCCCAAATCAAAACAATCCTCTACCAACAAATAAGTTGCAAATTCCATCCACTTATCATTATCTTCTATTTCACTTTTTAAATACAGATTGACACCCCTAGACTGATTTTTATAGTGACTTCACCGACAACAAATACAAGAAACATTTGGTCTTTCACCTGAAATTACCTTAAACTTTGTCATTTCATCCTCAAATTTTTCTGTAATTACAGGTTCTACATTGTCTTCAACATTTTGTTCTACTAATGTGTCAGTTTCTTCACTCTCTTGCTGAGGCCCAAAGTAACAAAACTCAATATCCTCACAGACCTGCTTCACATCTGAAACTGACCCACGCAAAAGAGCACTGTTCAACTCACTTAACTTTAGTGCTGGACTTTTTGCATAATACAGCCTTCTCACTAACTTCCGCATTTGAGTATGATGTACTGCCAGCATTCTGAAATGGTGAAAAACCCTTTCACAAACTTTCCTAGAAAGACAAGCCAGAGAATGACCTTGCAAACCAGTATGTTTGCTCACTCTGCAAGGGTCTAGTCCTTGCAACAGCTTAATCTTTTGTTTTACACTTTTTTTAGTATAGACTCGTAAAAAACGACATCATTTTTCAATAGATTCCTGTCGTACATTACAAACACTACTGCAATCCCAAGTGTACACAGGGTTTTTAGCACGTCTCCCTAAAACTTCATCAGCTATCACTTCTTCTGCATTTCTTTCAACCATTTTCTCTTTCTCCATTGGACAACCATCACTAACCTCATAACCTCTACCACTGGTGTCAACTGCATACAATAATTTTTCACTTAGTGAATAACTCTCTTCATTAAAAAAAGGCTCTGAACTAGAACTGTGTTTCTATTCTCCCAAAAAAAATCACAATTTATTTTTTTATTAATAACTCTTTTCCTCCTACTTTTGGCCTTCATTACATATATCTTCTTTTACCATACTTTATCTCCTTTGACTGAATATTTGCTTTTTTACTTTTCCTCTTATTTTGATTTTTTTTCTTACTTAAAAAATTATTTGAAGTTTCAACATTCTCTACATTCTGTTTGCTCCTACAAACATTTTTAATAAATTGCTTCGTGATCTTACCAGAAGATTTTTTCCTTTTAGCCACATTATCTTTTTCATTCAATACTTGTGGTTGATGTTTCTTCAAATAATCCTCCTGTCTCTGTTCTTTTCTTTTCTGGCATACTTTCTCGATTTTAACGTTGAAAAACAGTATCTGCAAAAAAGAGTCACAAATAAATGTATATTAATAACTTTCAAATTTATAATATTCCATTACTGTACAAACACATTTTACATAAAAACAGACTAAAAAACTATAGCCCTGAACCACAAGTGTGACGATGATTAAAACACTACAAACATAATGCATACTACTTTGAAGCAGTTCATGCCCTAAAGCCTACCTCACTAAAAGACTTCATGCTAACTAACTGAATGATTACAGTATTAAAAAGAGACACACTGGGTGAGTAACAGGGTGCTTGCTAGAAGTGTATGAATACTAACTGGGGAATTGAAGCTGCGAAAGACAACTGTGTAGCTCATTAGAGAACTGAATACATACTGGCTAGGCATTTAAAGCAGTCCATGTGCTAAGGCCCGGCTCACTGCATGAGTACTTGGGTTCTGACTAAATGATTAGACTACAGCAAGGAGACTGCCTGGATGAATTTATAACTGGTAGACTTTTCGCACAGGGAATGAATTAGTACTTGGTACTAAAAAGGTCACTAAAAGACTGCAAAGGGAGTGACAAGATGTTTGCTGGACTATATGGATATTGACTAGGGAATTGAAAGTATAAAAGACAAATCTCTAGGTGGTTAAAAGACTGCATGCATAGTGCATAGGGGTTTGAAGCAGTCCATGTGCTAAGTCCTGGCTCAGTGCATGAATACTTAGACAGTAACTGAATCGTTAGAGTACTGGAAAGAGAGTGTCTTGGTGAATTTATAAATGTTTGGGTTTTGGCACAGTGAATGAATTACTATATGGTGCTGAATGGGTCACTAGAAGACTACAAAGAGAGTGATAGGGTGTTTCCTGGAAGTGTATGGAAACTGTCTAGAGAATTGAAGGTGTGAAAAACAAATGTGTAGGTGGTTAGAGAACTACATGCATACTGCATGGACATTTGAAGCAGTCTATTTGGTAATGAATGGTTCACAACATAAGTACTTAGAAACTGACTAAATCATCAGACTACTTCTTGGACAGTGCCTGGGTAAAAATATAAAATTTTCAGTTCTGGGGTAGTAAAGACAATACTACATGGTACTGTACTTTAGTGTCAAAGCATGACTTATTTTATCAACGCATAAGCAAAAACTGGCTTCTAATGCTACTAAAACTTGACAACATGACGGTTTCAAAACAGTTTTCTGTCAGCAAGTGCACAATGTTACAGAACGCTTCTCTGACAGTGGTTCCCAAATGTACACAAACTCACAATGTGATTCTAGACAAGCACCACTATCCCTAGGAGTTTACCAAAACTCATTCACTACAGTGGAAGTGATAAGGGAACTGCACACAACCTACATATTTCACGACTACACTTTAGTATCAATGCCTGACTCATTTAATCAACACATAAGCAAAGACTGGCTTCCAATGCTACTAAAACTTGACAACATGACAGGTTTCAAAACAGTTTTCTGTCAGCAAATGCACGATGTTACCAAACGTTTCTCTGACAGTGGTTCCCAAATGCACACAGACTCACAGTATGATTCTAGACAAGCACCACTATCCCTAGGAGTTTACCAAAACTCATTCACTACTGTGGAAGGGGTAAAGGGACTGCACACAATCTACATATTTAAGTACAGCACATCAGTGTCAAGGCATGACTCATTTAATCAACGCATAAGCAAAGACTGGCTTCTAAAGCTACTAAAACTTGACAAAATGACAGGTTTTAAAACAGTTATCTGTCAGCAAATACACAATGTTACCAAATGCTTCTCTCACAGTGGTTCCCAAATGCACACAGACTCACAGAGTGATTCTAGACAACAAACACTATCCCTAGGAGTTTACCAAAACTCATTCACTACTGTGGAAGTGGTAAGGGAACTGCACACAATCTACATATTTCAGGACTGCACTTTTGTGTCAAAGCCTAACTCATTTAATCAACGCATAAGCAAAGACTGGCTTCTAATGCTACTAAAACTTGACAACATGACAAGTTTTAAAACAGTATTCTGTCAGCAAATACACGATGTTACCAAACGCTTCTTTCACAGTGGTTCCCAAATGCACAAAGACTCACAGTGTGATTCTAGACAAGCACCACTATCCCTAGGAGTTTACCAAAACTCATTCACTACAATGGAAGAGGTAAGGGAACTTCTCACAATCTGCATATTTCACGACTACACTTTAATGTCAACACCTGACTAATTTAATCAACACATAAGCAAACACTGGATTCTAATGGTACTAAAACTTGACAACATGACAGATTTTAAAACAGTTTTCTCTCAGCAAATACACGATGTTACCAAACGCTTTTCCCACAGTGGTTTCCAAATGCACACAGACTTACAGTGTGATTCTAGACAAGCACCAGTATTCCTAGGAGTTTACCAAAACTCATTCACTATACTGGAAGTGATAAGGGAACTGCACACAATCTACATATTTCACGACTGCACTTTAGTGTTAATGCCTGACTCATTTAATCAACACATAAGCAAAGACTGGCTTCTAATGCTACTAAAACTTGACAACATGACATGTTTTAAAACAGTTACCTGCCAGCAAATGCATGATGTTACCAAACGCTTCTCTCACAGTGGTTCCCAAATGTACACAGACTCACAGTGTGATTCTAGACAAGCACCAGTATTCCTAGGAGTTTACCGAAACTCATTCACTACACTGGAAGTGATAAGGGAACTGCACACAATCTACATATTTCACGACTGCTCTTTAGTGTCAATGCCTGACTCATTTAATCAACACATAAGTAAAGACTGGCTTCTAATGCTACTAAAACTTGACAACATGACAGGTATTAAAACAGTTTTCTCTCAGCAAAAGCACAATGTTACCAAACGCTTCTCTGACAGTGGTGCCCAAATGCACACAGACTCACAGTGTGATTCTAGACAAGCACCAGTATTCCTAGGAGTTTACCAAAACTCATTCACTACACTGGAAGTGATAAGGGAACTGCACACAATCTACATATTTCACGACTGCACTTTAGTGTCAATGCCTGACTCATTTAATCAACACATAAGCAAAGACTGGCTTCTAATGCTACTAAACTTGACAACATGACAAGTTTTAAAACAGTATTCTGTCAGCAAATACACGGTGTTACTAAACGCTTCTTTCACAGTGGTTCCCAAATGCACATAAACTCACAGTGTGATTCTAGACAAGCACCACTATCCCTAGGAGTTTACCAAAACTCATTCACTACAATGGAAGAGGTAAGGGAACTGCACACAATCTGCATATTTCACGACTACACTTTAATGTCAACACCTGACTAATTTAATCAACACAGAAGCAAACACTCGATTCTAATGGTACTAAAACTTGACAACATGACATGTTTTAAAACAGTTTTCTGTCAGCAAATGCACGATGTTACCAAACGCTTCTCTGACAGTGGTTCCCAAATGCACAGAGACTCACAGTGTGATTCTAGACAAGCACCACTATCCCTAGTAGTTTACCAAAACTCATTCACTACAGTGGAAGATGTAAGGGAACTGCACACAATCTACATATTTCACGACTGCACGTTAGTGTCAATGCCTGACTCATTTAATCAACACATAAGCAAAGACTGACTTCTAATGCTACTAAGACTTGACAACATGACAAGTTTTAAAACAGTTTTCTGTCGGCAAATACACAATGTTACCAAACGCTTCTCTCACAGTGGTTCCCAAATGCACAAAGAATCACAGTGTGATTCTAGACAAGCACCAGTATCCCTAGGAGTTTACAAAAACTCATTCACTACACTGGAAGTGGTAAGGAAACTGCACACAATCTACATATTTCACGACTACACTTTACTGTCAATACCTAACTCATTTAATGAAAGCATAAGCCATAACGGTCTTCTAATGCTACTAAAACTTGACAACATGACAGGTTTCAAAACAGTTATCTGTCAGCAAATGCACGATGTTACCAAACGCTTCTCCACAGTGGTTCCCAAATGCACACAGGCTCTCTGTGTGAATCTAGACAAACAACACTATCCCTTGCACTATACCAAAACACATTTCTTCATCTACAAGGAGTACTAAATGTTACTGCAGAAACATAATTCATTTCACAAATTCATAAACAATAAGTGGTTTCTAAATCTACCAAAATATAAGAACTGCATAGTTATCTGTCTACAAACACATGAAAAAACACAAATCCTTATCACAAAATGGTTTCCACATGCACACACACTGTCAATAAGATTGTAGAGAAAATAAAATACTCCCTACACTTTAGCAGACATTAGTCTGATTAAAATAAAAATAGTCTACATACATACCTAACTCATTTAATGAAAGCATAAGCCATAACGGTCTTCTAATGCTACTAAAACTTGACAACATGACAGGTTTCAAAACAGTTATCTGTCAGCAAATGCACGATGTTACCAAACGCTTCTCCACAGTGGTTCCCAAATGCACACAGGCTCTCTGTGTGAATCTAGACAAACAACACTATCCCTTGCACTATACCAAAACACATTTCTTCATCTACAAGGAGTACTAAATGTTACTGCAGAAACATAACTCATTTCACAAATTCATAAACAATAAGTGGTTTCTAAATCTACCAAAATATAAGAACTGCATAGTTATCTGTCTACAAACACATGAACAAACACAAATCCTTATCACAAAATGGTTTCCACATGCACACACACTGTCAATAAGATTGTAGAGAAAATAAAATACTCCCTACACTTTAGCAGACATTAGTCTGATTAAAATAAAAATAGTCTACATACATCCCCTCACAATTAAATAACTCACCTTTCAAGATGTTTTGTAGATTAAGAAGTATATCAGTCACACACAGAGATATCAGTCACACAGCAGATTTTCTTATACAGAATCTCTGCACTGTGCACCTCTCAGCAGAACCAAAGAATGGCAAAGTTTCCCTCTCATTTTCCACACATATACATGTAAACATCAAATCACATTCCTTCCCACATAAACTCAAAAGCAAACACACATTTCTATTGGTTAAATATTTCAACCCTTTCCAAATGACATAAACTTCAACCCTTCCCCCAATCTGCCTTCTGCCCGTTACCATAGAAACAGTTCATGGAACACTGTACTGAGCACACAGGTCACAAGTTCAGCAAACACAATGTTGCTAATCAAAACAGCAAGTGTGCTTGACTTCTCAACATATCAGCTTATCATATATAATGTTCCTTTCACACACTTTTTGTTAACCAATAAGAATCATGCGTTTAAAAAACAGAAATATGCACCCTACCTTTCAGTGTAGAAGGTTGTCAAACAACCAATGATTTCTTGTCTTTTTTCAAAATTGCATCTTAGCCACCATTTTAGAAACATCTTACTTTCCAAACTGCCATTTCATTTACAGAGACCATCTGAGTGCATCCAGACCTCCTTACAAGATGCTTACAGTGTGGATTGTGGGACACAGCTACATTTTCTGGAGCCAAAGGTATGCAGAAAACAAAGGCATTCACAAAGACCTAGGTTTGCCAAATGTAGACATTAAATGGATTGGACAGAGAGGGTTAAAGTGGCACCAATTGAAGCCATTGGTGAAATCCTTCATGCAAATCCAACACCCTGACCTCATAATAGTGCACTGTGGTGGCAATGACCTAGGCACTTTGACTGGGGTAGGTCTGGAAATGCTTATGAAGGACACCTTTAGTTTGCACAACTGATTTCACTTTTCGCTAAAACTGCCTTTGTGAATTCTAACATATGCCAAAGGAAGAAATGGAACTGGTCCGATCATTTTTGTCCACAGATTGAGAAAGCTAGGAAACATGTGTATAAATCTATTTCTGCTTCTCTCCGAGACTACAGAATGGGGTCCATTTACAATAACAATCTGCACTTTCATATGCAAGAGATGTATAGGAGAGATGGAGTACACTTTACTGATGAAGGAAACAGAGTCTTCCTCAACAACTTTAGACTCTGTATAGGTACTTACTTATAAGTACCAAAAACTCTCAATGAACACAACGGCTCTTTTTAGAGCCACTCAAGAACAAAACACTTAAGCTTAATCTTTATCTCCCAACAATTTAATTTTTTTTTTCCTTGGAACCGCAAACCCACCACGAGAGAATCCGTGCATCCAACGCGATAGAATGCGCGCACCGTGCGCGCATTTCGCCCCTTTTTATTAAAAAAAGGGGGGCCACAGGGGGTCCTTCTAGGACCCCCTAAGCAGATCTAGAGGGTCAGAGTATTTCCACTCTGCCCCCTTTATATCTTTTACACACTTATTCCCCTTCCATCTTCAGCCTCGCTTCTACCGAGGCAGAAAATGGCCACCAACAGTTCCTGGTTTTGAATGTAGAGAGATGCTTGACAGCCAATTAGCATTCAGAGCGTGATCCGGAGGGTGCACGCTCCGTTCGGGGAGGGTGCGCTTACGGTGCGGGTAGGGTCCGCGGATCCTCCGCGGCCATAGATATCACTAACTTTTTTACCCCAATTTTCTCAGGAACTACTGAACAGATTCACACAAAATATGCAAAAGGCACGAGTCCGAACTGAGGACTACCTCTTTGCCAAATTTGGTGTCATTCCGTTCAGCGGTTCAGGCTGTAGCTGCGACAACAGATCCTATGGGAAATTGCATGGGGAAAACGCATTTTGGGACCCCCCTTTTTTCTCTGCCCCCACTTCACGGATCACCGCAAAACTTTCAGGGTAGGAGCGAAGTGGAGCTGGCCAAAAGTTTGGAAAATTTCGCGAAGATTCGTCAATCGGTGCCAAAGATATTACCAATAGAATGTTGCGGATTTCCTATGGAAAATAGGTCCTAACTATAACTATCTACTGGCCAGTAGATAATATATATATATATATATATATATATATATATATATATCTCCATCGCTCCATCTGCACCTCCAGTCCAGCGCACTCAATAGACGGGTGCTTTGAAACGCGAAGGTGCATTCGCGTTCATAAATGCGCGCTCACTCCTAGTTACTTTCAGGAACTCGAAAAAGCACTCAGCGGGACACTCCTGCAGTTATTCAATCCTTTATTGCATGGCGAGCATGGAAAACATGACGCGTTTCGGCTATGCCTTAGTCGAATGTCATTCGACTAAGGCATAGCCGAAACGCATCATGTTTTCCATGCTTGCCATGCAATAAAGGATTGAATAACTGCAGGAGTGTCCCGCTGAGTGCTTTTCCGAGTTACTGAAAGTAACTAGGAGTGAGCGCGCATATATATATATATATATATATATATATATTACCTACTGGCGGTCGCCAGTAGGTAGTTATAGTTAGGACCACGTTTCCATAGGAAAACCTCAACATTCTATTTTGAATAACTTTGGCGCCGGTCGACGAATCCTCGCGAATTTCTCAAAATAGGTGGGGCGCTACGCTCCGCTCCTACCCTGAAAGTCTCGGGGGGATTCGTCAAGCGGGGGCTGAGATAAAAGGGGGGTCCCAAAACGCGTTTTTCCCATGCATTTTTCCATAGGACCTTTAGAACGAGCTACAGCCCGAACGGCTGAACAGAATTACTAGAAATTTGGCAGAGAGGTAGTCCCTAGGTCAAGGAAGTGCCTTTTGTAGGTTTGGTGTAAATCTGTTCAGTAGATTCTGAGAAAATAGCCTTTAAATCAATATATATATCTGAGCCCGCTTACGGTACGCTTACCGTACGCTTACGGTAAGCGTACGGTGGCGTGCGCGAGCGCGATTCTGATTGGCTCTTAGATCTTAGTAAACATTCGAATCGGCAGAAACCAGGAAGCGGCGTCCGCCATTTTGTCTACCGCACTGAGTGTTATGTATCAAACATGATGGCCAAAAACATGTTACGGGGATGTTTTGACAACTCCCTCTCACATAGTCATGTTGAGGGAGTCCCCAAACATCCCCCAAGAGCAAAAACGTTATTATTTGTTTTTCGGCAATTTCGCGGGGTACGCTTACCGTACGCTTACCGTAAGCGTACGGTAAAAAAATAAAAATAAAAAAAACACTATCCACACTTTCTCCACCCCTTGTGCAAATGGTGGCCGAAGGCCACCATTTGTGCATGGCTTATCAGAGCACAGAAAATTTTCCCAAAAAATTTCAACAGATTACCTATCACAAGGAAGCGCATAATATGTCCTCCATGTGCGCACGGTGCGCGAAGCGCATCGTGCGTACATGGCCCATCTAGCGTAACGTGGGCACGGCACTAACTGCGTAAAGTGGGTGCGCGGTGCGCGAAGCGCACCGCGTGCTCACTGTGCGCGCACGGTGCGCGAAGCGCACCGTGCGCGCACGGAACGAACTGCGTTAAGTGGGCGCGCACGCCACGAATGGCGTAAAGTCACTTAGCATTTAAAAAACCGTACAAATTCACTGAAAAAACCATAGGTTTCACACACGTTATAGTTAGGAATTAGCATTTAAAAAACCTTGCAAATTCACTGAAAAAACCATAGGTTTCACACATGTTATAGTTAGCGGAAATTTTACTGATAAAAAACCAATGAAATTGCCCCGTTATAGTTAGTGCTGGCAACTATAACTCACGCGACCGCAATCTTCTGCTGATGACATATGTGTCTTTATGAAAAAAAAATATTTGTAATATATGTATAGCTAAAAATGTATGGAAGAAGACATGGGCAAATAAGTGTCTAAATACAGTATTAGCATCAGCAGAGGATTGCGGTCGCGTGAGTTATAGTTGCCAGCACTAACTATAACGGGGCAATTTCATTGGTTTTTTATCAGTAAAATTTCCGCTAACTATAACATGTGTGAAACCTATGGTTTTTTCAGTGAATATATATATATATATTCACTGAAAAAACAGAGGATTCAGGAACCCTATAGTTAGTTGGACATTTCACTTGTACAAAACCAGTGAAATTCGGCCATTATAGTTAGTTCAGCTAACTATAACTTGCGCCCCCGGAATGCACTGCTGATGATGTTACATATTACATCACTCATGACATGGTCAGTGACATCACTGATGACATCTCAAATGGCATCACTGATGACATCATCCAGTGACTGTGTATTTCTGTAAAGTTTCAATATGTTTAATATATATAGGCTAAGGTTTATTGAAGAATGAGTGGGTGTATGAGTGTCTGAATGGATGATTTAGTAGGTGCGTGACTGACTCTATAAGGGCGTAAGTAAACTTATCTTACTGAATGCATGGGTTAGTGACTAAACTGTGTGAATGTCTGTATCAGTCTGTCTGTTGGTGTGTAAGCGGCTGCATGGGTTGGTGAATAGCTACATGAGTGTCTATATGGGTTATTGATTGGTTGTCTATGTATCTGTATGGGTGCCTGAGTGTTTGTGTGGGGGGGTGTGTGACTCTGTGCATAGATGTGTGAGTGGGTGATTCACTGGGTGTATGGATTCAAGAGTGCATCTGTGATGGGCTGTATGGGTGGGTGAGTGTGTTTATGGGTGTGTTGGTGAGTAATACATGTGTGAGTAACTTCATATGTGAAAGGCAGTATCTGTGAGTGTTGGAGTATATACATGACTATAAGTGAGAGTGAGTGATTGTGAGAGTGGCTGTATGGATGAGTGTGTGATTGTGTCAGTGATTGTATAAGAGCGTAAGTATGTGTTAGTATCTGTATGAGTAAGTGAGGTGGTATGTGTATAACTGTATAGGTGAGTACATGGGAGTGTGATTAATTATTTGCTTGACTGACTAAGTGTGTTAGTAACTCCATGGATGAGTGGCAGTGTGGGAGTGTCTATATAGGTGTATGAGTACATATGATAGTCCTGTACTGATGAGTGACCGAAAGTATGCGTGACTGTATGGGTAAGTGAGTGGATGGGTGTGTAGACCTAAGAAACAGTGAGCGGGTATGTGGTTATTGGTGTTTGAGTGTCTATGGTTTTGAGAATGGCAGTCTGTAAGTTAGAGTGGGTGTATCAATGGTTATACTAGTATATGAGAAGATGCATCAAATTATCATGGTGATGATGTCATCAGTGATGTCATTTGAGATATCATCAGTGATGTCATGAGTAATGTCACTGACCATGTCATGAGTGATGTAATATGTGACGTCATCAGCAGTGCATTGCGGGGGCGCGAGTTATAGTTAGCTGAACTAACTATAACAGCCGAATTTCACTGGTTTTGTACGAGTGAAATGTCCAAATAACTATAACGTCTCTGAAACCTCAGATTTTTTCAGTGAATTTCAAAGGTTTTTTAAATGCTCATTTCTAACTATAACGTCCCTGAAACCTGTGTTTTTTTCATGAATTTCTAAGGTTTTTTAAATGCTAATTTCTAACTATAAAGTCCCTGAATCCTGTTGTTTTTTCAGTGAATTTCAAAGGTTTTTGAAATGCCAATTTCTAACCATAACGTCCCTGAAACTTATGGTTTTTTCAGTGAACTTTAAAGATTTTTAAATGCTAATTTCTAACTATAACGTCCCTGAAACCTGTGTTATTTTCAGTGAATTTCAAAGGATTTTTAAATGCTAATTTCTAACTATGCCTACAGAGGTAGGACATGTGCAGAAAGAGGAAGAAAGGTGCAGAAAGAAGCAACAGAAATGCAGAAAGAGGCAACAGAACTCCAGAATGACGAAGAAAGGAACAGAAAGAAGCAAGAGATGTGCACAAAGAACTGACAGAGCAGCAGAAAGAGGCCTTGTTGCAAAGTCATCCTGTGCCCCAACTTTTTTCTTACGGGTACTGGTGGTAACTGACTCTGACTAACCAGGCCTAGAACCAGTGCTATGCTAAAAGACACTTAGAATACAGTGAAAACACCTACATACACTAGGGAACACTATGCATTGGGGTACCCCGGGGATTGGCTTGACCTCCTCTGTAAGGCCCTAGTACATAATAGGGCAGGGGGATTAAAACTATCTCTAAGTCAGAAGTAGTAGTCACATTTGCAGACTGGTGGAGAAAGGGTGCTGGGCCCCTGACCAGTGCTCAGGAATTCCACTGCATAGGACTTACACGAGGTACCAAGAGGGCTTCAGGCCCCCAAAGTCCCTCTGGATTAAATTGGACTCCTCCCCATCCTGTAGTCTGCCAGGAGGCGCGTTTGCAGAGTGTTGGAGAAAGGGGGGCATGTCCTTCTTAGCAATCCCACTGTGTGGGACTTACTCAGGTAACAAGAGGGGTAGTTGGCCCCCAACAACAACCTTGGGGGCCAACTACCCCTCCTATTACCTCCAGTAAGTCCGACACAGCAGGCTTGCTAAGTACTAATAGCAGGCCACGCCCCCTTTGCCCACCACTCTGCAAATGCGTTCCCTGGCGCACGCTTGGATGGGGATTGAAGTACCCTTCACTGCTGGGGGTCCTGTAGGGACCAACTAGCCTTTGTCTTGCGTCCAGTAAGCCCCACACAGTGGGATTGCTGAGAGGTGGACAAAGGCCACGCCCCCTTTCCCCACCACTCTATAAATGCGCCTCCTGGCACGTTCTAAATTGGGGTATTGAAGTCCCCTTCATTCCTGAGGGTCCCTGGGGGCCAACTAACCCACCTGGTACCTCCAGTATGTGCCACAAAGCTGCGTTGCAGACAGTTGGTCCGAAGCCATGCCCCATTTCTACACTACTCTGCAAACACAGCTCCTGGCGCACTGCTGCTCGGGGTATGAAGTTCACTTTTGTCCTGAGGTCCTCAGGACACAAGAGGACCTCATCACCCCCCACAAGTGCGCCAAGAGGCTTGTTTGCAGAGGGGTGTAAAAAGGGGTGTGGCCTCAGACCACCCCTCTGCAACGCAGCTCTGTGGCACATCCTGGAGGTACCTGGTGGGCTAGTTGGCCCCCAGGGACCCTCAGGAATGAAGGGGACTTAATACCCCAACTTAGAACACACCAGGGGGCGTGTTTGCAGAGTGCTGCAGGAAGGGGGCGGGGCCGCATGCGAGATGAGACTTTTTTATTTTTTTAGAAGCGGGGGTGTGTGGCCCCCCATCTTTTACAATATTTGGGGTCCTGGGGACCCCATCCCCAAGGGCCCAACCCCTTTTTATCAAAATTAAAAAATAAACATACGGGAAGCGGCCCGCATGGCTCCCCTCCCAAGGCCAATTTAGGCCCCGGGACCCCCATGCCCCGGCACCTGGCCTCACCGTTGGAGACCATGGGGGGAGTCCCAATGCCCCCACAGTCCCGCTGGCTCCCCACCTCCTGCAGGAGCCTGCATTGCTTTTGAGCAAGGGGACCTGCCGACATGCAGCTCCCCTTGCTCAAAAGCAATCCTGTTTTGCCTCATTGAAGCGAGTGCAGGTTTTCCTGCTCTCGCTTCAATGTAGTTTGCTATGGTAGGGCGGGAGCCTCACAGCTCCGCAACGGACCCTTGTATTTAAATATTCAATGCCCCAGGGAGGTAGTGGTCCCCGGGGCAGTGTGGGGAGGGGCAGGAGCCCCCAATACACTTTTATTTTTAATTTCAGTCCCGGGGAGGTGGCAGTCCCTGGGGCAGCATGGGGGTTTGGGGCCGCCTCATGCCGTTATCAACAAAGTCTTTGGAAGTGGCGGTCCCCAGGGCTGCGGGGGGCCACGTGCCCCCGCATTCAAATTAATAAACTACGTGTAGGTGGCAGTCCCTGGGCTGCGGAGGCCCTCGCGGCCCTCCCAAATGAATCCCTGATTGCCCCGGGACCTTGCCCACCGGGGGCTTTTTGAAAACAAAGTGCGGGAGCCCGTGCTTTTTTTTTTTTCTCAGCAGGATTCATGAACCCAACGTGAATTCTGCCATTTAAAAAAAATAATTGGGGGCCCTGAGGCTGCTTGTGGGACCCCCTGAACAGGCCTAGGGACTTAGGGTGTTTCTACCCTGCCCACTTTTCTTGTCTTTTAATCTTTTTCCACTCTTTTCTTGTGACTCTGTTACCGAGTCACAAGATGGCTGCCAACACTTCCTAGTTTGGAGTGTTGGCAGCCAATCAGAGTGAAGCTCGTGCCCGGGAGGGTTCGCGAACCCTCCTCGGTGCTCAGATATCAATATTTTTCTTTTATAAATTTCTCAGGAACTACTGAACTGATTTACAGCCTTTAACAAAAAAGGCTCATCCTAAACCAAGACATACCTTTTTGCAAAATTTGGTGTAATTCCGTTCAGCAGGTCGGGCTGTAGCCTGTAACAAAGATCCTATGGAAAATACCATGAAGAAAGCAAATTTTGGGACCCCCCTTTTTTCTCTGCCACCGCTTGACTAATCACCCCAAAACTTTTAACACACAAACTTAGCAGTCCAGCCATATTTTTTTTTTAAATTTCACAAAGTTTTGTCAAACGACGCCAAAGATATTGGCAAATCAAAAAACGCTTTTCCTATGGAAACTAAGTTCTAACCATAACTACCTACTGGCCAGTAGGTGATATATATATATATATAAACAAATTGACTCCCTCATGCTTCCTTGTACCTCGGAAAGAGAGTCACGGACCCGAACGTCGTGGCAGAAACAGTTTATTTCTTCATAAGCCGTATGACGCGTTTCGGGCAATGGAATGCCCTTGATCACATGCGGAAACGCAGTCCGCCTTCTGTTTTTATATTGCATTGTGAACTACACCCGTAATGAACACAAACAAAATACTCTTATTTGCAATCACACAATGAGTCTTATATTCCGGTCTGCTAGATTCTCTACTGTGTCCATTGTTGTATTCACTGAGTATTGGGACTGGGTATGTAACATCGTTGTTAACAATTGCTCGAATGTGCAGTAGGATCCTGACATGCACCTGTAGCTTTGTACTGCCCACATATCTCAGCCCACAGGTGCATGTCAGGACATACACAGCAAACTCAGTTTTGCAATTGTAGTTTCCTTTGATCATCTTGGGTTTGGCATTGAACGGAGTCACGTAGCTTGTAGTGTTTACACCAAATTTACATGCTCTACAGCTCAAACATTTAAAAAAACCTTGTCTCGGCTGTAACCACATTTTGCCTTGATGAGCCTCTGGGCTGTTCTTAACCAACTGTGTCCTCATAGATATACCTTTCCTGAATGTTATAGTGGGATTGTCTTGCAGGTATGGTGCCAGTACCGCATCCGTGAGGATTATGGGCCAATTGCGTTTTAAGATTTTATTTTCCTCTCTTTCTGATTATATGTTAGGATCAACCTTGGTGCAGTGTTTTCCTGTCTTGTCTCCTGATTATTGTTACCTGGTGATTCTAGGAGCCTGTCTCTAATCCTCAATTTAACTTTGGCTTGTGCTTCTTTGAGGACTGAATCACTATTGCCTCTTTGTTTAAATCTCTTAATAGCCTCTTGTGTACATCTCTCTAGGTCTTGTTCTTCACTGAATATTCTTTTGATTCTGAGGAGTTCTTCAAATGGAATACTCCTCACTAGATGTTTTGGGTGATTACTTGAGGCATGGAGTGTGGAGTTTCCCGCTGTTTCTCTTTTGTGTAATGTAGTGACAATCTGCTCATTTCTAATGTTCACCTCGACATCTAAAAATTCAATCCTTTCTGTGTTTATATTTGATGTGAATTTTAGATTAACCAAGTTGTCATTTATGGTATTGATGAACATTTTTGCACTCTCCTCATTTCCCTGCCATACTACAAAAACATTGTCAATATATCTGAACCAATATTTGACATGCTGATTGTATGTTTCTGCGTGGGTGCCCCTGAGAACCCGCTCCTCCCACCAGCCTACCATCAAACAGGCATAGCTGGGAGAGAAGCAGGATCCCATGGCAACACCTTGCAGTTGTCTGTACACATCTGTGCTAAACAGAAAGAAATTGTTGTTAAGACACCAACATATGCATTCTATTAGCATGGCATTGTGTTTTTAACACTCAACCGGTCTGGAGTCTAGGAAATGCTTGATGGCCTGTGTCCGATACCGTGTTCTATGCATGTATAAAGGGACTCAATGTCTAGAGTCATAAGGATCATATCTTTCTCCCATTTGACATTTTTGATTTTGTTTAAAAAATCCCCAGTGTCTCTCACATAGGTGGGCAGATCCTTGACTAGTTCCTGTAAGAAAAAGTCTATATACTGGGATAGATATTCGTCCACGCTGTTAATTGCTGATATTATTGGGCGTCCAGGGATGGGTGAGATGTTTTTATGTATTTTAGGAATAAAGTAAATTATTGGAATAACCGGGTATTCCACCCTCAAATACTTATATTCCTCCAATGAGATCATCCCTTTTCTTCTGAAATGGTGTAGCTTTTTTCAAGGGAATCTTTAACCTTGTTGTACTCCTTCCAATTGGTTTTAACATAACATGTTTCATCCTTCAGTTATCTTTCTGCTTCCTTGATGTACTGGATCTTAGGCCAAATAATAATATTGCCACCTTTGTCGCTTTTTTAATAACCACTTCATGATTTTTTTCTCAGTTTCTTCATTAGCTCACGATATTTCAATTCACTATAGTTCTTTTTGCGCTTTCTGTTATTCACTTGGTGATTTAATTTTTGTATTTCTTCCGTCACTGTTTCGTGAAAAATGTCTATTGCGTCGTTTGGCATTGATGGTATAAATGTAGATTTTGGTTTAAAGGGGATGCTCCCAGACCCCTGCTGTGTAATGTCCATAATTAGAAGTTGTTCCTGTGTAGAAACTCGCAATGTCAGGTCATCCGTATGTAATTCCGCTCCTGTTCTTACTTCATGCGTACCTCGTAGTAGCGGAATATCTGTAACTTGCAGCCCTATTGTTTTGCTTGAATTGTTTTCTTTGCCTTGTTGATTCTCGTTTAGGCTAATTTTTATGGTAAAAAACTTTCTTAATTTTAGTTTACGGATGTAACTGAATACATCTATCCTAGTTTGCACATAATCAAATTCATTGGGTGGACAGTATGACAACCCCAGGCTGAGTAATCTTTTCTCTGCTGGTGTTAGTACTAATTGTTGATAGATTCACACTAGTTTTATCATCCAGATTTTCTATTTGCACAAGTAGTTTCTTTTTGATTTTGTTTTTTGTTTTTTTGCACCGCTCTCTTCTTTTCGCATTCAGTTTTTTTCTGTTGATTGACCTTGTTTACGAGGTCTTAGTGTGTTGCGCCGGTCTATCACAAAAAAATCCACCTCCTCTCCCAAACTGAGTATCTTTCTTCTGTACTCATTGTGGTTCTATCGCTATCTTCTGAGCCGATGTCACTGCTTAGGTAGGGTGCATCAGAAACTGAGAGTGAGTCTATATATATATGTACACACATATATACACTCACACACATGCAAATAATTCTGTATAAGTATATATATATATAATTTTATATGTATCATGTATTTAGATGACTGCATCATTTACAAATAAGTTATTTGATTGCATACTTATGGGTCTCTGCTTTATTTTACTTTATCTATCACAATATGTGATAAGTTCTGTAAGTTATTTGATTAAATTCTTATGGGTCGTGGTTTTATTTTATTTTATCTATCACAATGTGTAAATTCGATCATAACAATTGTACCTATAAGTGTGTCACTATTGAAATAGTTCAGAAAACATCAAATAAAGATAAAAAACTATAAATGAAAAAACACATTAAAGTAACATTAAATTAAAAAAAATCAAAGGTACATAAAATATTTCGTTTTACGTACAGAAACACTTGAAAGTAGAAGTTTCTAACTGATAATCCATACATGTGAATATGGGACTTTATATAATACAACTTTATATCTGTTAATTATTTTCTATATACAATGTTACATTTCTATGTAATTATTTATTTATCTATACATGTATTACTTTACACCTACTGAAGAAAAATAAACACATAAATAAATAAACTTTCAACTCCTTCAATCCACTACTCATCCTATACCTCTTTCCATATATCCTCTATATCCAATCTCTGACTAATCCCAACCTCATTTTACTACTGTGATCTCCCTAATAACCATTTCTAAATTCTTACCTCCTCGATCCCTCCTTCGACTCATCCCAAACCTCATTTTACTACTATGATCTTCCAAGTAATACTTTTTTAGACTCTTCCTTACTCTATCGCTCCTTTATCTTACCCACTCCAACCAACAGACTCACTTGTCGACTGCTCGAAATAACAACTTTGGGGTATATTCACAAAAACGCATGATACTACCGCATGAGTAGCGTAATGTAACTTTCAATATCACAGCCCATCACGGGTAAATAACCCCTTCTCAATGAGGAATTCGCAACACGGCAGTACCATGCAATAGAAACAAGATAACGCGCAAAATGTAGGCGTCAAAATCAACGCCACACCGCAAAAATGCGATGAGGCCAATCGCGATACACAAATCAGCGAAGACCAGCCACAGGCCTGCAAATCCCACGCGTCTGGCGGGAAGATGCACTATAAAAGCAACAAAAAAAGCCAAAAAACAATTCAAACTGCGTAGCAACATGGATGCATCCGGACCGAGTGCAGAGGACAAGCCCAACACCACAAGCCCCACGGAGGACCAGCCAGGAACCCTGCCAGGGAAGGGCAAGGACAAGAGAAAGAGGAAGACGGGGTTCAGTCCTCAGAAAGACCGGACCATCGTCACGGAGGTGACCCAACACCATCAACAACTGTTCGGCACCTCCACTGCGGAACTGCCAACCCAAACCGAAATATGGCAGGCCATTGTCACCAACGTCAATGCAGTCGGAGTGTCGAGGAGGTCACTGGAGGAGGTCAAGAGGCGCTGGTATGATCTGAAAAGGCAGACCAAACATAAGCTCGCCACCAACAGGGAGGCAGCAACCGCAGCTGGAGGTGGGCCTCCAGCGACACAGGAGGAGCTTGATGAGCTGGAGCAAATGGTGGCCACAGTCAGCAGTGAGGAGACAGTGGCAGGATTGGGGGGACTGGACACAGCACGATACGGCCTGACCCAACAGCAACAGGGTGAGTAACCACCAGGGCCAAGGGGGGCGGGGGAGATGGGCACAATGGCACTCATGCACAAGTTTGCGTAGCACACTGCACACCCACAATGACCATGGAACATGTCCCTGATTGGATTGGCACACTGCAGCATACATAGAAATGCCAAGTAGGCCCCCATCCACAATGTGCACAGAGGGCCCCCATCAACAATATCACACCCGACCCATGAAACAAGAATCCAGCAAAGCAGCGGGCTCTGTGACCCACACTGACTATGCAAGTAACACTGCATGTCCGACAGAATGGCAGCTGCCAAAACAAATGACATGGCCCACGAATTGACATGAAGGTAGCCCAGTGCTGATCACATCTGTAAAGGAGAAGGTCACACTCTGACATGTCCACGTGCACCCACAACCCATGCCCTACGAAACACGCAGCAGACAAACAATGCACCAGGCCACAAAATCTGTCCGAGAGCACATATGACCCAAGTTTAAAGGAAATCAGGTCCTGAAAAGTAAACAATTTGCCCGCCTCGAAGGGAGAAGGCTACTCGTAATCAGAGCTGCAGGGGCAACTCCACCACAATGCAGCACACACACATAGCAATCACAGAACATCAGCAATGATGCCAATGTGGCAAAAAGTGCAACACCAGCACCACAGGACAGAGCTCACAACAGGCTAAGCTTGTGTGTTGTGACTGGCCACTCACATTTGGCATTGCCTGACACTGGGTGATGATAATGCACGGGTACTACCACACATCCGTCATGTAGTCTAAAAACACACTGACTGCCATCAAATAGCCAGCTACTCCAAAACATTCATAATGTACATTGGCATGCAGTCTTGAGGAACTTCGATTTTCGATCACGATCGAATCGACCCGCCATTTTGTGACCCGCCGCCATTTTGTGTTGCCATCACTCAGGCAGCACGGCGAACAAAGTCTATTCTGCTTTTTCTGCAAACTAGTGTCGAAATACGTTCTCTGCCTCTATTTACAAAGCTGGTGTTAGAACTAGCCGAGTACACTAATCCCTGTCTGGCTTTCCTAATCCCCGTCTCAACTATCTGTTGGTTCACACTATTCTTTCCTGACTTTATCTTATCGTCTGGCCTTCACTGTCTTCTGTTAGCATTCTCTCGTTTCACAACTGTCCTCTAACACACACAAACGTATCTCGCCACCTGCAAGTTAGCTATGAGTCTGTTAATAAATTAGATTGAGGGAGGGGTGACAAACATAATTGGAGGAGAGGTTTCTTCGAGTCATCTGACACTTTTGTTTTCCAATCTCTCCTATTGGTTCTATCCTGTTTTCCAACTTTCCTTATTGGCTCTTTCTTGTGTGTTCTGGGAGTGCTTTTGGTTAATGTATACGAACATTATATGGTATTTAACCCTGTGCGCCACAGAGTGAAGTGGCAGTCTCCTGAGAACCTACTTTGTGTACTTCTAGGATAACTGTACTAGCTGCAGCTAAATAAATCTGATCTTCTAACGCCGACAGAGTGTCCTGTGTCTCTGTGTAGCTGAGCAAGAGAACTCCGGAGATTCGGGCGTACCCTGCGCCGCCAGACCCAAAAGGTTCTGGTTCTTCAACTGGCGCCCAATGTGGGGCAGCTTCAGTGGTACCGGTTCTGCCTGAAGGTCGTGAGGAACCCCACAAGAAAATTCCAGAGGGTTCGCGAGCCACATTAAGCGACCCCTGTATGTCAAAAGTGGTCCGAAGGTCTTTTGCAGCGCGGTTACTCCTTCCTGACGGCTACTGACGACCGCTGCCCTGACTGCCGCCCTGCTTTGGCCCTTCCTTTGATGATGTATGGTAAGGCGAGACGATAGATGGGCCTCTGTTGGTGGGAGAAGACGTCCTTAGTTAAGTATTTTCGTGGGTCGCGCCCACAATTTTGGTTCTTTGTTTTTCTTTGGTTCTTAGATTTGTCTATTGCAATAAACAAAGCCGAGGGTAAGTGCATTTGTGCTGCGTAAACTGAGTTTTACTCCCTTGAAGTTTGTGAACAGTCCGGAGACATCTCGAGATGCCTGGTCTGACTAAGTTTGGAAGAATTTGTTGTCTTGGTTGTAATAGGGATTCCCGACTTGAGGACTCTTGTCCGATTCCTTCGGTTGGAACTCCCACATATGAGCTCTACTCGAAACATGGTATTGGCCCCATTGCCTTTAACGAGACATGGACCCGATACACAAAGAAAGATGGTGTTCTAAAATGGCCAGAAAATGGTAGCTTTGATCCTGATGTGTTAGATAATTTGGAAGCAGTTTTATTCAAAAGAAAAGCCCGGCCGGCAATGTTTGACTCTCTCCGCCTTTGGCGAAAGGAAGCCAAACATAAAGAAATTAAACAAGCAAAACGAGATAGGAAAGCACAGGGTATGACAATTATACAGGCTGCCCAACAGTTTAAAGACGATGAAATTGACAATGCGACTGAAATTTCAGAAAGACAGCATCGTATGGCAATAGATAAATGCTATCCGGTGTTACCTGTTTCTCCTTCTGAAAATAAGAAAGATATAGAAGAAGATCCCCTAGCGAAAGGAAGCCAAACAGAAAGAAATTAAGCAAGCAAAACGAGATAGGAAAGCACAGGGTATGACAATTATACAGGCTGCCCAACAGTTTAAAGACGATGAAATTGACAATGCGACTGAAATTTCAATAAGACAGCATCGTATGGCAATAGATAAATGCTATCCGGTGTTACCTGTTTCTCCTTCTGAAAATAAGAAAGATATAGAAGAAGATCCCCTAATGTCCCACTTATTAAGGTTGCCTCCGCCCTATGCACAAAGTGCCAATGCACCTCAGCCTTTACAGCCTGTCCAGCCGCCAGCGGTACCTCCGCCTGTTCCGGCTCTTCCGCATTTGCCTCCTCCAGTATTACCGCCTCCGCCGGTATTACCATTAACTTTAACTTCTCTGCCCTCATCTCCTGATCTTAGATCTCCTTTGCCTTCTGCTCCTCCTGCAATTACCAGTTCTTCTCCTGTCAGTTCTCCTAATACTTTATCTCCAATTCTCATGTCTAATTCTCCGTCTGTGCGTAAGCGTCTCACAGACACTGTTACTGCTATTCTATCTCCTTTCTTTGAAGCTTTAAATGTGTCTCCGGCTTTTGCTCGAAGACAGTCTCGTAGTCAGTTCCCAGATTTTAAAGAACGAGAGAAGTTGGACTCTCTTGCACGAAAATGGATCAAGAAGGGTCCACAATACAGTGTGCTTGATATTATGCCTACCTTCTCGCAATGGAATGCGCCTACGCAAAGATATGTTTTTAATGTAATGTGCGATACTCTCATTAAAGAATGGGAAGATGTGAGTTCGAGTCCAATCTCACAAGACCTGTTAGATGTTCAGGCTGATTTTGATAAAGGGCTTATTGTGGGATCTAAGGTTGAGAAAGCTGTAAGGAAACTTATTTCTTATAGGTCCTTGTTATTCTCTCAGACTTTCCTTGATTCTGATCCGTCGGTTAGACCGACATTGAAAAGCTATCCCATGAGAGAGGTTCCTCCAGTATGGAAGGAAGAGGTTGCGGGAGTAGGTTCTAATCCAGCTATTCCTGCTCATTTCCAACGTATATGGGTGCATGTCCCTTGGAAGACATCTGAAGTCTTGGCCCTTAAGCAGACTCTACCGGATCCTCGTAAAAACCCTGCAGGTTATTATAAAGAATTATCACAGACAGTTGATGCTTGCATCATGAACTTAGCAGATATTGATATGCTAATGGGAAATGTAGTCCCACAGACAATATGGGCTAAGATTCGTAGAGAGGATCACGCACAGGAATTAGGTGCCACTTGGGACGTTATAACTACCACAGATAGGGATCAAGTGGGTGGTGCAAAAACCCGAAGCTTTGATTTCGGAACTCCCTGGTAGGATTATTACATTAATGAAAACTATGATGCCTGCCTTGAGAGTTAATTGGGATAAATTAGCAGCATGCAAACAAAAGAAAGATGAAAGTGTCTCTGACTTCTTCACTCGTTTCGAAGAGACCTTTATTGATCACAGTGGTCAAGATATAGCTACAGAGGGTGGACAGCGATTATTTGTGGACAAATTCGTATTCAATTTGCTTCCCGAGCTGTCACACAAATTAAAAGACTCTGAAAGTTCATGGGCTGTTTCTTCTTCTGCACAGATATTGGCTACTGCACAATATTATGAAAACAGAGATAAGGAGGAAAAAGAGAAGCAAGAGAAAACGACAAAAGAATTAAAAACGAAGGTTCTCTTGCAACAAGCCTATCCTCCACGTTATGTTCAGCCTCAGTTTCAACAGCCTCCACAGTTTCAGAGGTTGTATCAAAAACCTGAATCATATATTCCGCGACCTTTGTTAGGTCCTAATCAATGTGCCTATTGTAGAGAGGAAGGTCATTTTAAGAATAGTTGTCCGGTTTTATTGCAACGCAACGGAGCGTTATCTGCTCCACGAGGTCATGCTGGCCTTCAGTCAGCAAACAGAGGTAGAGGTCGGGGTGTATTGACTCAAGAACAGCGTGCCCTTCCTTCTCCCAATTCCATGAACTGTTTTGATCAGCAAAATGTCAGGTCTGCTCAGTATTACAATGAAGACCATTATGTTGAAGGTGAGAACGAGAGTCTTCATGCTAACTAGGACAGCCATGGACAAAGTAAGGGAGTTGTGCCGGTTCCAGTAGATCAGAATGGACCTTATGTTAACGTTACTACAATGGGTGTTTCAGAGCCATTTCTTCTAGATACTGGGGCGATGAGAAGTTCTATCCTTCATTCCAAACTCCCCGGGGAACCTTTGTCTGGCTTAACAAATGTTTCTGTAGGATTCTCTGGCGCCCCTGTTCGTAACCCAGTTTCTTGCCCTTTGCCTATTTCAGTTGGCCCTTATGATTTGGAAGCTCCACTTCTGTTGACGAATGGTTGCGGTGAGAATCTGTTGGGTCTAGACCTATTGAAAAGAATGCATCCTACGATATATTGTTCTCCTTCTGGTGTACATCTTACTTTAGGTCAGAAACTGACTACTCCAATGTATTTGTCCAAAGATCAGTTTCCACCTGAATTACTTTCTCTTCCAGCAACACTTTGGGCCACGGGTCCGAACGATGTGGGTTGTCTTGAGATTACACCTTATGTTGTCACTCTCAAGCCTAATGTTGAATTACCGCGCATCCCGCAGTACAAAATTTCTACTGAAGGTGAAAAAGCGCTTTTGGAAATTATTTATGATTTTATCCAGAAGGGTGTGGTTGAAGAAACAAGAGGTAACACATGCAATAGTCCTATTCTTCCTGTTCTCAAACGCACTGATCCTTCTCAACCACCTGTATATCGTTTTGTGATGGATCTCCGGGAGGTAAACAAAATTGTTGTGCCGCAGTTTCCTGTAGTATCAGATATCCCTGCTTTATTGACGATGATACCTTCCACAGCGACTTGGTTCTCTGTTATCGATCTAAAGAATGCCTTCCTTAGTATTCCCATTGCAGAAGAGAGTAGGGATATTTTTGGCTTCTCTCTTGGAGGTCGAAGCTTCCGGTTTAAGCGCGCACCTCAAGGCTATTGTGAAAGTCCCTCTATTTACAGTCAAGCTTTAAAAAGTCATCTCGATACTTTTCATTTGCCGTCTGGTGCTGTTCTTATCCAGTATATGGATGACTTGTTAACCCCTTGAGTGCCCCGCCCTTTCCCCGTCCTGTGCCGGCCCTTTCATTAGCGGGCGGGGTTCATGACGTGATAGTCTCGTCATGGGCACAGCGCAACCGCGGCCCATGACGAGACCATCTCGTCATGGGCACTCAAGAGGTTAATAGCTGCTGATTCAGAAGAGATCTGCAAAAATGTCACTGTTGCATTGTTACGCCATTTGTTTAAACTGAATCACAAGGTTTCACCTTCCAAATTACAATATGTTCGTAGAGAGGTTACCTACTTGGGTCATCTCCTATCAAAGGAGGGACGGCGACTAACACCAGGACGAATACAGGCGATTGCACGAATGTCTGTACCATCCACACAAAGGGAGGTACGTGCCTTTCTGGGTATCACCTCTTATTGTAGGCAATGGATCCCTAACTTCTCTCTAATAGCCAAACCTTTGTTGGCACTCACTTTCAAAGATACGCCTCAGCCCCTTCCTTGGACTGATGAGTGCCAAAAGAGTTTCACTGATTTACGTACTGCTCTGTGTTCTGCTCCTGTATTGGGTACTCCTGATTACACTAAGCCTTTTACGCTCTATGTTCATGAGAGGGAAGGTTGTGCATTGTCAGTTTTAACACGGCGATTTGGAGACAAACAGCGGCCATGTGCCTATTTTTCGGCTACGTTAGACCCAGTAGCTAAAGCATTGCCCAGTTGCCTCAAAGCGACAGCAGCAGCAGCAATTTCTATTCGACAGTCTGCTGGAGTAGTGTTGGATAACACTCTCATTGTCATGGTGCCACATGCAGTGGATACCTTACTAAATAGAACGAAAACGCAGCATCTTACGAGCGCTCGTCTAACTGGATACGAGCTGACGCTGTTGTCAAGTCACGTACACATCAAACGATGTAATACCCTAAATCCAGCTACTCTGTTGCCCCTTCCAGATGAGAAAAGTGTTGAGGAGCAACATGATTGTTTCTTCCGTACTGAGGAAGAGACAAAAGGAAGAATTGACTTGAAAGATACACCGTTAGAGAATCCGGATGGAACTCTATGGGTAGATGGTTCTTGTTTTAAAATGCCTAATGGAGATACAGTTTCAGCCTATGCTGTGACTACTTTACATATAGTGGTGGAAGCTGCACGCATTAGACATAATTCAGCGCAAGCAGCAGAATTGATAGCTTTAACAAGAGCCTGTGTATTGTCGAAAGGGAAAAGGGTGAACGTGTACACTGACAGCCAATATGCTTTTGGTGTAGAGTTCAACTTTGGGCGTCTCTGGAAGGAAAGGGGTTTTCTCACCTCACATGGCACCAAAATACAACATGGTCAGTTAGTGACTGATCTCCTCGAATCACTTGCCTTACCCACCCAAATAGCAATCGTGAAGTGTAGTGCACACAAAAAGATTACAGATGATGTTGGTCGAGGAAATGCATTTGCAGATGGAATAGCGAAAAAGACAGCAAGAGATTCTACAAGTCGAATGTATATGGCAGGTCCTGCGAGTTGGGTCAGAGAGAGAGGAATGTATGAGAATACAGTAGAAAGTGTAAAAGCGATTCAGAAAGAGGCTTCAGAGAGGGAGTTGAGCAAGTGGAAAGAAAGTACAGGAATGTTAGATGAGATGGGTTGTTGGATAGAACTATCTGAACATCAACGTTGGCTGTTACCAGATGCCTATGTACTCCCAGTGGTTACTATGGCACATGGTCCAGCCCACTTAAGAGCAAGAGGTATATGCAAACTTCTGGCTCCAGTGTGGAGAAACGAACAAATTCCAAAATGCGCAGACAATGTAGTGAAACATGGAATTATTTGTTTGATGTACAATCCGGGAAAGGGAACCCCAACTCCAGCAGGTCATTTTGCTCCCCCAACATATCCATTTGAGGTGTTGCAAATCGATCATATTCACATGGAACGATGCAACAACCTCAAATATGTTCTGGTGGTAGTATGCGCCTTTTCAAGATGGATAGAAGCATACCCTCTAAAGGATAGCACAGCCTTATCCACAGCCAAAATTCTATTGAAAGAATTTGTTCCCAGGTTTGGTTTGCTGTGCATTGTCTGGAGTGACAATGGGAGCGAATTTGTTGGCCAAGTTAAGCAGAAAGTTTGTGCGGGTCTTGGTATCAAGCAAAAGTTCCATGCGGCAAATCATCCACAGTCAGCGGGTTTAGTAGAATGTTACAACGGAACCTTGAAGTTAAAACTAGCAAAGGTTCAAGCGAGTACAGGACTCAATTGGCCCGATGCTTTGCCATTAGCCTTGCTATCCACCAGAACTTCAGTACACTCTCGTTTGGGACTTAGCCCGTACGAAGTGGTTTTTGGACGCCCAGATAATGTATGGGGAGTCCCTCACCCTAAGAAATACTCAGACTTGCCGTATCCAATGTTGATTGACTATCTGCATGATCTCACGACTAAATTGCGTGTTCTCCATCAACAGGTTCAGAGTGCTCTGCCGAAGGCTTCCACAGACCCAGGTCATTCCATCCGACCAGGAGACTGGGTCTGTGTTAAGAACTTCCAGAGGACAAGGAATTTGGAACCCAGATGGCGAGATCCCCGGATGGTATTATTAACTACGAGAACAGCAGTTAAAGTCGAAGGAAAGAAGAATTGGATTCACGGTGTGCATTGTAAGAAAGTGCCTTTGCCTTTGCCCTACGATCAATGGGTAAGCAGGGGTGTTGGTGACTGTGAAAGTGAAAAGATTCCACGATTCGTGCCTTTTAGTGACGCACAGCTGAATGGGACACTGTCTGAGAAAGAGGACGACGACGTTTTGCAGGAAGCAATACCATCGCATTGTCGATTAGATACGACTAATCCACGAACATTGTTCCAAGACCAGAGTGTTCCGGAGAAGGTACGATACGACTTGAGACCTAGACAAAAGAACACTTAAAGATTTCTCTCTTGTGTAGTATTCTGTCCCGGTTGCAGGGTCACGGTAGGAGTCTGAATCACGACCTGAGTAGTGGCAATAGGCCTGCAGGACTTACAGTGTCATAGGACAGTAGACAATCGTGATTGAGCGATTGAGGAAGATTGCCGTGAGCATCGATTAGAAAGATGGAAACTACACTAGGTAATAGAGAGAGAAAAGATTAAATGAAAAAAGCATCCTGTAAAATAATGTACAGTCGTTTCAGTATAACTTTATGTGTTATTATATTATTGTGTATTGTTTTGGCATTTATAGGTTGGATTATTTATGCTCTGCAGCCAAAAGTTGTCTCTCCTTCTTCTTTTTTGTCTCCTTCAACTGTCTCTCCACATCTCTTTCATACTCTTCCCCCACATGAACTCATTAGAAGAACTGAATATTATAACAATTCCTTTATCCAGCTATTACATCAGCACCAATTAGTAGTCAATACAACTGACTGTTGGGTGTGTGGAATTATGCCATACACCACAGAGAGAGGAATGCCATATTTAGTTCTCCCGTTTTGTTATGAGGGTTCTGCTTGGGCTTACTTCGTCATCTTCTCCAATGCTTATCAAAGCAAATTCAGACGATCTGTTAGTTCACATGTTAGCGATCCAGATTTTAGTCATAGTTCTTTGATTAAGGGAATGGTAGCTATGGCTAAAATCATGGAAAATAGTAAAATCTCCATTGACGAAAGAAAGGTGTACACTAACTGGAATGTCACCCAATATATGTCTAGTCTTAGTGATAGAGTTAAGAAAGGAAAGTCTTCACCGATTTGGACTATACCACATCAGGGCAACTTCTGCTTGCAGATAAACGATCGCTCTTCTGACACTATACAAAGGAATAACTGCTCCTTTACGTACGTTTATTCCTCTCAGAACTCGCCTCCTCTAGTGCCGTCTCAAGGCACCTATTTCATTTGCTATAATAGAGCTTATACAAGGTTACCAACGGGTTTCTCCGGTACTTGTTATATAGCCTTTCTTCTTCCCCCTACTTACACCGCTTCCGCAAACTATCATCGAACCAGACACGGCAGAGGGATTATTGATTTGAAAGACACAGCAGGACAAGAGGGAGGAAATTTCCTCAAAGGATTTCTTCCTTTTTGGGGTCCAATGGCCAACAGCAGAAATATAAGGCAACTGGTCCGTGTCGTAGAGACTACAATAGACATCACTGTAGGAGCCTTAAGTAACATCACGGCAGAACTACAGGCGGACCATCTTATGACATTACAAAATCGAGTTGCCTTAGATTTTGTTCTCGCAGATCGTGGTGGAGTGTGCAAATTGATCGGGTCAAGGTGCTGTATTTTCATACCTAATGACGCTCCGACAGTATACCAAGCTATCTCCAAGTTGCACATAATCTCTGAGTCTATTCACCAGGACGAAGGAGATTGGTCTTTAACAGAGTGGTTTTGGGGACTACTGTCTAAATGGGGTTGGAAAGCATTGACATTTCTTGGAATAATTCTGACCATTATTTTCTCCTGTTGCCTTTGTATGCACTGTGGTCCCGCTATCTGTGACCTTTGTGCTACCATGTGCATCCCAAAACCCAAACCACAAGTAACCGAAAACATAAGAATGAAGTTACTATCGACATTGACTCAGATTAACATGAGTCTATCTTGCCTGAGTTCTGGCAAAAGGAGGGTCTGAGGAACTTCGATTTTCGATCACGATCGAATCGACCCGCCATTTTGTGACCCGCCGCCATTTTGTGTTGCCATCACTCAGGCAGCACGGCGAACAAAGTCTATTCTGCTTTTTCTGCAAACCGGTGTCGAAATACGTTCTCGGCCTCTATTTACAAAGCTGGTGTTAGAACTAGCCGAGTACACTAATCCCTGTCTGGCTTTCCTAATCCCCGTCTCAACTATCTGTTGGTTCACACTATTCTTTCCTGACTTTATCTTATCGTCTGGCCTTCACTGTCTTCTGCTAGCATTCTCTCGTTTCACAACTGTCCTCCAACACACACAAACGTATCTCGCCACCTGCAAGTTAGCTATGAGTCTGTTAATAAATTAGATTGAGGGAGGGGTGACAAACATAGTTGGAGGAGAGGTTTCTTCGAGTCATCTGACACTTTTGTTTTCCATTCTCTCCTATTGGTTCTATCCTGTTTTCCAACTTTCCTTATTGGCTCTTTTTTGTGTGTTCTGGGATTGCTTTTGGTTAATGTGTACGAACATTATATGGTATTTAAACCTGTGCGCCACAGAGTGAAGTGGCAGTCTCCTGAGAACCTACTTTGTGTACTTCTATGATAACTGTACTAGCTGCAGCTAAATAAATCTGATCTTCTAACGCCGACAGAGTGTCCCGTGTCTCTGTGTAGCTGAGCAGGAGAACTCCGGAGACTTGGGCGTACCCTGCGCCGCCAGACCCAAAAGGTTCTGGTTCTTCAGTCTGAATGTAAACATCTGAAAATCTGCAACATCTATGTGAATCTCTGTTAACCTGCATCTCCTCTTTGCATTGCAGAGGGACAAACAACACCTCCTACAGAGCACACCACACCTCCCATCAGTAATGAGGAGGAGGACAACCTGCACATACGTCAAGACACCCTCCAACGGATAATGGACAGCCTCAGCACTCCACCCCCAGGAGCAGGGCAGGCCAGCTGCCTCAAGGTGACCCCACCACCTGCACAGACCACACAGCAGGAAACACACACCACCACGGCTGTCTCCCAGGACCCCCCGACCAATACATGGAGCACATACAACATGTGTGGTCTTCCCAGGTGGAGTTGGTTAAACAGCTGCAGGTGGGTTCTGAGCTTGTGGCAGCCAAACTCGATGCCATACGTTGGTGTCTGAGTCCCATCACGGACCACGTACAGTCCCTATTGGACACCCCCTGTACGCACCATGCTCCGCCACAGACCTTGACTGACCTCACTGGTGCCATGAATCAAATACAAGAACTGTATGGTCATCCAGGCACCAGCGATGACAGCACAGAGTTGGCCCAGCTGCGGAGGTCAATGGAGAGCATGGAGTAGATGCATGCTGGAAGGATGTCTGCCACGGCTGAACACCAGCGAGTATTAGCTGGGAACTTCAATGCCCTGCAGTACTTTATCTTGCCATTGCTGACACTGAGCCTTTCCCAGATGACTGCAGCGGGAACATTGACACACACAGATCCGACCCCTGATTTGTCGGTGGCACACAGTGATGCTGCCCCATCACCTTCATAGTCTGAGATGTCCGGGGCACACAGTGATGCAGCCATCACCCCGCCACACACACCAGAAACACTGGATACACCGGACACAGAACCCGTATCAGGGGAGTGAGTAGGGAATGTGAACTACTGGTTGAGGAAGGAGGCAGTAGCATCCATCACCGCTATATGGCCTGCCCCTGCCTGGTCATGACCTATGCATCATTCCCTGGGAAATACCTCCTACTGACCTCCGGAACACTCAGCGACCTTCACCCAGACCCTGACACGGACTGCCATTTCATCACCGCTGGAAAATTACACAGCCATCCTGCTGCAGACTGCACACTTCCTTTTCCTAATCACTGTGCAATCACCAAAGGACTTAGGTTGTCCCACCACTTGGCTTCCATGTGATGGGGACTTGGATGGCCATGTACAGCCCCAGTTCCCGCAATCACCTGAATGTGAATAAAACATTCTGAAGCACACAGAGGTGTCATTACTATGTTATATTCTATCTTGTTCTCTGTTCAAATTTTTTAGCATAAAGTTTTAATGTTTTTATGGCTTGCACTCTATGTATATCTGATTTAATTGAGTTTTATTGTACAGAATTATTTATGTCTTTTTATGGCATCATGCCGAAATAAAAGCTTTTTGACTGACTGACTGACTATGTTCACTCACATATGGAGGTATGGCTGGATGCAGAGACAACGATTGCATAAGGAGGTACACCCTGGCAACTGACATTCATGCGCATGTGTATCCCTGAGACACATGGTCAATTTGATGACTGTGAAGGTGAGTTCTAGCTGTGTCCCCATTGCACATCAACAGCAATCTCACAACCCCAAATGTAGGCACACGTCCATGTATTGAACAGGGCTGTGTGTAGGACTGACCAAAATGAAAGCAGGCCTGTAGTGGTGTCCTACACCACATGTGACACCAGAAGTTCACGTCACATACCTAATCACACACATCTGTGTAGACACATTCTGTTGTGATATATGACATTGCTCCACAAGGTCAGAGGTTGGACACCATACTCACATTGCTGTAGTCACGAAAGTGCACATGTTGTCCAGCGCCTATCCAATAGCACTGTCTGGCTCACAGAGGTGGAGCTTGCCAAAAGGACACCCCCCCCATTGCACATGCATCAGTCAGTTCCTACCTGTGTAAGAACGATGTTCATTGTGGCACACAAGTGGAGAATCCAAACAACACACCTCACAGTCAGACACCAGTGGAGTTGCATAGACTTTATTGGCATGCTTAAGACACTTACACGCAGCATGGGTACATTTCGAGGTTCATGATATGTTGGGGCTAAAATGGGCAACATTCATCACAGGTGGCAACGCTCTCAGCCCACCGTGACTTCCTGGATGAGTCATGTTATTTTTTGGCGTCTTCTCATTGCCCCGTGTGAGGGGGCATGATTAACTGCCCATGGGATCTGCATAATGCTCTGCCTCAGGAGTACGCCGATTTTCTGCTCTGCTGACAGTGATCAAGTGTGAGGGTCCGACAGGTTCACATGTCGTGCAACATTGCCATGTGTGTGCTCTCCCCCAACAGTGTGTCTGAATTGGCAACGTTGCCAAACAACGCTGTATTGCACCGGGCATGGTCCTGCATCACCTCGCACATATGTGTGCACTCACATGCTGTTTTTACACACATGCATCCAGGGCCTGGATGAAGGCAGACGTGTCCTCTGTTGTGGTGGGATATGTGGGCATTCTCCATGAAGCAACAGGTAGGTGGGACATGTGCTGTGGGTGGCAAATGGATGTGGCTGTAGGAATGTAGTTACTCGTCCATGTATGCCCGTGCTGCTTCATGTGCAATGTGTTCCAATAGTACGTTGTTGTCGTGTTCAAGGAACACCAGGGTGAGCCAATCCATTATGTGGTCTGGGCAGGTGTGCTCAGCCCACATCGTTTCACCGAACTGCAACACAACTCAATAGGGGAGCGCCTAGATGTGGTCAGTGCACACGAGGAATTGTCCAAGCACACATACCAAAACATACGCAGTATGTCAGGGCATCCCATGCACGGCTGTCTCAGTTACACTCCTGATCGTGATCCAACAGGGGGCGCAGACACCAATTCATCAACAGTTGTGTTGGATAGGCAGACATCCTTGGGTCACTCAAATGTGCATGTTCGGCATTGGAACAGGGCTGGACGCATGTGATGTAGGCAATGCGGAAGCTGAGTTGGTAACTGATCTGCAGCGCTGCCAGTGGCAGTGCGCCCAGTAAATGCAGCATACGTGCATGGTACTGTTCCACGTGACGGGAGTTGTGCATGTGCCCGGTGTGGCCTGCCATTGCGTTGGTGCGTCTTGTGGAACCGGCAGTTGTGTGGGGGATATGCCAGATCTCTGAGCAGTGATTCAAATGTGTGTGCAACGTTGGGTAGAGTGGCTTTCTGTTTCCGTGTGTGTTAAGGACATCCCATGCGGGGGTACCACAGGCAGGGGCTTCTGTGTGTGGGGTGTGGATGAGTCAGATAGTTCATTTGCGGAATGCGTGGTGTGGGAGTCGTCCCCGTCTGCCATGGCATCGCTCTCAGGGTGTTCCAGGCGCGGTCTAGTCCAAGGTCAGAGGTGCAGGTGTCCTCCCACCTTCTGCATTGTAACAATGACGCTTTCATCCCTGATGTTTGACTGACTACTACTTGCGTTTTCAGAATGTGAGGTGGCTTTGGCGCTCAGATTGGGACACAGCCATGGGCTCATGTTGTACTGATGGTGATACACACACACACACACATGTATGTTGGCATGTGGAGCTAGGTGGCCAAGAGGCCTTGCACTGCTTGTGCAATCTCACTTCGTCCCTCTCCCTTGCTCTCTCCCTCTTTCATTTGGAGGGCTTATGGCACACCTTCTTCTCTTGGGTTTGGTCTTCCAGGCTGTGTGCTACGGATTGTCCAGTGAGGGGCCGCTAGGACTCATCCTAAGGGTTGTCTTGTCTCTGCTTTTGTTTGTATGGTGTTTTGTGTTGGTTGATTGCATTGCTGTTTGACTGTGTCTCCATTTTCTGGCCATGCAGGTCTGTTGATTTTCCAGCTTGTGCGACATCAGGCAAAATGTTTGTATTGGGATTCATGGTGTTGGTGTGCAGTTTCTTAGTCTGGGGTTGGAGGTGGTTCTGGAGGGGGGGTGTTGCGGGCCTGGGTGTGGTGTCGGTGGTTGTTGTGACCCTCTTGGGTGTCCTGGCCGCATGATGAGTGGCTCCATGGCATCTGTTGCCCTTCCGATGTGGTCCTGGGCTGGTCTCCCTTTTGTGGTGCAGGCTGCCGTCTGACTTAACACCAGGTCAGAGCAGGTGTAGATTTCCTGGTGCTAACACACCTTATCGCCGGATATGTGTTCTTATCGCAGATCTGTCTGGTCGATGTGAATGTTGAGGAGTGGTGTGGTTGCGGCTTTTGGCAGGAGAATGCCCACTCTGCATCTCATTAGCGATAGTTGCGGGGGACCTCTGTGGCAATGTTTTTTGTGGCTGCTATCATGGGTAAACTGGTGCTGTGGGCTGTTAGCACCAGCTTCTGAATGGGGTGGAAAATGTATCATGACTTTGGCTGCGATAAAGTGCCGTTAATTCAGCAATAGCTCCTTGTGAATATGGCCCTTAGTTTTCCCTATAGTAACCCACCACTAATCCATTTTGGGTTCTGAGTTAGCATTCTACTCACCGAAAAAACTCAAGCGCCTAGTCCGGGGTAGTATGCATTATATAAATACAATTATAATTACATTTGTTGGAAGGTGGGTGATTAGTAGGTGCAGGTAGGTAGCTACAGCTAATAATAACACCACAATCAAATTTAAGGTCCAGTCAAGTCTCAATAAATAAATCCTTGCTCAAACATTGGTAGCTTGGCTCACTCAATCCAACACCAATTTATAAAAATAGGAACTATTTTATGATTAAAATTACACCATTTTTTTTTTAAAACTCCATTGCAAGGAACTGTAATTATGACTTTTGAAAGATTGAAAGTAAAACTAGAGCTTAGAAGCAAATAGTGCTCAAACGGTTTCAAAAGGTCATACTGTATGTTGGTATGAGGAGTGATAAAAAGGAACATTCCTAGGACATGGGGGGCTGCTGATTCCCCAAAGATCAGAGATTGGAAATAAGATTTAGACTAGTGCCAGTGAGCTAAGAAAGTAGTTTACCAGAGCAGAGGGTGTCGAAAGAAGAGGGAAGAAATCTGGATCCCATGGGAGAAACACAGAACTTAAGTGTGCAGCGTCGGGGGAGGGGAGGTTTGATACTGAGGGTGCCTACACTCAGCATGAATGGGGACCAATAAAGTCAATTATTAGTTGATTGAAATTGTACTGCTCCTTCTGTCTTCTACTGCCAGAGTGAGGTATATATATGCATTGTTAGTAATGGTGTATGATGCAGTGGTTTACCAAACAGAACTTTAAAAAATGAAAGGCCAATTGCAATGTAGTGTTTCTTGATGCAGGAAAGTTGTCCACAACACCAGCCGAAGGTTCAGAATGTCTGGTTTGCCTTTTGGGGTCTGGGACTACAACTCCCCCAATGCACCTCGTCAATCCAAGTAAAATCCCGGTGATACTTGTCAACTGGAGTTGGTTTTATTGTTGATGTTGCAGGTAGCTCTTCCAGAACTTTTCTACTTGTTGCTAATCAGAGAGTTCACTTCTTATTCTTTAAGACAGGCAACGTCTGTACATGCTCTTGTTGCATACCAATCTGGCACCCAGATTCTGGACTAACTGTAGTGAAGTGAAGAGATAGTCCGCCATGCCCACAAAAAGGGCATTACCATAATCCAGCCTGCTTATAAGCAAGGCTTGGACAATTGTTCTCCTACACTCAATGGGGATCCATGGAAAGAGTCTTTTTAGCATTTTTAGTGTCGCTAAACTTTTCCCACAGAGTGCGCGTACATGGTCCTGCATGGTAAGTGCACTGTCTCAAGGATACCCATACTCCTTGCAACTAGTTTGGGGGCAGGGGCATCACCCAATAATGGGGGCCACAAGGTTGCATTCCAGACTAAATGCGCTCCTCCAAACAGTAGGACGTCTGACTTGTTTGCATTTAGTTTCAGACAGTGGTCAGACATCCAGGCTGCCATTTTCGAAAGACAGCTAGTGAGTCTAATCCTTGTGTCTTCGTGTCCATCGAGAGCAATCATCAATTGTATATCATCTGCATAAGAGCAGATGCTGATGCCCCACTTGTGACTGATTTTCGCTAGTAAGGACATATCTGCATTAAAGAGGGTGGGGCTCAGGGAAGCTCCTTATGGTACTCCATACAGGATTGAGTTTGGGGTTGAGGAAAAGGCACCCAGCTGAATGGTCTGGGTATGGTTGCTTAAGAAGCAGCAGAGCCACTGAAGGGTTTTAGAATGTATGCCTTTCATGTGTAAAATTTCCAGCAAGAGGTTGTGTGACATGGTATCGAAAGCTGCCAACAAGTCTAGCTCTGCCCTGATCAACCACAGACCTGATGTTGTCTAGCACTGCCAGGAGGCTGCTTTCAGTGCTGTTATTAGCTCTGAATCTGGTTTGGGTGATATGCAGGTCTCAAGGTAGTTGGTTAATTTCTATATACAAGCTTCTCCATCACTTTGGATAGGTATAGATGCTGGGATATTGGTCTGTAATTTGACGGGTTTTGAACATCAGTGTCCACTTTTTTTAGTAGGGGACTACCGTGGCTTTCTTCCAGATCTCTGGAAATACTGCAGTATGTAGGGATTGATTAAATATTTGTGTGACATAAGGGCATATGGTAGGTGCAATCCGATAAAAGATGAAGTGAGGGCAAGGGTCTGATGGGGACCCTGACTTAACTTCCACCATTGCTTTTGCCAGCTCCTTCTATGTGAAGGGGTCAAAGTAGCTGAGATGAGTTTCGTCAGCAGGCACCATAGCAGTGCACACTTAAATGCATGAAACCATGTGGGCCTCTAAACCTGCATTATCTACCACCATGGTACTTCTTTGGCGGCCTGCGGACCTTGCACGGTAATGTCCTATTGCCCCCCGCAGAGAGAGAGATAGAATGAGAGAGTGGGGGGAGAGAGAGTGGAGAGTGAGTAGAAATAGAGAAAAAGTGGGGAGAGAGAGAGAAAGTGGAGAGAGATTGGAGAGAGAGTGGAGAGAGAGAGAGTGGAGAGAGAGTGGAAAGAGGGTAGAGAGAGAGACTGACTGACTGAGAAACTGAGATACTGACTGATTGACCAAGAGAGAGACTGACAGAGAGAGAGAGAGGAAGGTGGAGAGAGAGAGAGGCTGACGGACTGACTAGAAGACTGACTGACTGAGAACGAGAGAGAGAGATTGACTGACAGAGATGGAGAGAGGGAGAGAGAAAGAGATTTACTGACAGAGAGAGACTGACTGACTGAGAGAGAGACTGACTAACAGAGAGAGACTGACTGACTGAGGGAAAGAAAGTCTGACTGACTGAGAGTGAGACTGAGAGAGAGACCAAGAGAGAGAGAGAGAAAGACTGGCAGAGAGAGACTGGCTGACTGAGAGACAGAGAGACTGACTGAGAGAGAGACTGACTGAGAGAGAGAGACTGACAGAGAGAGAGAGACTGACTGATAGAGAGAGACACTGACAGAGAGAGAGACTGACTGAGAGAGAGAGATTGACTGACAGAGAGAGACTGAGAGAGAGACTGACTGACTGAGCAAAAGAGACTGACTGACGGAGAGACTGACTGAGAGAGACTGAGAGAGAGAGACTGACTGACTGACTGAGACTGACTGGGAGAGACTGACTGACAGAGAGAGAGAGAGAGAGAGAGGCAGACTGACAGAGAGAGAGACTGATTGACAGAGAGAGAGACTGACAGAGAGAGAGACTGACTGACAGAGAGAGAGAGAGAGAGAGAGAGAGAGACTGACTGACAGAGAGAGAGACAGAATGATTGAGAGAGAGAGACTGACTGACAGGAAGAGAGACTGATTGACTGAGAGAGAGACAGACTGGCTGAGATAGACTGACTGACATAGAGAGAGAGACTGACTGGCAGAGAGAGAGAGAGACTGACTGATTGAGAAAGAGAGACTGACAGAGAGAGAGACTGACTGACAGAGAGAGAGAGACTGACTGACTGAGAGAGACTGACTGACAGAGAGATAGAGACTGACCGACAGAGCGAGAGAGACTGATTGAGAGTGAGAGAGAGAGAGAGAGAGAGAGAGAGAGAGACTGACTGATGACTGATAGAGAGAGAATGACTGACTGAGAGAGAGAGACTGTGATGGAATTGGGGTCAAAGTGTGTATGAAGCTTTGCAATGCCTCTTAAGATTGCTATTGTTTTATTAAAATGTGCTCGTTGTAGTTACACCAGCTTTTGAAATACAGCATTGTCGCATTGTCTAATGTTTTGAAACAGGTTTGATTTTTTCTACTCTAGCCGCTCCCCCAACGATCCCCCCTCCACTGAACCCACCCCTACTGGTGCGGCCCTCGGCCACAAACCACACTGTCATTTTGGCACCCAACAGAACGTTTGTTAGAACCCATGCTATACCATATGCTAGGGACTTACAGGTAGGTTGTCAGTACCAATTATAATTACTTTATTTTCATGTGCTTTTTAAACAGAGCACTGGCCCTGGGCCTAGTTAGCAGAGGATAGGACACAGTCAGAGTCAAATAGGGCAAAAAGTCAGGGGACATAGCAAAATGCCCTGTTTTCTCACAAAATTACAATTTTAAATACAATGCATCCTTTCCTATGAGTTGTTAGGGCCTACCTTGAGGTGACTTAGTAGTCTTCAAAAAAGAATGTTTAAGCCTGTCAAAAGGTTTACTTCTGAAAAGGGATTTTAAAACTGCACTACAGGCTGCAGTGGCAGGCGGGAGACATGTTTTAAATGGCTACTTTAGTAAGTGACACAATGAGTGCTGTAGCCCACTTGTAGCCTTTAATTTACAGGCCCTGAATACATATAGTACCATATGATAGAGAATTACAAGTAAATTAAATGTACCAGTCAGGTGTAGTCCAGGTTTGCCATGTTTACAAGGGAGAGCACAAGCAATTTACCCCTGCACAGCAAATAAAAAGTGCTCAGATTTCCTAAAGACAACAAAAAGTGATTCAGAAAATGAAGGCAAGGGAAAGCAAACATGTGTGGTGTCCGTGCAGAAAGGGACAGGTCCAACAGTTATACATCTGCTACCTACAAAACTGCAATATTTTTATGGTAATCCAAAATATTTTTGAGCATAGGATTATCTGAGCTACCCCTTGGTATCACAGATAACTGCAAGTGTGCAGGGGTCTGTGGGTTATAGAGTTGGATATCAAGAACCACTCCAACAGCATCACAGACAATGCTTACAGAGATTTCAGGAATATGTGTGGTTGCTGTGGGTATCACCAGCTAGCATCCTCTGCATGAAAAGTCTTAGGTACACTATCTGAAAGCATAACAACTTGTATTACCATGGCTATTGTTTTTCACTGGGTTAAGTGCGGTTACAGATTCAATTTCCCTAAAATTACAGCCAAAATGACAAAGGAACACTATTATTCTAGGTTGCAGAAGGTAAACTGTTACCTTTAATAAATGCAATATCTCACTTGTAACAAACCACAGGCTTTAACTGTAGTAAACGCCTTGACCCTTAAAGTCTTCTGTGAGCTATTTTATATTATTAGAGGCATGCACATTTCACCCTTTGCAGCAGTTTCGACAGAGGTGTAATCAACATAATCAATGCTATGTTGATTGGTGCTGTTGTCTCATTACCGGAAAATGACTTCATTTTTCTTTTCCTGAGGCACAATCAAGATTTAGAATGAGATAATAATGCACTGTTCCTCTCAGCTGTAACCGCATCTCCACTACCTTCACATAAAAATGCAGGGACATGGTATGCACACACAGGTGCTCATTTGTGGAATTGTGGTGTGGGACAGTGCATCAAGGCACTTTGCTGCACTGCTCTATGCCAAAGTGAAAGGGCAGGAATGCACCTTATTTAAGCAATATGGTCTATTCCTTTCCTTTCTCCCTGAGCTGGTGCTGTTTTGGCAGCCTAGCACCAACGTAGGCGCCCTTGCACCAGGGTTAATCTGTTGCATGCAGGATAGTTTTTGTGCAGGAAGGGGCACCTTCCGGCATAAGAGCTATCCTAAGAGGCCTTTTCCTCTTTCTTTGTGTGCTGCATAGCACACAAAGAAAGAGGAAACAAAGAGAAAAAATAGACATATTTCTCCTTGTTAATCCTCACCCTTGGAGCAGTACAGATTCGGCGCTTCCCCAAGGTTACATGATCTTGTAAATCTGGGGCAGCATCAAATTCCAGGGGTGTTGCGTGGAAGAAGCCACTGCAATGCTCATGGAATGCCTCCCAGGTGCAGAGTAAGACAATGCAGTGATTTGCTGCAGTGACTTTGCGTGGCTTCACCAATCAGACTGACAGCCCGGATTCACGCATGTACCACATTACCTGGTGCAAAAGTGATGCAAGGCTCTCATAAATAAGCACCACAGTTGTTAAACAATCCAGCAACGTTTTCCACTATAACCTCAGATTTTATTTCATTTCCATTGCTACAGTTCCTTTCTTTCTAACACATACGGATGTGACATTGTCTAATTTTATATTTTCTCAAACACATCCAAAACTGGTTAGTGAAATTATTGTTCTGAATAGTGATCTTCAGAAACATTTATTACCAAGTATCTTTTCATTTAAAATGTCTTCAGTTTAAAAAATGAAATTATATTTTTAGCCACACTGAGTAGAGTTGCTGTTCAACGTAATTTCGACTGTGGACCATAGCTAAAATGTAACCATCACAGAATTAACTTGTCACAAAAAGAGAATATCTTGAAAACATTAGTCTCAATAAGGGTTTTATGATAAAGTCAACATAAAAAAGTATTTCCGCATGGGCGTCAATCGTGGGTACTCATAGGGAGCATCTGGCACCTCTGGCTTGTCTTTGGTACCATGCAAATGCCTTTCCCACCTCGTGTTTATCGGTAATGAGGCAGCATCTTAAACAGAATATAGTGTAAGAGCCCTGTTTACTCTCATTCTCCAGCCATCCCACCTTATGCCTAGACCTTCAGCAGCAAATAGAAAGTTGCTCAGGGAATTAGTGTGGGACAAACGGTCAACACCGTCATATTTTTGGGAGCTTAAGGGTGATGATGTAAAGTCCACTAACCCTGGCTATTAAGTGAATCACATTCCATGCTGCAGAATGTTCACTAGCCATCAGAACATAGTCACATTAATGTAAATTAAAAAGCTGTGGCACAAAATCTAATTTCATAAATATGCTCATAGATATATGTGTAGTATCTATTCTTGCAGTTGTTCTTTGGGGCTTAATAGTCTACCAATTCGAATCGCTTCTCCCAGAAAAATGAAGCCACAGTGCCTAACTATCTCCCTAAAATGGCAGGCATCCATTCCATAATTGCATCAAACGGGCACAGATTACTCAGATGGTTGTTGTATTGTACCACTGCTCTTTAATTTGCTTGTCATTCTCTGTTAAATTCGTTTTCTCTGTTACATTTGTCTTCTATTTTATTATCTAACCATGAGTACACTGTGCAGACCTTCTCCAGATTGCTCCTTTTTCGCCCACTTTTTGTCTGCTTCACTGACAGAACCTGGGTTTGGTGTACTTGATTGACTGAGAAGTCCCTAAGGGCTTCATTTCTCCAGCACACCTATTACTAAATCGAAATGCCCGATCATTGTTATACAATGTGCAGTTCACATTTTCTCCAAGCATTTCCTCACTGATGTGTACATTTAATGATTGTCAAATGATAGCTCTCAGTTTTTTGATCATTCACCCTATGGATTTGATGAAGTCGAAGAAGATTCAAATGAGGTTGCATGCAGAAAAGGGGGCTGTGATCATGCTTCCTTTCTTGGGAACTACTTGCAATGAGTAACTACTTCAAAGAGAGCATTGTAAAACAGTAGACACAACCCAGAAGTGAAAGTCAGTTTAACACCTGTCCACTGGATGAAAAGCAAGTAATTTTTCCAGCATTTTTGGGCCCGTGATAGGAGTTTGGGTTTTCCTCCTTTACTGAATCACTAATTTACTATTTATCTTGGTCCTCCAATGGATGTTTATAAGTCACACTCAGGGGAAAAAGATTTAGCATTTAAGAGGGACAAAAAATCAGTAGCCAAGTTTAAGGTTGTTTATTACAGAAAAAACACAGAATAGTATTTAGATTCAAATTGATCACTCTTAAGACAGTACAAGATTACAACAGGGAGATCAAGGGCACTGAAGAAATTAGGGTGAACCAGAATTAGACATAAAAGTCATTCAGTAAGAGAAATACAAGTTTGCAACATCAATATCTGGTATATCCTTTCTATGCATTAGCAATCTAAATAACTCAAGCACAGAAAATGAAAAGAACAGAAAACGATGGGGATAAGTCACAAGAGTATTAGCAAGACCAACAGTAGCATTGCAGAAGCTCAGTCTGGAGTCTTCATTAAGTCGGAAATAAATGTCAGCCTAAACGATGCTTACGGAAAACAATGGGACATAGGGGAATCTCCTAAAGAGTCCATTCAAAGAACAATGGGGATTATGGAAATGGTTTGAGTAAGAGTCCAAGAAAAGTTCGGCATAGGGTCCGCAGAAAAGGGGTTCAGCAAAGAGTCTGCAAAGAATCAGCAAGGGAAGGGTCAGCAGCGTTCCAAGAGAGTTCTGAAGAAGCTCTGGCCAAGTTCAACAGGGTAGTCGATTAGTTTTAATCCAAAAGTCCATTGGGTCTACTCCCCTTTGGTAACATCATCAATAGAAGTCCACTGTATTTGTTTCAATCTCTTTGTGGATTCACACATCACCCACTGCAACAGTAGAGAAAAAAGAAATTGACACTGGATATGGGAACACCATCTTGATCACACAATCAGACTGGAGTATAATAGTCTTTTATCCATCCAGAGGTTTCTCATGTGCTCGTAGTCAAATTCCTTTCCCAGACATGTATGTATTGCTGTTACTAGAAATGTATCTTTTCTAAAATAGAAATGCATGAGAACACCTGAAATTTGCCCAATTCAGCAGAATACGGGAGCACGGTTTATTATGAAATGAAATGCAGTGAAATATATGCTTCTTGAGTAAATTCTAACTTAAGAAATTAATTATTGATGCACATTTAAAATGCATGCTCACACTGAAACATAAAGAAAAACATTTTTTAGTATTTTTAATTCATATTGCATAGATCATACAATAAGCAATCAAACTATCTAGCAATAGGTATAGATGAGAACTAAGTTGAAAGTACATACATTTAAGGAGGTGGGAGGCAAGATGGCGGTCGTCTAAGACTGTAGCAGCGTGCAGCCCAGCTCAGAGCTTGAAAAATCTATGCAGAAATAGAGATGGGGCGCAGCAATGACCTCAGAGATTTGTCATGAGGAAGCGTTAATCGTCCCCAGGAAATGTAGACATTACCTACGTTTAATAGGGACACCAATTGGACTGGCGAGACTGAGGCGCTTTTCTACGGCGGTGGCCAAAGTTTATGTCAGTGGCAGTGACCCTTACAGGTAATCCACGTTCGCCGAGACTGGTATCGAGGTGGAAGAGATGGGGCCAAAAACAGTGGGAGGCACGGCCAAGACAAGGGTGGCGCGACTCGTTCTGAGAGGCCAGTCAGAGGCAGGAGATGCCAGAAAGGAAATGTCAACACTAGCAATGACTTTGCTGGCACAGACTCCTAGGCAGGGACGCTGCAGACAAACAGTTGACTCATGCCCAGAGAAAAGAGAAAGAGGCGGGGAGCAGTGAAGAGTCGACCGGCCGGCCCTTCGGTGGTTGAAATGATGAGAGGCCCCGCGGGGAAAGCAGCTCCAGGTCACGGTAAGGTGTGTCAGAACAGCTTGACCGGGCAGAACCAGGAGCGCGGCTTGGAGGAGAGGAGGAATGAAGATGAAGGATCCCCCAATTTGAATATGGTCTTACAGAAAATTAAGGCAGATGAGCTAAAAGGTAGGCCTGGAGATAACCCCCAAATGACTGTGACTTTGAATGATGGGGAGGGAAACATCGGGCACGCTCCAGACGCCGGTTTTAATGTAATAATTAATGAGGAGAATCCAGGGGAAGTAAATGCGGGTGTTGGAGGACAGGATTCCTCGCAGGTCAATACATTAATAACCCCTTCCCAGGATGTTCGGATAATGTCTACTTCTCAGACAGATGAGCTTTTAGGAGCAGGATGTGTAAATAGTGGGAATGTGGAAAAGGACTTTGGGGATGGAAAAGTGTCAGACAAGGGGCCCAGTGATTACTTTTTTTCAGTATCAGATGAGGGTTAATGGTCGGAGGATCTCTCAGATACCTCCACAGATCTGACCAACAGCGACATGGATGAGGCTGAAGGTGGCAAAGTAAAAACTGTCTTGAAAAGGAAAAAGAGAAAGCCGGGAGCTAAGGATCTTATTTGGGATTACACCCCTATAAATTAACTTGCGGACCAATTGTCCAGCGGACAACATGTTTCGGACCAGGGTGGATCCACCCCGGACGCTTGAAGCGATTTTTCAAGCCATATTGCTGCATCGTGATGAGATGCGACAGGATGGACACAAAACCCAGGCAGCAATGCGAAAAGTGCAGTGAGTGGTTCATAAATTGACTAAAACCTGTAGTGTATTTGGGGCGAGACTGACCGATTTCGAATCAAGGGTTATTGCAACTGAAACTGATCTTACTGCAAACCAGACACTAATAAAATCCCACGAGTCTCAGTTAGTAGATGTACAATGGAAGTTAGAAGAGCATGGAAACAGCCAGAGGAGGAACAATTTGAGGGTGCTTGGGGTACCTGAGGGGGTTGAACAGGCAGATATCTGTTCGTTTGTTGTGAAACTATTTAGAGATACACTCCCAGAACTTACGGACTGGAATGGGGCTCGAGAGGTGCAACGTGCTCACCTTGTCCCTTTTGTGCAGAAGCAGCCTGTGAAGGCAGGAGCATTGCCATGAGCCATTTTGGTCTATTTTGGCAATTGTTTGCTACACCAAGCTATTTTTGAAAAGGCTAGGCCAGAGGCAAAAAGAACCTGGAATGAGGTTTCTTATTTTGTCTGACCAGATTTTTGCCATTCTACCGTCGAGAGTCGGTGGAGGTTGCGGCAATTGATAAAACCATTTCAAGATAGAAACGCACAAGCTTATTTGAACAGTCCAGCAAGACTTAAAGTAATTTGGGGGGGCAAACACGATTCTTTCTTTCAGAAATTAAAGCAAAAGAATACCTGGATAGCTTGACGGGTTAGGTTACAGATTTATGGGTAAAACAGATCAGATTAAGGAATATTAATTACGGGTAAACGTTGGAACTGTTTCAGGAATATAATTGGGGTGTTTAATAAGGGGGTGATTTGTGGGTCATGGTGTTAGGATGGGAATGTAGCACTCATTTAAGATTTAAGGGTTAAATTAGGGCTCTCGGGGTTGCATGATGCACCTATTATTCACAGACCTAGGTCTGAGCGCCTCTCGTGGGGGGTGCTGGGTGAAGGGATGGGCGGGGCGGAGGAGGGAGAGGGTGGTGGAACGTGGGGGGGCGGTTGGGGGTTGGAAAATACTGGGGGAAAAACATCCAGAATTGATGATACAAACTGCATATTATTAGAAGTAGGTGAGAGCAAACAGGTAGAGGAAAGAAAGAGAGGCAGGGGATTATGTGGAGTACCAAAAACTGAACTTAGATGGGGAGGATAAGTATATGTTCTTTGAATGTAGCAGGGCTGAATGAAAGAGCGAAAAGGGCGCGCTTATCGGAATTAGTGAGAACATATGCTATTGATGTAGTATGTCTACAAGAAACCCATATTCCATGGGGTAAAAAGGAGCTGTTGGGTATTAGAGGATATAATCTACTGGCATGCACCCCCCAAACATTAAATACGCGCGGAGTGGCTATATTAGCTAAGATTACTATAGAACTGGCTAAACGAAAGGCAGCAGACACATTGGTAAGGTGGGCTATAGTAGAATTAGAGGCAGGATTCACCTTATGTTCAATCTATGGGTCAAATCGGGATGATCCTCAGATATTCAAAGATTTGGAGTAGGTGCTTGCATCATGGCCCAGCCCATTAATTTTTTGTGGTGATTTTAATATCTCACTTGACTCAAGACAAGGACAGCATAACCAAGGGGGGGTATCACGGTCGAAACCCAGAGTTTATAGAGCACTAGCCTCCCTCAAAAATAGTCATGGCTTAGTGGATACCTGGGTATTGACCAACCCAAATAACACTGGCTCCAAATATTATTCTTGTCCGCACAGGAAGTATGTTCGGATTGAATATTTTTTCTGCACAAGAGATGAAATAAATGTTGCAAGCATTAAGAAACTCCCAAAGGTGATCTCAGATCATAATCTTCTAATCTTGGAGAGGGAAATTGCAAGCTTTATGAGAACCCAAAGGAAATCGACATTTGACAGGAAACTCCTTGTAAATAATGCTTATATCAGACATATTAAAAATTGGTCACATGAATTCTTTGATATGATTTGATATAGTGCCGGTAGGGGGACTGTGTGGGATTCCTTTAAAGCTGGTCTTAGAGGGGAAACCATCAGCTTTGTTGCAATGGCTATGACCTCGCTGAGGATTAGGAATCAGCAACTAATGCAGGAGCTAGCGGAAGCAGAAGAGAAGCATATTTCCTTAATAGAACACTGGCTGGAAGGGGTTAAAATCCTGTATCAAATAATAACTCTGAAAGCAGAAATTAATAGCTGCTTAACACAAAACTCTGCAGAGGAATACCAATCCCAGCGGAATAGCTCCTATAAAATTGGTGAGCTAGTTGGGAGGAGGTTAGCTTTTCGTACTAGGCAGAAGAACTCATTAAATGTAATATCCTCTATTAAAATGAATGGGCATACAAACACAGATCCAGATGATATTATCGGGGCATTTAAGGATTATTATCAAATATTATATCAAGAGGACAATTATGATGATAAGGATACAGCTGGAGTATTACAGGATATATCTTGGTTAGTGAGTAACTTCGAACTAGGTGAAAGGTTGGATATTTTAACTAAGGAAGATCTAGAAAAAGAAACTTCACTAGAGGAAGTCCAGGTAGCAATGCAAGGAATGGCATGAGGGAAAGCTGCTGGTCTCAATAAGATTCCGCTAGAGATCTATAAGATATTAGGAGAAGCAATAGTTCCTCTTTTATTGAATCTGTTTAGGGGTGTCCAATATAGTGGGGAACCCCCTTATCATGGAGAGGGACCGATACTATAATTTTTCCAAAGAAAGGAAAACCAATAGACAATCCATCATCTTATCGACCGATCGCTCTGATTAACTCAGATACAAAAATCTATTCCAAGATTTTGACTAATCGGTTGGGGAGGGACATAGGTCGTCTGGTCTCCCCTTGGCAACATGGGCTAATCCCCGGGAAAGAAACAATAGATCATATTCGAAGGGCTATTTTATTATTCGATATCATGACTGAGACCGAGGGCCAGATGGCTATGATCCTCCACGACACTGAGAAGGCATTCGATCGGGTGTCTTGGAAGTTTTTATGCGGGATATTGGAGTTGAATGGGTTGGGACATCAATTTATAAGGACAGTTAAAGCTTTGCATAGTGAGCCAAAAGCCTGGTTACAAATAATGGGGAAGGAGTCTAGTAATATTGTAATAACCAGGGGGACTAGGCAAGGATGTCCCTGTTCCCACATTTTATTTGCTATGTATATTAATCCTCTTTTGGGGAAACTTTTAAATTCTGAGAAGATTAAGCCAGTAGTAACCAGGGGATATGAGACAATTGTTTTGGCTTATGCTGATGACGTTGCTATATTAACTACGGATCCAGCAGAAACAATTGAGGAAATTATTCAGATAGCTGAGGGTTTTGGGATTCTTTCAGGTTATGCTCTGAACAAAGGGAAGACCATTGTTATATGTACGGATAATATTGATTTTAATGATGCTAGACGAGCAGATTGGGAAGTTTACCTGGGGGTCAGAGTTAGCACAAAAGTGGATGATATTATTAAAATTAATTTCGATCCTTTGGTAAATCAATAGCTACAGAACTAAAGAGAGTTAGTGGGTTACATCTCTCTATTATAGGAAGAGGGGACTATCTGAAAATGATAATGTTGCCTAAAATACTCTATTTGTTTCGTTCAATACCCCTTGCTGTGGATGATCACGTATTGAATACTTTGGACTCTATCTTTTCCAATTTTATTTGGCAGTATGGGAAAGTGGGGAGAGCATTAAAATATCTAACCCTACCACAAAATAGAGGAGGGCTTACAATCCCCAATATTACATTTTACTACTGGGCGGCCCTTCTTCATCAAATGATATCCTTGTTCATTGCAAATGGAGGTAGAAATAATGAACTGGAGGAGGATCTGAGAGTACTTACAGTATATGAACTTGCTTTAGGGAAGGAGGCACAGGGCTTCTTATTGAGACAAACGGAGCCGAGCTATTACAAAAAAGTTTTTTTTTTAAGTAATATATAGCTCATGGAAAATTTAGAAGCAAGTTTCCAAATTTATGAAGATTCCTAAAATCTGCATATATACTTCCCTTTGGCGTTCATTGCTATTTCCTCGTCAGGTATATGATGATATGGGGAAAAGATGGGAAGAGCTGGGGGTAGGGGCAATTGGTGATCTCTATGGGGGGGCAGAAGTTTTGCAATTTTCACGGCTTCAGCGTGATTTTGGAGTTCCAGCAAATCAATATTTTAAATTTGTACAGATTAGGAGTATTCTAACTATATGTAGCCAACAATTAATTTAGAAAGGATACCACTGCTAGAAGCTATCACTGAGAGATCAAATAGAATCAGGAATACCTAGAGTTTACTACTTGAAAAACTACCAGAGGATTTGGAAAAAAATTAGACATCCTGGGCATCGAAATTGGACAATCCTGAGGTGGATATCTACATGAGTTTATCCTTATCAGCCAAGCTATTTTTATCCACAAATTTAAAGGCACAACTTTATAAAACCATATTTAATTTATATTTTATACCCTCTGAGTTATTTTTGTGGGGAAAAAGGCAGGATGATAAATGTCCCAGATGCGGGGTAGGTCCTGCAACCTTGATTCATATGTTTTATGCTTGTGACAAATTATGTGTATTAAAAAAGGGGTTGCTCGGTTTCTGGGAGAAATTGTTTGGTATCAGATTTGAACTGACTCCTCCATTGCTGATGTTAGGATGTGATAGCTCTTTGGCCCTCAACACTGCACAGGAATACTGTTTATTTCTGGGGACAGCAGTATTTAGAATAATGCTAGATGTCAGGTGGAAAGATGCAGAACCTCCAACTTTTCAGATATGGATTGCCAGGCTGCTCGGAATTTATAATCAGGAGAAGGCTCTGTATGCTTGTAGGGGTAGACAGGCTAGAACCCAGGGGAGGAAAATTTGGGCACTCATTTAAGAACAAAGAAACGAGGGGGTTGCAGTAAGAAGATGTGTCCCTAAGGGGTGTAGCTTAAGAATGTGAGGCTGATAAAGTAAGAATGAATAGTACTACATATGATTGTACACCCTGGTCTTAAGTGTTAGAATTTTATATAATACCCTAGAAATAGTTTCTTTTTAAAAAATTTAAAAGCTGCTAAAGATGTTCTTGTAACTTCTATCTGATATGTCATGCACTTTATGAACCGTCTATACCTTGGGTTTAATCATTCGAAATGTATAGTTTGATTAATGAATATTTTAGCGGATGGTCTTAATATCGATAAGGTGCTAAAGCATAGCCCTTTTTTTTTTTAACCTGCTATGCACAATTTGTATGAACTGACTTGATTAACTAACAGCTATTTTTGTGTAATGTGATGTTTCTGGATATGAAATAAAAATAAAAAAAATAAAAAAAGAAAGTACATACATGTAACATTACTGCATACATTGAATGCGTTTTAGAATTTGACACATATTAGGATCATTGTGAGCTAAGTACAATATCCCTAACAGTTACAAAGACAATATAGCACACATTTAGGGATCATGTGAAATGTTTCAGCAGTGAAGTAAATAGAATAGTTTTGGAACACTTACACATTACTAATTTCCATCTTTGCATTACAGTACACGTTATAACTGTACATCCATTTAGCTGCAACTAAGTATATACATTTTATTTTTGCATGTCATTCACTTTATTAATCAACATCAATTAATTATTTCTAGATTATTTTATTAAATGCATCTCTTACTTAGTAAAGACGGTTTTCTAAGTTAAACGCTCCAAATTATTTCTTTCAACTTTAGTAACATTGTATAAAGGAACTGTAAATTCGACAGTAAAGGCTCTCCTGCAAAAGCAGTGTCCAATGTAACGTGTGCATGGGTCATTTTGACACGTAGGACTCATGTGCAAAGTACACATTCTTGTTGTGTATCAGGTATCATTTCCATTTAGGTTTTAGTGATGTGTAAAGAGTGGGTAGTTTTGCGCTGCACCATAACTCACAGCGAATGCTCCAACCGCCATGAAACCAGCTTGAAATTCGGAAAGGTGACTTTCAACTGGGACTATACTATGTCACAAAAGTCTTTCTTTTATTAACACAAACCCATGATGAGCTGCCTAAAAAAACAAGTAGTCACCAAGCAGGAATGTAGAGGGAAAGTTTGCAAAGTTGAATATACAAATATGCATGTGATGGAGTGAGTAGTACAACATTTTGTATACCCCCCTATTCTGCATGTTTATACTAATTAGAATAATCTATTAATTGTAATACTATTAATCTGTCTGCATGAAGTTTAATCAACATTACTAATGTGCGAAATACACATGGGATTTGCACATGGGATTTGCATTTCTGCATGGCTAAATAATTTGTAATTAACATATGTACGCATACTAATACTAGGAAAAATATAATATCGCATGATATATGTTGCTTTTGTGACGTTTTCGTATTGTTGCACCAGATGACATCAATGGGTGAATATGAACGCTTTAAATGTCGCCATACGCTAGATAATTACATGCACATAGAGGGATTAGTAAGGGTTTAACATTTTATTCATTATTTCTATGTATTAATTACTCTTTTGTGTTTGTTTCGCTTAAGTTATCCTTTGGGCCTAAAACTAAGATGGCCGCTAAACTGACACGATGTGATGGCCACCATTCCACGAGGTTTCGGACGAAGTGCGCATGTGCAACAACATGTACCAGTGGCCTCGACATGACCTTGCTCTCGCTGTACCCAAGCAAGGCCACGGTGGGATATTACAAAAACCGGATGGATCATGTATAGTGACATAACCTCTTGAACTGTGTGAAACCTCACCGGACAACCCTAACCGACCAATGGGTGAAGCCCAAATTTCATAAAATGTATCTTCTTGACATTACTTTGATTATAAAATGACGGTAAAATAGAGAGGACTATGCTGAGTTTGTTGCGTGCTTCCTTTTTGCCGACGGAGACAACGGTGACGCCACATGACGGCTGCGTTCCTGAATCTTTTACAGACTGAATTGCTGCCCAATTTCTTGATGAACTGAGGACTTCCTAAAATTCATGGGCATTGATCGATGCTTGCACATCTCTGGTCCGTCACACAATCTTTGGGACTGTAGCATGCTGACGACTAAATTTGACGACTTAGAGGACGACCGATAGCCAGATTAGGTAAATATGGTGTTCTGTGATTTTCTTAATTACTAATAAATTTACTAGATGAAACTAAATTATTGCATAAATTAGATAAACAAAATATTGATTAACAAGCAAATGTGTTTTGGTCATTTATCAAGAGAGGATAGATCAGGATCTTGAGTGTGTTTTAGCAGGACTAAATCATCCTTCCAATCCAACTAAATGATCCATTGATCACGTGGGAGGAGTATCTTAATGTTTAGGTTCACGATGTGTAGATATAAGGATTAGTATATAGATGTGTAAATAATTTCTCTCTATAGGTTATAAGGTATTCCTTTCATGCCAGCGCTTGAAACATTCATCTTTCCTGTAAGTGCAGACCAGTGAGAAGTGAAGTATGAGTGTTGGTGTTATGGGCCCCACCAATGATTGTAGGAGTGAATGTGTTAATGTGATATTTGGTCTGTGACGAAGGGAGGATATTAGGTAAGGGGTTTTGTTCTGATTCCCGTTACCCAGGTTTCGACGCTGCAACAGTTTTTCTGGTAGCAGAGTTATGGTTTTCATTGTTTTGGGTTCGTGATTATTGCTTGTACATTGCTTATTGATTGGTATTGGCTTATAAAATTAACACTATATGTGAGTCGTGTCAGGTTCTATGTTGTTTGCACGGCTTCTGGGATGTAGGAAGTCGGAAGTTTGTAACAGTTCCGTAGTAGAGCAGAGGTAAGCGCTGCTCTCGGGAAAGACGGAATTGTCGTTGCCCGTAGGTACACGGGGAAAATGTGTGACGATTGGAGTTGCACAACACATTGTCTGGGTTTGATTCGGTGACATTGCTGTGTGTTGCCATTAGGGATATTTAGTGTATGAGAGAAGTGCATGATAGCGAAGGTCACCTGTGAAATTTTGGTTTTAGGTACCAGGAGTCCAGAAGGTACTCTGATAATGCTTATAACTGAAAAGATAGTAGGTGTTCCCTTAGCTTGCTAGAAGGATAAAGGAGAGGGAAGTGCTACTTTATTAATGAGTGTCATAATTCTGTAGTAGGACAGACTGTTTGCTGTTCTCGGGAAGAACAGAATTCTGTGTGAATTAACTATATTTTTTCCGTGTGAAAGTGCGTGAATGGAAAGGCATTCAGGTTAATTGCGAAACTCTGGTTTTATTTCTCAGGAGCATTGCGTCAATAACTAGGTGTCTTAATTCTGGAGGATCGGTTAGCCAATGCTTGTTAGGGGTCTGTTACCTCTGCCCTTTGACCAATCCCACGCCTCGCGGCCCCCGCTTCGCGGGAGCCGCTCGGAGGCTCGGACTATTTATTCTCAGCTTTTGGGTGATCGTGTTGGGTCTGTTACCTCTGCCCTTTGACCAGTGAGGATATCTTGCAGATTACGTGAAGAACGGCGAGGAGGCACAGCATACGGGACTGCGAGGTCCAGGGTGCACGCCTTCAACCTTTCTAAAGCACACCTGGAACCTCTTCCCGGCCCCGCCTCCACCAATCCCACGCCTCACGGCCCCCGCTTCGCGGGAGCCGCTCGGAGGCTCGGACTATTTATTCTCAGCTTTTGGGTGATCGTGTTGGGTCTGTTACCTCTGCCCTTTGACCAGTGAGGATATCTTGCAGATTACGTGAAGAACGGCGAGGAGGCACAGCATACGGGACTGCGAGGTCCAGGGTGCACGCCTTCAACCTTTCTAAAGCACACCTGGAACCTCTTCCCGGCCCCGCCTCCACCAATCCCACGCCTCGCGGCCCCCGCTTCGCGGGAGCCGCTCGGAGGCTCGGACTATTTATTCTCAGCTTTTGGGTGATCGTGTTGGGTCTGTTACCTCTGCCCTTTGACCAGTGAGGATATCTTGCAGATTACGTGAAGAACGGCGAGGAGGCACAGCATACGGGACTGCGAGGTCCAGGGTGCACGCCTTCAACCTTTCTAAAGCACACCTGGAACCTCTTCCCGGCCCCGCCTCCCACACGCCCTCCCATCTATATTAAGGACTTCGCCCACACGCGCTAGCGGTACGCGCGCGGGACGCAGCTCGGGCGAAGACCGGGCAAAGAGCGGGCCCTCTAAGGCCCTCCGAGGCCGATCGAGGCTGGGCTGGGCCAGTAGTTTTTCTGGTTTTCTGTGGGTCTTTGTAGTATCTAATTATTGTTATGGCTTCTAGCGAGAATGTTATGTTAGGGGATAAACTGAGGACCGTGGTAAATAGCCCCCTAGATAGTTATTTTAAGAAGACATTTGTAATGGATAAGGATCAGGATATTACCCTGGATGAGCGCAGATTTGAACGTCGTCGCTCTATTGAGAACATGAAACGTAGAGCCTCAGAGGTTGCTTCCTCCCAGGTCCCTGTTGTTGATTGTGGTAACTGTGGTAATGGCGACACCCCCCTTTCTCAAGAGGGTTTTCCGCTATTATTACGTGATTGTTCCCCCGCAAACTGTGTCCCTAGTGTTCATGTTATCAGCGACTCTCTCCCTTCAAATGTCAAAAGATATTCTAAAATCTCTAATACACGACTTACAGGCCGGGGGGTAGGAAAAAGGGCTAAGAATCTGACCAGGGGGATAATTCGTGGCCCTCCTCCCAGGAAAATAAGGCGTAAGGAGGGGGTGATCCATATCCCTAGGATCCATCATTCAGAATTTGGCCAACATACAAAGACTCCAAATGGATCTGTTTCTGGGTTGGCAACCGGGCCAGATTACAGGCCGATATCGGCCATTAGCACTCTTCCAACGGCCGTGAACCCAGTTGTGTCCACCCCAGAGCCTGCTTTACCAGCTGTTGTTTTCCCGCAGGCGCCTGTTATCCCCACTGATCTTCTAGCCAAACTGGGGGACATGTTTAGCACTCTTATATTGCCCATTACTGACAACTTGAGGAGGCTGGAGCATAGGCTAGAGAACATTGAATCTACATTGAGAAATATGGCTGCCGTAGGAAAGGCTCCAGCGGATAGTATTAGTATTCAAGCTGCAGTTCCCACTATTAACTTACCTAAGGAAACTCCTGATTTCAGTAGGAATGCAACACAGACCTTGGGCCACATAGTTCCTGACCATGGTAGAAAGGGACCTCTGATGCCCATGGAACATCTAGTTAGTAAGCCTGTTACTGACCCGGTGGAGGAGGTCAGCATTGCCCCAGTGGGGATTACATGCCAGGCGCAGGGTAACCCTAGGTGGGAGGGGGGCCCCGGGATCCATGGTCTACAGGTTGATTTACCCCCAGAAGCTGTGCCTTTGGTGGTTGTGTTGACGGGGGTCCCTGTATTGGCTGATAATAAGAGTGAAGATTTCTCCCAGCTAAAAAACAAAATTATACATTGGTTAAGAATATATAGACCTATAAATAAGAATGTAAATGGTGAGATATTGCATGTTAGACGTCTCCCTTGGCTTGGTGGAAGAAACAAGGACGTCGACGGAGATATAGTTCTGATTAATTTCAGAGATCCAGAAGCGGTAGCTTTTATATTGAATTGGCCCTTGGGTAACGGCAATAGCCAAATTTGCCCTCGAGTCCTGACCTATTTCTATCCTAGGTCCTTGGTCTTCCCCACAACCCATGCAAGGAAAAACCGCATAGTTCATCCAATCGCTCCTACAGCATTACATGCTACAAATCTGCGATTCGATCATCAAGGTTGGAACATGATACCCTTCAGAGGCCCCAGGTATAACAACCGGAGAATGGAGCACCTGAGGCCCTTTACACCCTTAGAGTTAGGGAATAGGTTTGATGTTTTTTTCCGGCATGGATGATTGTGATTGAAGATTACAGTTTGGGCAGGGTAAGAGGGAGAGTCAAATTGTAGGTAGAACTGAGGGAAACGCTATTGTGTTATCTAATGAGGCTGATGACCCCCAAAACAGTGATGGGTTTCTTCTGGATCCGGAAACCAGGGTCGCCATTTGCTCTTTCCCTTCTACCCATACTCTGTCTGCGGGAGCCAGTAGTAGTAATAACAGCCAGCTAATAAACCAGGTAGAGCATTTTGAAATACCCACTTTAGGGATTGTGGATATGGAAATGGGAGTTACTCCAGCTCCGCCCCCTAGTGGGAAAGACGTTATTCGACTGTTATCCTGGAACATAGCAGGGTTAGAAAGAAAACTGACTATCCCAGATTGGAACAACTTTATCGAAAAATTTGATATATGTATGTTCCAAGAAACCTGGAGTTTAGTACCAATTTATAAAACGGGATATGCTACTTTTTGTGTACCTGCTTACAGTAGTGGTAAGGGTAGACCCTCTGGGGGCCTACATATTTGGATAAAAGTAGATCTAAACTGGAACATTTCAGTTCATGATTCTGAGTGTAGGGATATTCAACATCTTACATTACCAGGACAGGTGCGGGGAAACAAGATGGAGTTATTTAACATCTACGCTAGAGGGACCCAGGGAGGTAAAATGTCTTGTACTTTTACAATTTTGGACCAGGCACTAGCTAATTGCCCACCAAATTCTAAAATACTTGTGGGGGGGGATTTTAATTGTACATTTGAACCCTTAAGTGAGGATGACCCCCTGGGTTTAGAGGAGGACGACGCTAGCTGGTCTATTCCCGCATTGGCACTACCCCCGATTAAAAATTGGTCTGCAAAGGCGCTACATCGGGACGGGGCAATGACGTTTAATAGACTCAATAGCCCGTCCAGAATTGATTATATTTTATTGGACGTCACTATGTGGCGTGACCTGGTTGACATGGAGGTGAGCCCTTCGCAGGATAGCGACCACAATCCCTTATGTATGTCGTTGAGGTGGAGGGATTTAAAAAGTAACCAAAACCCAGCCCAATTGAAGATAACAAAGGAGGTGATCCCATATGACGGCAATCGAAGATTGAAATGGGAGAAGGTAGGCTCTCACCCAGATAAACTGGCAAAGATTAAGATGCACATTGATGGGCTGATTACTGAGCTGAAGGCTACAACTATGGTGACAGGGGTGGTCCATGACTCGCTCTTCCCACAGATTTATACTAATGCTATTGAAGAAGTTGGCAAATTATTTTTAACCCGGAGCTCTAAAACAAATGCTCCTAAACCCAGCAATCCCTGGTATTCTACAAAATGTCGGGCAAAAAGACGTGAGCTAACTGTTGCCCTTCGTAATAAGAACCAATCGCTGGTGAGAATAGTTAGGAGGGAGTACGCGGAAGAACAAGCTCGGGCAAAAAAAGAATGGGAGGAACAGTATTGGCAGAACCTTAAAAATGTATCTAGAATGAAAAATGGTTCACTGTTTTGGGATCTGATCAATAAAGCCAGAAATTATAATAGGCCTCTGATGGCTAATCACATTACTAGCCAACAATGGTATTCCCATTTTTCAACAATTTACGGTGACCATGATGCACCCAAATATCTTTTTCGAGATCCAGTATTTTCGGTTGAGAACTTATATGAGCCTTCTGAGGTTGTAGAGGCCATAAGACACCTAACCCCTAAGAAGTCAGCAGGCCAAGATGGTATTCTGGGGGATCTCCTCATGAAAGAACCCGTAGTTTGGGCTACAGTCATTGCATTAATAATGAATCTAATATCCAGGGGCCATCCTGTCCCAGACTCGTGGAAGGGGGCCGAAGTAATTACGGTCTATAAGAAGGGGGACAGGGATGACCCTGCCAACTACAGACCAATCAGTCTGATAGACGTGATTCAGAAAGTGGTTGGCAGGGTCATCATTTTGCGAGTTGGTGCATGGATGGATGAGAAGCAGGTTCTTTCTCATTATCAGCCCGGATTCCGGAAAAAAGTAGGTACAATGGACCAGGTCTTCCGCTTTTTTGCGATCTACTGGAAAACCGTGTCAATTAATCATGGTAGTCTTTACCTGGCCTTTATAGATCTCAGGATGGCGTTCGATCTGGTCCCTCATGCTAGGCTATGGGAAGTTTTGGAAGAGCTGGGCTTGCCAGGTTACCTTCTGGACCTTATAGTTAAGCTCCACGAAGGTAACTACGCAAGAATCAGATGGGGTACCCAAGGCCAATTGACTGAGAGGGTGCCCGTGAGGAGGGGAGTCCGCCAGGGCTGTGTCATGGCGCCGACTCTATTTTCCCTATTTGTGAATGGTGTGGTGGACCACCTGGGGGAAGAGCCGGCGGATGCACCATCCCTGGCTGGGGAAAAAATACCAACTCTCCTCTTCGCGGATGACACCATTCTGATTTCAAAAACCCCGACAGGTCTCCAAAAGCTATTGCACCGATTTAGCGATTTTTGCAATGATAGGGGCCTTACAATTAATACCTCGAAAACTAAACTTATGGCCATATCCCCTTCCAGAAAAATTTGGAATAATTTTTCGCTTAATGGTGAGTCCTTGGAGATGGTGGAGTCCTTTGACTACCTGGGAGTTAGGGTGAATAGTCGGATGTGCTGGACTGACCATCTGGCTAAAATGTCATTAAACTTTAAAAGAGTTGCAGGGGTGGTAATGCGTGAGCATAGAGTGTCAGTGAGCAAACCCGCGGCCCCGGCCCTAGCTATTTACGAAGGCCAAATATTGCCTAGCGCTCTGTACGGCTCTGAGCTCTGGGGGTTCGAAAATATTCCGGATTTAATAACCTCTGAAAACAAATTCTTGAGAGATTTGGTTGCCTTACCAGTTTCCACCCCATTGATACCTTTACGTCTAGACATGGGCAGGCGTCCCCTTAAGGATATTGTGCGCTTGCGCCCTTTACTTTTTTGGGCCCGGCTAAGAAGAACTGAGGAGTTTAAGAACTACGCTGCTGCATTGGACGAACTTATCTTGTTGGATAAAGGTAACAGGATTAAGTGGTTGTGTAACCTGCGGCAGCTGGTGGGATCTATGGGTCTTAGCGATCTATGGAAGAACCAATCTCCCCCACCTAAACTAGTTATTAAGAAGCTTTATTGGGAGTGGGTCCAGCTGGAGACTTCTCGTAGTGGCACTGGGGGTTCTCTCACTGAGCGGTTTTTGGATTATAAGGGGTCAAGGTTATTTGAACCATTTCTTGACTACATTGAGAAACCCCTTGACAGATCACTATATCTCAAAATTAGATTTGGAACCCTCCCTGTAAATGCTTTTACTTCTGGGTGGAACTCACATGGTAGTTCAACAAAGGCGTGCTCGTGTTGTGCAGCCCCCATTGAGTCCATGGCACACCTTATGTTTGCCTGCCCGGCTTACAAGGTACCCAGGAGGATATGGCTAAAACCATTATGTAGGGACCTGGGCCTTCGTTGCCACGCAATGGCCTTGCGAGTTCTTTGTACCGATACATCCTCCTCTACATTGGTGTGTGGTGTCGCCAAATTTATCGGAAGTGCTTGGGTGATTCGCATGAGGAAACTTAGGCCTCAACTTACTACGTAGACCGGGATTATTGTGTTGTAAATGTAGAGCAAATGATGATTTTTAACATGTTTTTTTTGCAATGTGAAATTTTATGTGTTATGTGGTATAAATTTTAGCGATTATACTGTTTTTTATCACATGTTTAAATAGGTCATGTTACTGTATACTTACTTTTATGATGGAAATTTGTATCGAATAAAGTATTACTGGATATACAGAAGGGTGAAGTAGAGGGATGTGCTACTTTATCAACGGAAGTAACGATTCCGTAGTAGTGCAGAGGTAGGAGCTGCTCTCGGGAAAGACGGAATTCTTGTGGAAAAGGTCTTTAACTACTCTTTGGTTAGCGAAGCAGACAATGGTGGCGTTTTTATGTCGTTACTAACAGATTTGTGAATTTGAAGCTTCACAGAAGTTAGTAGTCCTAACTTTAGGACTCCTAAATGCCTTCTGTGAATACCGAAAGTCTTAAAATTAGGATTTGTCTCAGTTTAGGAGTCCTAAAGTTAGGATTCCTAACTTTACTACTACTAAACTGAGAAAAATCCAAATTTTAAGACTTTCGGTATTCACAGAAGTCATTTAGGAGTCCTAAATTTAGGAGTCCTAACTATACTACTACTAAACTGATAAAAATCCTAATTTTAAGGCTTTCGGTATTCACAGAAGGCATTTAGGAGCCCTAAAGTTAGGAGTCCTAACTTTACTACTACTAAATTGAGAAAAATCCTAATTTTAAGACTTTCGGTACTCAAAGAAGGCATTTAGGAGTCCTAAAGTTAGGAGTCCCAACTATACTACTACTAAACTGAGAAAAATCCTAACTTTAAGACTTTCGGTATTCACAGAAGGCATTTAGGAGTCCTAAACTTAGGACTCCTAACTTCTGTGAATACCGAAATGAGTAAGTGCCTTCTGTGAATACCAAAATGAGTAAGTGCCTTCTGTGAATTCCAAAATGGTAGTAAGTTTAGGATTTTGTCTTAAGTTAGTTCTGTGAATCGGGCCCACAAGCCTTGCTGAATCATCTGGCTGATGGAGGACTTAAAGTGTCACCATCAAAGTTACAATTTTGCCAAAAGGAAGTACATTATTTAGGCCACAATATCAAAAAGGGACTGAGAAAGATAACAATAGACAGAATCAGGATCATAAAAGGAATGAGAGCTCCCATGACGCAAAGAGAGGTGAGAATGTTTCTTGGAATGGTTGGGTACTGTCGCCAGTGGATAAGCAATTTCTCCTTAATTGCAAAGCCTTTGGTACGTTTGACAAGAAGTGATGTGAGAGATCCCATTGATTTGAACAAAGAGGAATTGGCAGCATTTAAACGATTGAGAGATAATTTGTGTGAAGCACCAGCATTAGGAATGCCTGATTATGAGAAGGTGTTTGAGTTGTATTGCAGTGAGAGGAATGGATGTGCACTTTCTGTTCTAATACAGAAGCATGGAAAACTGAGGAGACCAATTGCATCTTTCTCATAGATGTTAGACCCAGTAGCTGTAGCCTTACTTGGGTGCTTGAAAGCAGTGGCTGCTACATGTCGGAGTTTGGAACAGAGTGAAGGAAGTGTGATGGGATATTCTGTGAAAGTGTTTGTACCTCATGATGTGGCAATATATGATATGGCCCAATACTGTGCACGTAACCAGAATTCAATTAACAGGGCAAAGGAAAAGGAAGTGAGTTCTTGCACCTTAATGTTTACTAACATTGTGGGTACCTGGGAGGAAGTAAGGAAATTACAGGAAGAAGCAGGAGATGAGGAAATGACGCAGTGGGTAAAAGCAGGGTGTGCACCAAGGGAAAAGGACCATGTGTGGGTCTATCGGGATGGAAGACCAGTTTTGCCTGATAGCATGATATCTGCCATGGCACGGATGTATCATGGTCAGGGACACATAGGGAGAGATGCCATGATCAGGTTGTTTAAGCAGACCTGGTACAATGCAAAATGTAGACTTGTAGCAGAGAGTCTTTGTCAGAGATGCCTTATATGTCAGCAATACAAACCTGGAAGAAAGACAGTAGTAAGTCTGGGAACAATAGGTCCAGAAGGAGGGCCTTTTACCAGAATGCAAGTGGATTTCATTAAAATGCCTCCCTGTAACAGGTTGAGGTATGTTTTAGTTACGGTCTGTTTGTTTTCTCGATGGGTAGAAGCATTCCCAACAAGAAGAAATGATGGAATCACAGTGGCAAAATTACTTTTGAGGGAATTTATCCCTAGATTCGGGTTACCAGTAACAATTGAATCAGACCGAGGAAGACATTTTCATAATGAGATCATAAAATTGATTTGTGAAGCATTGAACGTACGACAAAAACTACATTGTGCCTATCGCCCAGAGGCTTCTGGTGTGGGGGAGCAAATGAATGGTACTATCAAAAACAGGATAGGGAAAATGTGTTTAGCCACAGGTATGAAATGGCCTGATGTCTTGCCTCTAGTACTCATGACTATTAGATCAATTCCAGACAGAACTACAGGGTTGAGCCCCCATGAAATCATCATGGGTAGAGCAATGCGTCATGTGTTCATACCAGTCAACAAGCTGAAGCCTATAACTGATGACATGGTGTTGGATTACTGTAAAAGCCTGGCTGACGCAGTTCATTCTGTGTTTCATCAGGTTGGAGCGGATGCCACAACCCTTGAAAAGAAGCAAGCTCATGATCTGAGCCCAAGGGACTGGGTAAGAATCAAAGTACACAGAAGAAGAAACTGTCTGGTTCCAAGGTGGGGAAAACCACGACAAGTGATTTTGGCCACAACAACAGCTGTGAAGTGTGCTGGACTGAAGAACTGGATTCATGCAAGTCACACGTTGAGAATTTCAAATCCAGTGGATAGCACAGAAAAAGAATATTTTGACGAATCAGAATCTAGTACTGAATCAGATGATGAAGAGACAAGAACAAAAGAAAACCCTGAAAGGGGGGAATCAGAGTCAAATTTAGCTTTTGACCCCAGAAGTATTTCCTTGAGGAAAAGGCTACAGATTTCTGATACCAGCTCTGACTCAGAGACTGAACAAGGAACTCAACGTTCGAGAAAAGAAAAAGACAGTGAAAAGACAATTAAAGAGATTACTGAGAGAGAAGTTCCAGATGAAAAATTGAGAGAAATTCCACCTGAAATGACAAATTTAGATGGACAGGTGCCAGATACAGAGAGAGAGGGAAAGATTTCTGCGGAAGACCCCCGAGGAGGTGTAGGGAACTCCAACATCCAGTTAGAGGAAGGGACAAGTAGTCAGCAGGAAGATTGCATGCCGGAGATTCGAGGAGGGACAGAAGTAGGGAAAACGAAAGAAGTGGTGGAGAGAAAAGCTGTTGAAAGTAAAAAGCAAGTTGAAACAGAGTCAGAAGAAAGCGAAGGCGAAGTACCAGAAGGTCGAGTCCTAAGAAAGAAAGCTTGGAGAACTGAAAAGAATGATAAAGGAAGTAAACTGAAAAGAGCAGCAAAAGACGAAGTTTGGCCAAATAAAATAAAAAGACTGAGATATCGACTGACACAGGTGAATTCACCAAGAGCTGAACAAGTGAATGAAGTAACAAATCAAGTGAAATCAAAAGACAAAGAAATAGTTGTAATTGGAAAAAGCAAAAGAACGAGGAAACCTAACCAGAAGTATAAGTCGCCGGAATGGACGTATGTGGCCCTGCCTGGAGTAAAAGAAGAGGCGGATAGCTAAGGAAACCCAGAGGGGACTGTTCCGGAAGTGGTTGAGGAAGACGAGGAATCGGAAATCCTGAGAGTTATCTTATCCTATATTGGAGAAGAAGCGGATGTTCAGGACATTCTGTATTCAGATCACGAAGGAAAGGTGAAAGATAATGAGATGCCAAACTGAATGAGACAAGGAAGCTTCTAATGGAAAAACAATAAAATACGGGAAAAGACAAAAAACTGGTAGAACCAAGTAGGTGCTTAGAGCCTTGGGTTAGACAAACTAGTTGTGAAGTAGAAGAGGCTAAGTCAAAAGACACTGTTCATTTTTACAAAAATGGCAAACACAGATAGTACAAAAGGTAGAGGTATATTTTTGATGAGATGGTGTAAAATGTGTTGTTGTACAGGATTACTAATGCTTCTGTGGAGTATACTTGCTCTGATGATCTCATTTAAGGTTACTATAGACACAATAGAAGGACATGGTGAAAACCAAACTAATATAGAAAAGGTTCAAAGAGTAGTTCCGACTAAAATAGATAGAAATTATTTGCATAAAGACAGATCTATAACTGATTTTTCTAACAATGTATTTTCAAAATCATTTTATGAATATGTTAGGACAATGGACGTAAGGGACTGCTACGTTTGTATGCAGTTACCTGCATCTGTATCGGAGGGAGTGACCTATCACCACCTTCCAGTAACTTATGGAATAACATGTAGTGTAATAGCTAGTTTATTTTACCAAACAGGGCAGTTAGAGTATTATTTTTCAGATGTAGATAACATATTTTAACAAGTACTATCAATTAACAAGCTAAACAAGGTAAAACCTGCAAAGGTATTAGGTGAGTTTTTCTTAGAGACTAAAGAACTAACATTAGGATATATATTTAGAAACAATTTGACTTGCAGTTTAAAGTAAGAAGAAAATACATTTTTGGATATGGTTGAAGAAAGGAGATTGAAAATGCAAAGGAAGGCATCTGAGGGAAAGGTGGAAAAGACAATTTGGGAAGTAGAAATGGAAAAACACTTGAAGGGAGAAGCTAGTCCAACTATGGCTTTAGATTGGCCTCAGAAAGGGAAATTGTGTATTAGAAGGAATCAAACTGCATATGATAATTATTTTGTAGGTAATAGTGAGTGCGATGATACATACCGAATAATGGGTGGATGGGGATTTAAAGGAGGAAATTATCCAGTTTTTCCTGGGTTATACTTTATTTGCGGGAGCAAGGCATATTATCGTTTGTCAGACCATTGGTATGGCACATGTTATGTAGGCCTGGTTTTCCCAAAGATTTTTCACATGGGAAGAGGAGAAGACGGTGTACATAAGTTAGGTAGTTATTTAGCACGTAGAAAGAGAGAATCTTGGTCAGAAATTGTAGGCAATATCTTCGGGGCATTGATACCAACAGTGGGAATATCTCTGAATGCATACAAAATTAGAAGGCTATCAAAAGTAGTGGATCGCTTGTCAACAAGCACTGCTGGAGGATTTTTATTGGTAAATACTGAAATGGTTGCCATGCGTGCCATGGCAATGCAAAATCGACTTGCCCTTGATATATTATTGGCAAAAGAGGGTGGAGTCTGTGGAATGCTGAAAGTTCAACATTGTTGTACTTACATTTCAGACGAAAGTAAGGATTTGAAAATTTATATTAAAAATATAACTGAACTGCATGAGGAAATTGCACCACTGGAGGTTGAAGGTGTTTGGGAAAAGATTGTAAAGAAAATATCTGCTATTAAAAATGTCTTAGTAAATTTAGGTAGTACATTTTTAGGTAAAATTTTACTTCCATTAACATGTGTGATTTTCTTAATATTAATATTAAGATTAGGATGCCTCTGTCATAAAAAGAAGAAAAATCAGAAAAAGTTAAAAGGAGAAAATTTAAAAAGAAAAGATAAGACACAAGAGAGAGAATTTGAAGAAATAGAATTAGAAGAATTGAAAGAAAATATGTATAAGACAGCCAAAAGAGAAGGTAATGTGGAGACTGAGTTGTAAATAAAAGCAAGAACTCATTTCGACTCCATGAAAAGTAATATAACATTTTAATGGTGTGGTGATAAAATCACCAAAGGGGGGATTGAAGGAGCGGGTAGTACAACATTTTGTATACCCCCCTATTCTGCATGTTTATACTAATTAGAATAATCTATTAATTGTAATACTTTTAATGTGTCTGCATGAAGTTTAATCAACATTACTAATGTACGAAATACACGTGGGATTTGCATTTCTGCATTGCTAAATAATTTGTAATTAACATGTACGCATACTAATACTAGGAAAAATAGAATATCGCATGATATATGTTGCTTTTGTGACATTTTCGTATTGTTGCACCAGATGACATCAATGGGTGAATATGAACGCTTTAAATGTCGCCATACGCTTGATAATTACATGCACATAGAGGGATTAGTAAGGGTTTAACATTTTATTCATTATTTCTATGTATTAATTACTCTTTTGTGTTTGTTTCGCTTAAGTTAAACTGACACGACGTGATGGCCACCATTCCACGAGGTTTTGGACGAAATGCGCATGCGCAATGACATGTACCAGTGGCCTCGACATGACCTCGCTCTCGCTGTACCCAAGCAAGGCCACGGTGGGATGCTTGCCAAGTATTTTGACAAAGGACTTTTGCAAAAAACGGATGTATCATGTATAGTGACATAACCTCTTGGACTGTGTGAAACCTCACCAGACGATCCTAACCGACCAATGGGTGAAGCCCAAATTTCATAAAATGTATCTTCTTGACATTACTTTTATTATAAAATGATGGTAGAATAGAGAGGACAATGCTGAGTTTGTTGCGTGCTTCCTTTTTGCTGACCGAGACGACGGGGACGCTACATGATGGCTGCATTCCTGAATCTTTGACAGACTGAATTGCTGCCCAATTTCTTGATGAACTGAGGACTTCCTAAAATTCATGGGCACTGATCGTTGCTTGCATGTCTCTGGTCCTTGACCCAATCTTTGGGACTGTAGCGTGCTGACGACTACATTTGATGACTTAGAGGACGACCGATAGCCAGATTAGGTAAATATGGTATTCTGTGATTTTCATAATGACAAATAAATTTACTAGATGGAACTGAATTCTTGCATAAATTAGATAAACAAAATATTGATTAACAAGCAAATGTGTTTTGGTCATTTATTAAGAGAGGATAGATCAGGATCTTGAGTGTGTTTTAGCAGGACTAAATCACCCTTCCAATCCAACTAAATGATCCATTGATCACGTGGGAAGAGTATCTTAATGTTTAGGTTCATGATGTGTAGATATAAGGATTAGAATATAGATGTGTAAATAATTTCTCTCTATAGGTTATAAGGTATTCCTTTCATGTCAGCGCTTGGAACATTCATCTCTCCTGTAAGTGCAGACCAGTGAGAAGTGAAGTATGAGTGTTGGTGTTATGGGCTCCACCAATGATTGTAGGAGTGAATGTGTTAATGTGATATTTGGTCTGTGACGAAGGGAGGATATTAGGCACAGGGTTTTGATCTGATTCCCGTTGCCCAGGTTTCCACGCTGCAACACGTGCACTGCTCAAATCGAAATACATACAATAAAAGTAAGTGCTGTGCAAAACAATCATGTAGAATTAATAGTTTGGGAGAAGTAGTTATAACACAAAGCCCCTTCATTCAGGGTTCGGTGGAATGAGAGAAAAAACATGAACTGCCGATCCCACCTTGCTAAGCCTGTATTACCTGCCCCCCACTTAGAGATTGGGGAACTACTGGGTTACGCCAGTGAAGCCTCAGCTGGCTCTGCCAATGGTGGCCACTAACCTGGCAATCTATTCACCAGTGCACACCTGATCATAGCGCCAACCGCCTCAACCTTTTAAGCAAGGGGTAACAGTTATGATATTTTCTGTCCTTATCCACCATGGGTAGTTAAATATAGCATGGCCCAAACACGCATGGAGAAAACTATGCACTAGTACACCATCTGTATTTTTTACTGAGGAAACACCCTCCCATTTGGTGAGTTTTCTATTCTCCAAACACAAACAATTGCTTTAAACTTAGGGTGAACTCAGCAAAACTACAGTGTTATTATTGAGTCGCTGCAGCAAAGTCTCCTTTCATAGAACAAAGACCCCCATCAGGCATTATATAAATAGGGCACACAATCCACTTACAGTTTAGTGGAAACCACGGCTTCCGGACCCTCTTAGAACTGTTGTCCATCAAACTCGTTCTTAATGACCTCTACAATGCTGCAGACAGACAAAGTTCCATACAGTTCTTCTACAGGCTTTGATTTTCACCACTGTATTTTTTACTGAGCCACAACATTTTCCTGATTCAAGTTCTAAATCCACTGCCTTATTGAATAATATACAGGGACATTTAAACCCTGCCAGGCAGCCCTCAAGGTCAGTGGAGGCTGTGATCTCCTTTCTCTCCGAGGAGAACCTCTGACCAAATTTAAGATTTTGGAACATGTAGCTCTTTGTGCCTTCACTTGAACTGCTGATGCAGTAAGTCCACTAAAGATATTGATCTATTGCCAAGCGCAAGCGATATTTGAAGTGACCACTTGACAGAGTATTCTGTTCTGCAAGAAGAACCTCTGAAAGGGAGGATTTGTTCTTGCACTACATGATCAGGAAAGGGCAGGAATGCGCCGTACTTAATAATAGCGCATTCCTGTCATTTCTCAGCACAGGTGCACAATGTGCTCCTTAGCGGCAACACAAGTACCTTCACACCATGGCACAAGTGTGTCTGCTTTGTGAGCAGGATTCTGTCTGCCCAGGAAGGAACACCTTCCTGCTCAAAAACAATCCCCTGAGGCATTTTCTTCTTTCTATGTGTGCTTCAAAATGTGGAAAAAACTAGGACAAATGAACATATTTCTTCTAGTTTTAAGCCTCCTCTGGAGAGACGTATAATTTTGATGCATTTACAGGTTTATCACCAATGGAGTAATACAATGCAGTTATTTGTGCTGTATTATATTACTCTAGATTTTTGCAGGGCCACGCAAGGTGGCCTTGATTGACTTAACAAATCTGACTTATAATGCATTTGTGAGGTTTTTCATTGCCTTTGTGCCCCATTGTGTGGCGCAATGGTGATGCAAAACCTCTCTGATGCAAAAGGAGGTTTCTATCTGTGCTTGGAAGCCACTGGGCATCTTTCCTACCAGGGAATAACATTTTTCTCATGGAGGTCTGAAGAATAAAAAACACAAAAAATTGGGAGGTGCGACTGTGACTTTATGTACCTGAGGCAAATGGGCTGTCCAGTCAAATATTTTCAAAAGCAGAGCAAGGCTACAAGAAGTTTCTGAAAAAGTTAATTTGCCATAAAAAGATAGATCCACCATTCCACCAAACATGTAACAATGTTTTAGTAACTAGCAAAGGTTTGGAGAATTCAGGTCACTTCTTCTTCCCATGGGGAATTTAGATCATTCCTTCTTCCCTCAGGAGCTTTCTCCATTATTCAATTGCACTCCTAGTCTCATTGCAGTGGCCACTTCTTTCCTTCTACAACACTCTGTTTGACTAACTCTTTCATGTTACATTTACATTCTGTATTCTTCATATTACTTTTTGGGATTTGAATGCTTTTTGTAATGATCTTCTCTAATCTTTCTACCATTCTGATATTTTCTGGGAGATATAAAACACATTTTTGTGAGGATGGTTCTCCTCTTTCAAGTTTGTCTCTGTCTCATTGGATATCATCTCTGCATAGCTCCATTAGTTGTGAAAGTATTTTTCTTTCCCCTGTGCATGGATCCACTTTGTCAAATGCCTCTTCATCCAATGACCATATAGGACACATTTCAACATAATATGGGAGAAATTCTGACCATAACATGTTGTTACAGCAAAAACACTTACGCGCTCCATCCAATTATAATGTCAACCATCAGAATTTGTATCTAAGTCTTTAACTATACCCAGATTCCGTAAATGAGTTGCTGTTCCATTGTAGTTAGTACATCGCACTGCAGCTACCTCTGTGATTGTACATGGTAGTAACCTTTACGTTGGGTGTCATTACATCATGTTACTTTACATTGGGAGTAGCTACTTTATAGTGGTAAGTTTAGGTAAGTAGAGCAAGGGCTTTGTAGGGTTCAGGATTGGGTGGTTGTAAATAAGTTATTTGTTGGGACTGATGTCAGTTCTTTACAAGTAAAAAGTCTGAAACCTTCATTCTATTGTGAAACACCTACTCTGTTGTACCCACTTGACTTTCTCAAGGTAGGGAGACGTAGCGGTCAAAGGTCTTTTCAGGGGAGGTGATGTGGCCTACTGCCACAGTCCTTAGACATGGAAAAACAACACTCAATAAATTATTGTCCAGTCTTTGCTTTTACTATTAAACACACACTACTCAATAATATGCATAACACCCTCTGACAGGCTGCATCCAGTCTGCAAATCCTAAACCCTAGAATCACTGTGCCTCCCCATATATGCTGAATACAATAAAATGACTGCAGTTACAAAAAAGCCAGATCAAGTGGCTCAGGCAGGGAGTCACTATAACTGTAAAAGTTGAAATGCACACATAAAACACAATGAAATAGTAGTAAATTAGTATATGATACTACAGTTTTTCATTAGCAAGCAATGTAGAGTATCATAGGCCTTTATCAGCATTATCTAAAATGCATTTCAGCATTAAACATGGTGTACTGCAAGTCTTTTTCAACCTTCACACTGCAATAAAAGCAGCCTCAGAACAGAGCAATAAAGGTGTTTGCACCACAGAGCCCTTAGACCTAAGAGAACAGCACCGGGAAAACTTAAACTATGTAGTAAAGCCCCACCAGGTCACGCCTTTATAAACCTTTGAGTTAGGATGGCAACCTTAAATTAAAGAGGAGTTGCTACATACCTGGCAGCCCCGAAACTGATTGTTAAACCAGTGGTGATGCCTCAGCCCTCCCAGGAAACTAAATATACTAATTTTGAAAAAGACCGAGAGTATTAAGGGGCACTTTCCTTTGCCTGTGACTATGTTTTTTAGACATATGAGACACCTGCCTTAATTCTCATCGCTCCTAATGGGAGCACAAACCATTCTGTCAACCCAGCTGGCTTGTTGCCCTGCCTGACAGACTCTGTTGTGCCAGTGTGGGAGTCGGCCTGCTGAGTCATTGCTCCCAGCTGTGGTCCACACGGGTGGGTGGGTTTGTGCCAAGTTAGTTTACCCTAGGGCATATGATGTGGGCAATGTAAGAACCAGACCTTGCTCCTTATGTGCTGGAACTCCCTGGCATCCTGGAGGTTCTTTGTTTTCAATCAGGGACTTAGGGATCGCCAGGCATACTTGCGCTTTGCTGCCCATTGGCATTTTGATACCAAGGAAGCTGGGAGGCCCTCATGGACAAATGATTAAAGTATGTGATGTTGTCTTTGGCTGTACAGGAGCAATTTAAGACACAGGAAGGGGGATGCCATGCACAGCCCCACCTAGCAGTCTTTTCCTGTATCAACCCATGGGGCCCTGGCTCTCCTAAGGGATATTGGGGCAAATATGGAGTGTAAGCCTCACATGTTACTTCTCGTGAAAATATGCAAATCCTCTGGGATTTATGACAGGCCTGACATCAGCTCTCTGATCTTCATAAGCAAAAAAGGTGTTTCCTCTGGCTCCTCCTCACCTATTGTGATGGGGTTCTCCATATGTTGCTCATGGTTAAGGTCCTAGCCATCAGGATGGTCCTTCTCAGGCCTCCTGGTCTCTAAAATATTAAAAACCTATTAGGAGCTATTTTTCCTTATCCCAGGGGAATCTCTCTCTTCTGGGTTTTCTCAAAAGGGCCACCTTACTACTTTCCCCAGAGGATGTCAGGGATCAGAACCATTAGCCCTGGAGAGGTACATCCACAGAGTGCATACAGTCAAAGTCCACGATGCACAGCCCCCTCTTTGAGGCCTCCTCCAAAGTGATCAGAGGTCTTAGCGCCAGACTTAAAAAGTCACTGTAAGAAATGGGGTTGTTGGTGCAGGGGATGGTGGAAGCCCCAGTCATGCAGCAACCCAAATTTTGTCAGTGTGAACCACAAAACTCAATAAATTAACCTGTGCTAAATCCTCTGGTAGTTTGGCACAAAACAGTCAGTCAGTCAGTCTTAAATTAGTGGCAACATGTAAGGTATTTTTGCAGATTCAGCACAGCACGACAAAATGGACCTCCTCAACAAGTTCAACTTTAAATAACAGGTTTCAAGACCAGGGGAAAACACAGCACAGAACTTGCAAAAGAAAATGTCCTAATACTTGACCTACCATGCCACACCCACATCACACCACATTTCAGGAAGCTACACTGGCTCCCCATTCATAAGCACAAACATACAAAGTCCTACACAACACAGGACCAGAAAACCTGAACAGTCGCTTACACTTTCACCAACTTACCAAACACCTATGCTCTACCACACTCTCACTTCAACACATTCCCACATTCAGAAAAGCAAAACTGGAGGTTGCTCATTCTCCTATATCGCACCCAAAACATGGAACAAACTCCCTCAACATATCAGAGCCTCCTCTTCACTTCTTGAGTTCTGAAAAAAGCTGAAGACCTGGCTCTTCGTGTAATCACTTCGCGCACTGCTTGCCTGCCCCAGTACCTAGATACCCTCTTGAGTGATTAGTGCGCTATACAAATCAACATAGCATTACCTAACAGCACACAAACAGAATTAAAGTGAAAATACAACACAAGAAAAATCCCAAATGCATTTAGAAAAATAGAGCATATTTAGATAAATAAAATGACACTAAAATAAATTAAAATCTAATCAATAAAACCAGGGTTATAAATTTTTAAAGCTTTCAGTGCGAAGTCGAGAAACACATGGCTGCTTAATAGCGCATTGGGCGGGCACAAGAGGGGCACACAGCATGGGCATAAATGGATGTGGTAAGCGTGCTGTGGGCTGTGAGCAAGTGATGCAGGCCACCATGTGGGTAGGGTGAAGGTGGGACCCTGGGCAGCTGCCCACACTGCCCATGCCTGGCACCGGCCCTGCCTACTACATTGTGCGCAAGTTTTCCCACGTCTTCACCACTGCGGTGACATGACCGGGACATTGCAGTGATTTCTATGTTGTTGGGTGACCCCGATGAGAAGGTGTCAATTTCTAGCAAGCAGGACATGTGTGGGTACACTGGGGAATATGTTTCTGTCTCCACCAGAGTGTCTGATGTGGACAGGAACCGTATTGCAGCACGAGTTGTGTGCTGTGGTTGTATGCGGAGATGTGTTATTTACGTACCTGCGGTGTTGACCGTGGCGACGTCTTATATGCTGGTAGTGGATCAGGTACAACAGCGGAAGGGCTTGAAGGGTTGGATCCATAGCGGTCAGGAACGCGTGGCGGTGCCTGGGATTTGAGTTTTGCTCTCCGCTGTAGTGCTTCCACAGTTTCCGAGTGGCTGGTTTCTGCGCTGCATTCTGATGGGCTGTTTGAGGCATCCTGATTTGTCCGGCAGTCATAACGTCATTCCACACGATGGTGTTTCTCTATTGGCTCCCTCCGCCACCGCTGCGGAAGGAAATATCTGGCAGGTCCCGAAACTCTGCAGCGGACGGAAAATAGGCTATCTTTTCCCATTGTAATATGGCGGACGCGAGGACCGCTGCAAGAGTGTGGGAAAGGACATTTTCAGCCAACACCGCGGATGTGCCAAACACCGCCATCCTAATGAGCCCCTACTTTAGCCTTGTGGGAGGCGAAGGGAGGCAGAAAAAAATCATATAAATTAATTAAAAATATTAACAGATGATAACAAACATCCCACAAGTAGACCAGGACAAAATTTAAATTGCACCGAGGCAAGTAGCATATTTTCAGAAATTTCACATTCTACTTGTTATGCGAAAATCCTGAAATCGCACCATCACGCCACTTCGCATGCTTATGCTTCTTTAGCTATAAACATTTACTGCAAATGTGCAATTCATGGTAAAAATATTATAGCAAATGTATAGGAGCGATGCAGGTGGCTTTTGTATGCAGTGCTCTTGTTTAAATGCATGCTTACGACACAAAGGTGCTAATTGCACGAAAATATAGAGAATTTACATTTCACATAGTTACACAATTTGCACATCCCTACCCACAAGCACAATAGACATATAGCAGGAAATATATATGAAAAAATAAAATAAGATCAAAACATATCTGTGGACTCCTAATATGCCTTACAATTCAGTGCCCCCAGAAAAACACACACAATGGTTTCACAAAAGAGCAAAGCATATTAAAAGGCAGACGCAGACATGGAGAGCAAAGAGAAAAATGCCTGCTTATGAGGCACACACTGGTTTGACAAAAAGGTGGACAAGCGTGTGCCCTGGAAAAGCAGAAGGTATATGACTGTCTGCCGTGGTTGGAGACACTTCCTTTCCCTCCACCAACAAAGATTCAAAGTATTGCAAGGAAGGGATCCAAACAAGATAAATAGTAATAACAGCACAGCAACATTGAACCAGACAAACATCGTTTAAAAAAATCTTTAAAAATGTCCCAAAACACAAACAGCCCTAGAGAATAATTTCCTTAGCCAAAGACATTCAAATGTTGCAGAAAATGCACATTATTCAGTCATCTCATATAGACATATGAGGTTGAGCAACCACACAGGAAAGAATGATGAAACGTAGTTTGTCTCTTTACATGGGCTTGGACTTCTTGGGCCATCCCAACCCCAGCCACTAAGTGACACACCCACACAAAAATAACCAAATTGAGCAAGATTTCAAGGCCATCCACAAGCTTCTACAATAATATGAAATATCCCTAGCAAAGTAGCAGTGATCATGTGAAAAGTACATTGAAACATAAAACAGTGACCCGTCACAGACAATTCATAATAAGAAAACACAATAGTTTAAGCAAGGAAATACATCTGAGCACAGGCCTCTCTTGGTGCAGTAGAAATGGCATACAAATGATGAGTGATTGTTTTCGGAATACAAGTCCAAAATGACCAAAGGCTGATCAAAGATCATGGAGGACATTTCAGGAAAGGAAGCGGAAGTTGATTCTGTATGTAAAGTAACCTCACGCTGTCTCTCAATGGTATATCTGTAAAATAAATAAATGAAAAACAAGTGCATTTCTTGCTAAAAAATTGCTTCCTGATCAATTCCCTCAGGTAAAATTATTTCAACTCAAAATTAATTTTTTAGTTGGTTTATTAGTGCCCAACAATAAAACAAAAGCTAGATGTGTTTTTTACAATCTAGTTATTCCAATGCTCCCGCACTATTGTGACAGAACAACAAATTTAGCAGGTGCAAGACGTGCTGTTTGTGTTCTGTTGCATTTAGCGCTATTTTTATAGCGCAAAATGCATCCTCGTGTCCTTTTGGATGCAAGGGTTTTCGATCATAAGAACTCAGCTAACTAGTGTGAATGCTGCAGCCGTATTGTACAAACTGCATCGCAAGACTGACAAATCATTTATGAGGGTAGTCTACCACTGATCCAACAAACAAATTCAAATAAACTGTAATCCTACCTACGAAACAGTTTGATTTGATCTAGTAAGACAGATATGAGAGTGAGAGAATATTGGTTTCTGATATGATAGTGTGCATTCTGTATTTGGTTTTTAGAAAAATATTATGGCCCCAGCATGTAAGGTACAATGATGAATGAAACACATTTATGGGTTGTCTTTTAGACAGTGTTTTTATACTTCATATTCCTTGACTGTCACTGGATATAATATATCCTACCACAAGGAATATAAGGGGGTCATCGTGATGGCGGTTGGACTTTTGTCATCGCAGCAGTAGTGGGACCGGCAGCCTACGAGGCGGCCTACCAACCTACAGAATTACAATACGACTGCCACCACGGCCATACTTTATATTGCGGTGGGTGCTGCTGGCTGCAGCACCCGCAGCAATGTATATAGGGCATTGTTTACATTTCCCTGCACTACGTAGCTGCCACATGGTGCGTGGAACCCCCAAGAGAAAGTGCCCGGGCTGAAGGGGGGGCCACTACGGGGCCACAAGGTCCCTTTCAGCCAACTTGTTTATGGCGGGTTAACTGCCATAAACAGGCGGGAAGAAACGGACATCATTATCCCAACGGTGGTGCTGGTGGTGTGTTGCTGACAATGGAACGGCGATGCTTCAACTCATAAAGAGAGCCTGCAGTGCAGGCCACCGCAGTGCAGCGCCACTTGCATGTCGGGTGCACTGTGTACCAAACACCATATCATGCAAGGCACACAGAGCACTCAGGACTGTGCAAGCAGAGGGGAGCACAACATGTGCCCCCATGCCCAGTCTCCCTTTGGGCAAACTCGCCCTGGGGCCCTGTTTGGGGCCCCATCCCTGCCTTTTCAGATTACTTTTTCATGTCGGGTTCCCACCATTAAACGTTATGCAGAACGGCAGATTATAATCCGCACTGCCTCCATAGGCTGCCGTTTTCCCACCCGCTTCCATGGGATCCAATATTCTGGCAGTTGTGGTGGTCTTGACTCTTCGCGCTCAACTCGTATTTGGGTGGTCGGACTGCCGTTGAGGCGTTGATCGAACCAACAGTACAGCAGGTCTCAAAACCGCCATATATGTAAACAGCTCCTAAATTTAAACTCAACGTTAACTCTCGGGTCTATTCTACTCCCTCACATACCTCAGCTTATATCTGCAGTTCCTGACTACCATGTACCAGAATGTCAAGCAAAAATCCACCAACATCCATCAACTAAGTCGTACATAGGATTCCTAGGTACCAACAAAATGTGTTTATGACTCCTACATAGGATTTCTTAGCATCAACAACTGCTATTGAAGAGCAGAGGTCAATGATGTTGCTCTACCAATTGGCAAAACAGTAGGACTGGGCTGATAGATTTACATTATACTAGCCCAAATATGGTACATAACACATATGTCTGACTGCAGTGTCAAATAGTTGATCCTTACCAAATAAATAAAAGAAAAGGTTATTACAGCTCAAAATTAATTTTCATTTTGTACCTTTTCAGGTGTGACTATGGAAACTGACAACAGATGAAAAGTGTTTAAAATTATGATGCCACAGTTTCAAGCAATAGGGTCTGAGGCCTCCATCGGTCACATGTTTGATGTTACCACATACTGTCTTCAACTCTCTGAGTAATTCCGGCTCTACACTAAGGTTAATGATTCCTGTCTCTACATTTGGGTCTCCATACTGCTTTATTAGGTTTGGTGGAGAAGGGGAGGAAGGGCTATGATTTGCAGGAATAGGAGAGCTTGGTACCCACACATGGTACCAGTAGTTATGTTTTCACAGTGGTGCTGCTATGTGTGGGTTGGTAAATGTGTAATCAACAAGAACACAGTGGTACAGGGTTTATATAAAAATAGTAACTAATTACTAATCAATTGTATACATATTTTAAACCCTATTTTGAATTTGAAATATAATATTTAATAACATTTATTGTGACTTTTTGATATAATATTTATTACATTATTTGTTTAATTTAAAATAGATTACTAAATATGTTATAATGAAATAATAACGATGTACAATTTGTATATATTTGTTATATAATATTTGACAATAATTTATGTGTGCTATTGTTTGTAACTAGTTTAAATAAGTTAATTGAATAAAACATAGGGGGATATTTGCAATAAAATGTGCGAGCGCAATGTTACTCGGATATTGGTAACTCCGCTTTCTGAAATTTTTTAAACAAAGAGATGCGACATATTTACAAAAATACGGCACACCCTGTGTTTCCTATAGTGCTGGCGCTAAAATGTAGCCTAGTGCCAGACCACGCACCATTTCGCTATGTTGCGGGGTGCCTGTGCTGCTAGGGCGATTGTTTATGTGCAGGAAGAGATACCTTCCTGCACATAAACAATCTTTAAAGGCAATTTACTGTTTCTATGTGTGCTGCAGGATGCGGCACACATAGAAAGAGCAAAATACAAGGAGAAATTAATAATTTCTCCTTGTATCACCATCCTAAGAACAGGTTTTACTTGGTCTGAGTGTTTGGCACTGCACCATCCTTGTTAATATGAGGGAATGTCAAAAGCAATCAGTGTTGCAGTGAAATGCCCACGCAAACATCCATTGCCTGCCCCTTTGCCGCAACTGGCTACTGTGGGGAGTGGCATATTTACAAAATGGCGTTAACCCACGTTAAACTGCTAAACGCCATCTTCTAATTATGAGATAGAGAGCAACGCCACCAGAGGCTCAGAAAAAGTGGCACTCCGGTGGCATTATGAGCTTGTAAATTTGCCCCCTTATTTTATATGGGGTTTTATTTTAAGTTCCTACCACCATTATTTTATGTGAGAGGGTGTGGTCATGTCTCGTGCTGTACTTACTACAACAGTGTTTGGAACTGATTCAAAAAAGAAAACGAACACTTTTTAGAACGTTTACAATTTTTTGCTATTCACATGAGGATTGCTGAGTAGTATCTTTACGAGTGCAGAGTTATGTTATGTTATGTTATCTTTAATTTATACAGCGCACAGCTACTCGAAAGTGTCCAAGCGCTAGCGGATGTATGTCGTTACAACGCACACTTTTACAACTCATGCACTTACAACGCATTTTTTACAACGCAACATCCACTACAACGCATTCCATTACATAGCATGACACTACAACGCATTTTTAAAAACTACCTTTACAACGCATTCCATTACATCGCATACTACCTTTACAACGCATACCATTACAACGCATAATATTAAATTGCATTTAAGGTAAGTATTAGATAGTGTAGGGGTAAAAATTACTTTTCTAACTCCAGGGGGTGCAACAGTAGGGTAAGTGTTGGATAGTATAGGGGTAAAAATTACTATTCTAACTCCAGGGGGTGCAACAGTAGGGTAAGTGTTGGATAGTATAGGGGTAAAAATTACTATTCTAACTCCAGGGGGTGCAACAGTAGGGTAAGTGTTGGATAGTATAGGGGTAAAAATTGCTATTCTAACTCCAGGGGGTGCAACAGTAGGGTAAGTGTTGGATAGTATAGGGGTAAAAATTACTATTCTAACTCCAGGGGGTGCAACAGTAGGGAAAGTGTTGGATAGTATAGGGGTAAAAATTACTATTCTAACTCCAGGGGGTGCAACAGTAGGGAAAGTGTTGGATAGTATAGGGGTAAAAATTACTATTCTAACTCCAGGGGGTGCAACAGTAGGGTAAGTGTTGGATAGTATAGGGGTAAAAATTACTATTCTAACTCCAGGGGGTGCAACAGTAAGGTAAGTGTTGGATAGTGTAGTGTAATATTATGCGTTGTAATGGTATGCGTTGTAAAGGTAGTATGCGATGTAATGGAATGCGTTGTAAAGGTAGTTTTTAAAAATGCGTTGTAGTGTCATGCTATGTAATGGAATGCGTTGTAGTGGATGTTGCGTTGTAAAAAATGTGTTGTAAGTGTAGTGCGTTGTAAAAGTTGCGTTGTAAATGTTGTTCCCCGCGCTAGCACATAAAAGATTTGTAGGTACTCCACACAGGTGAAAATACTACTCTTAAATCCCTTTGTGAATAGCAAGTAATCATAAACTTACACAAAAGTATTACCTTTATGAATCAGGCCCTAAGTTTCCACAAAAGTGTAAGTTACTTCAAAACTGCTATTTATGAATAACGAAAAGTAGTAAACTTACTCAAAATTGTACACTCAAAAATCTAAGTAAATGAAAGTTACCTTTGTGAATCAGGCCCACATCATCTAACAAACAATTTTGTGATTTTTACCCTAAATTTTCCCTCAGCTGTCTGACTCCACCCTGTCAGTAACTACATGGGCAAGTACCCTCTCCCTTGGAAAATATGGGGCAGATTTACAAGCAACTTGCGCTGCCAGTACGTCACCTTTTGCAACGCACTGGCAGCGCATTACGCTGCCCCATATTTACAAGGAAAGGAAAAGCCACCCTGTGTGCTGAAAAGCCACCCTGCATGGCTTTTCATGTCCTTGTAAATATGGCCTCTTTACAACCGTTCCATGGTTGTTGCTGTGGATGTTCCTACGCGACACCCATGGAACCAGACACATTTCCAGATTTATGAGGATTCGTAAATCTGGAAATGCGTCAGTATGCTACGCCAGCCTAGGGGTGGCATAGCAAGGCGCAACAAGGAGAAATGTTTTCATTTCTCCTAATTTTTTTTTCTTTTTCAATGTGTGCTGCTTTCTACAGCACACATTGAAAGAGGAAAATGCCTGTAGTGATTGTTTTTGTGCAGGAAGGTGCTCCTTCCTGCACAAAAACAATCTTTGTACACCAGCGCAGGGGAGACTGCAGGAATGCCACAAATCTTTGTAAATATGTTGCATTTCTGTTCTCTGAAAGTGCTGCAGCTGAGAGCCACCAACACTCACTACCTGGATTAGGAGAATGCACGCGACCTGATGTGAGAATTGAGCGCGGAGCCGAAGCCGAAGCCAGGAGCCGTCCGTGGTGCATGGTGCATGGGGGCGGAGCCTCTGGCGGCAGGCAGGCTTGGGTGACGGTGACGCCTGGCTGCTGTGGCTGTTGTGGCTGTAGCAGCAGCGGCTGTGTGGGCGGGCGTAAAAAAGCTTGGCCTGGAGTTGGCATAGAGGCGGTGATGGCGCCGGGATAACGCTGTTGGGGGTCCCGCGATCTTCCCTTCGGATTTCCGTGGCAGGAGTCGGAGGGAGTTAGAGAGGTTTACCAAGGTGAGTCTCTGATTCTGGGTTTTAGCCCCCGCATCACCCGCAGCCCTTAAGATGCCAGCCACCATCTATTAGCAACTCCATGGTATAGAGTTAGCCCGTAGCCCCCTTCCTTTGACCGTCTTTCTCACCGTGCCCAGGACAGTGGATAGTGGATAGTGTGGTTACTATCGTGCACTGTCCTGCACAGCCTCGAGCCATCAGATCTCCTAGCCTTGCCCACTCGGTTAGGCTTGGTTGGCTCCGGCCCTGGTTTCCCCACCTCTGCGCTGTGTTGCCCTAATCTTGCTCTGGGCTTATTCTGCCAGGTTTCGCTCCCCCTTGGTCCTTCGTCCAACCAACAACCCTGTCCACACCCTGTCCTGACCTTACTAGCCCCTCGTGGGACCCTTATATATACCCCACATACTATCTCAGCCCCATTTTTGTACTAATTGGGGTGGCTGGACTATAGGGGCCACAGGGGCCGTAAGGCAGGTTACTGTGGACAGGGAGTAGGAAGGCGGTGGACGAAAGGGGGGGTGTCCAAGAAGTAGTGCTCACAGCTATAATTCTTGTGAATCTACAGTAGAACTAACAGAAGTAGTTCCGGCCTCTACTGGGCAACGTAGTCACACCAAGTGGAGCGATGAGATCCGGGAGAACAAGGAAGGTGCTCTCATCACCGAAACAAAAAAAATTAAAACAGCTGGCAGCAGCGGGAGATGGAGCCGCTGTGCGAGCTCTTAATCAATCTATGTCTACGCCCCCATCTGCTTCGTCGAATCCCTCCCCTCTTGGTCAAGACTCGGTCGGTAACAGAGACCTTACTTCTTCGTCACGTCACAAGACCATCCAACCTATTTCGATCTTGGAATTATTTTTAAAAACACCTCGACCACTCAAGCCCCTTAATTCTTCACAAACAGTGGAGGAGCCCAAGGTTAGCAACTTTCAACAAATAACAGAGGTAACCGTCCATATGCCATTAACCAGTAAAACCACATCGTCATTGATCACCCCCAGCACTAATTTTAGTGTTTTGTCGCCAGAGGACGACTTGAAAATGACCCCAACGCCTCCTATGGCACTCCTTTCGGTCACCCAGCAGTCCTTATTCTGTCATCCACTTTCCCCACAGGAAAGCCGTATGTCCCTTGTTTTAAAAAAGCATACATGTACTGATACAACTGAACCAAAACCTAATGTTGTTTTACACCAGTCAGACATTTTCACGTCCATGTCACCGCAACAATTGTATTCAAGCCCTTTACTTGCACAAAATAATCAACCTTCAAGTTTCAAGCTATTTAGTCCCACTGTAATCCTACGGGAAAGGTCTCCAAAGGAGAACGCTGCACCGCTACAACTGCAAACGCTTTTAAACGTAGCAGCATCTTCAGTAGCATCTACAGCTACAGCTGCAGCCACAGCTTCTACAAATCCCGAACAAGGATCTGCTAAAACAGACCCAAACGACCAGTCGTTATTGGACCTATCTTTCTTTCTTAAAGAATCAGATAAATCATCTAATCTGAAATTAGAATCTGATTCCCAGGCTGCCCCCCGACATCTATGTCAATCATCTGGCCACAATTGCTGCAAACCTTTCAATCCACAGTCACGGCATTAAACTACCATTCTGACAAATTGAACTTGCAGGTTGACCTATTGAACACCTTAGCCTTGTTTACAGCAGGCATTGATAATAAGTTAGAGAATTTAAACAATTTAATAATAAAGGGCTCAGTCATCTTCAAATTTGGTCCAGTCAGTCTGTTGTTGTTCGCCCATCATTGACAGCCTTTCAGCACTTCCAGCCTTTTTAACCAGTGTTCTAGATGAAGTTAAACAACTATCAGGAGGCAGTGTCAGCAAGAGTCAAGTTCGGGCACATGAACAGGGTACAGATCCCATGAAAACAAATGATAAGTCATTGACATCAAGGGCTGACGGGATCTTAGAAGGCAAAGAGGCAAAACCCCCTGAAGCACTTAAATTGCACCACATAGTCCATGGGTTGACAATGCCGGTCAAGCAGACACCACCACTGTTGCTGAGCCCCTAAACTGTGAGTCGCTCAACTAAAGCAGTCGATCCCCCTAAGGTAGACCTGGACCCTAAGCCACTCACCTCGGCCTCACCTCTTTCTAAGATTATCTCTCAATCGTTCCATCCTCTTAGTAAGATAGAGAAAAAACGTCAATGAAAACAAAGAAACAAACTAATAACAAAACCTGTGGAGGTACCCTCTAAATTGTTTCCATTGTTTACGAACTTGGATAATAAACACGTTTTGAATCCTATTCTAACAAAGCAGGACCAGTTGACCACAATAGCCCTTTCAATGCCAAATGTTCAGCAATCCACTCTGGCACAGCACCAGGTTCCAACCAACTCCCTTTCCGCACGAAGAAGTTCTGTGTCCAATCTTTATGAACTTGCGGCCGTTGATAAACCAAAAGAGCTTTCAACTGGTACGGATCAAGCAACTGCCCAAATACAAGCAGCATACACAAACTCGCTAACTGAAACGATTACTCAACCCAAATCCACTCTCTATTTTCGTACTCAAACTGTTCCATCTAGTACTGGAGGTTGCCAGCCAAAAGTATCCTTCAAAAGCACTCTAATGCTACCCGAGGACTCCTTGATAACATCGGAAGGGCCTCGGGACGACTCTTTGTCTCACCCTGGAATAGCACCCGATCCTTTAATTGAGAAAAAAATTTTATATGACATGGGTCACTGTCAATCAACTTCTGCCAGCGATTCAGTGTTTTAAAATTCTCCTTGTCCCTGAATATAAATCAAAAGGTCATCATGATGTCCTCAATAGAGCAAAAATTATCAAACTATCAAAAGGAGTTCCGGGCCTTGACAAATTGGCATCAGAAGACATTGAATATATAGAATTCTTTCCGCCAAGAGGGTCGCAACCCTCCGAAGCTACCTTGATTACATTTAAATCTCCTACTTGGACTCGAGTTCTTCTAGCCTGTAAAGATATTTTTCGGTCCTGGGGAATCAAAATCTATCCCCACTTCAATCCAGGCTATACTATGGCTTTAGCCAAGCAGTCGGCCAATCAGATAAGCCTGTGTCGGACCCTGACCAGTGATAGAAGTAAACCATATTTAATTTAAAAAAATGCTGCAGGAGACGCATCGAATTGCAATGAAACTCAAGACTTGGGGTGGCTACCAGCAGCTTTGTCGTGCAAAAACTCAGCCTGACCATTTGGAAAAAACTTGTTAGAACCTAATCCTTTGGAGGCTGTCAAAGCTTACGTCCCCCAGCCTCACTTTATAAATTGTATAAAACACCAGCCGGAGCCGCGCCTCTCCCTGTGTTCATGGAACATTAGTGGCCTTCACCATAAAATGTCCTCACTAGAGACCCGAAACTTTATTTTTAGCCACGATCTGATTGCGGTTCAGGAAACATGGGCCACTTGTAGTTGTCCGATTTCTGGATTTATTGAATTTTGGAAACCAGCTGTCAGAGTCAGCAACTATGGTCGCCCCAAGGGAGGATTGTCTATTTACATCTCATGCAGCCTAAAGGGCCCAACAGAGCTATTAAACATCAACGAGGATTGGCTGCTTGGAGTTAAAGTTAGCTCCTGGAGACATCAGCGACCTCTATTGTTGCTTAATGCTTATATTAATCCAAGCGTCCGAACAAAAAGAGCTCACCTAAATCGTCTCCTTAAAATTTTGAGCGACCTGGTTGTGGTCTTTTCCTACGCCGACTGTCTGCTTACCGGGGACTTTAATACCAACTTGTTTCAGGGAGACCCGTCGGATCTGGAAGATCTCCCCTCATTGTCTCTGTCGGCATTGAAATCCCAGTCCAAACCTTCAAATCACTTATACTGCGCTTTGGGGGAATTCTGTGTGTTGCAACTCCTTTGTGCAGGTTTCATCGTAATGAACGGCAGGTTTACGCAGGATACTCCCCCAAATTGGTCATGGACAAATGGACGAAAGTTTTCATTTTTAGATTACACCATTTGTAACGTAGCCATGTGTTCTCACTTGGAAAACTACAGCATCAAAGCGCGATCAGAGAGCGACCATCGACCACAAGTTGTCATCATTAATACTAACTCAGTTTACCACAATACCGCCCCAATAACTCATAAAAGAGTCCATTCAGAAAATGTAAAACGCTTAAGATGGAACGATGAAATTAGTATCAACATCAAGAAGGAATGTCTGTCTTTTACATTAGGTGGTCTCACTCTCTACCCCATAGTTTCTCATATCACTGATTGGTCACACTTTTGCTATTATCTGTTAAACCTTTTTCCATCGCATTTGCATCCTCATACGACTACTTGTAGCTCCCAGTATTTTATATCAAGTCAAACTATGAAATTAAAAAAGATCAGAAATACCGTTTTGCGGGCAATCAGGAAGCATCCAGAATCCAATGACCGTTTGATCAATTACAAAATTGCTCAGAAAAACTACAGACAGGCATCGAAACAAGATAAACGACTTCATCTTGATCAATTTTGGGGTAAACTTCTTTGGGAAAGCCAAAACTGTAATTCAAGAAAATTTTGGGCATTACTGAATAGACAACTCAATGGAACAACCAGACAGGGGAGTGCAAACATTGCTGAGGCAGAATGGGTTACATTTCTGACCGACCACTTTAAGGCCAATGAAGGTGCAGACTTTTTAGTAACAAACACCTCCTTTACGTCTAAAGATGGGCCTTTGGAGAACCAGGATAATACCCAAGAGCTGACGCAGCCTCAATGTGAGTTGATCTCTATTACTCAAGCAAGGCTGGTCAAAATATTATCAAAAGCGAGAGCGGATGGAGCACCAGGCCCAAATGGCCTGCCACAGGCCTTGTTCAAAGCAAATGCCTATTGGGCACAATAAGCAACCCTCTTTAGATCTGTGCTGAGCTGTTCAACTATACCAGACTCATGGCGAGGGGCAGTAATTCACCCAATATATAAGTCCGGCACCCATTCGTCCCCAAACAACTATAGGTTGATAGCCTTACTGGACAATGAGGCAAAGTACTTCGCGAGCATTTTACTTGAAGAATTGAGTGCCTGGGCGGACCAAAAAGGCTTGATTCCAAAAAACCAAACGGGCTTTACTGTAAATTCAGGTACTTCGTCTAATTTATTGGCATTATCAGTACTTATTGACAAATCGCTTATTTCATCAAAGCTGGTCTTCTGTTGTTTTGTTGATTTTAAAGCTGCCTTTGACCGGGTCCCCAGGGAAGTACTTTGGGCAAAGTTAATGAAATGGGGATTCCCGGTCAAACTACTGGAGGCCATTGTCCAACTATATTCCAGCACATGGTTTCAAGTCAAGCTTGACACTGGCACACATCTGCCTCGATAAATTTTAACAACACGAGGAGTGAAACAGGGGTGTGTGCTAGCCCCATTGCTTTTCAACCTGTTTATTGCCGATCTCTCAGCCGATATGGACAAGATAAATAGCCATTCCCCCAAGATCGGTGGGGTGCAGTTAAGTAACCTTCTGTATGCTGATGATCTTGTTCTCTTTAGCCTTACCCGAGTAGGGCTGCAACGATTGTTAAACAAACTACATAGTTATACCGTTAAGAATAACCTAGAGGTTGATTTAAAGAAAACCCAAGTGGTTATATTCGGCAGAAAATCTGTGTCATAAGCTAAGGCAGGCTGAAGTCGGTTCCCTTGAGTCTTTGCTGTGGTCTGATATTGGCACTAATAATCCAAGTGGTTCCTATAGTAAATTTTTTAATGAATGTCTTCAGCAATTTTCAGCAGGTGACCTTTGGAACCTAAACCCCAGTCAAACAGCTTTTAAAACCAGCATTAAGAAGTGTATTCGCATTCTGTCCCACACCATCGACAAAGCTTCTTTTGCCAAATGCAAGCATGCATGGGCAGTCATTAACTCTTATCAGTTGGCATCACCGTCATCATACCTGCCCTGCACACATTCTTTGTATTTAAAATTGCGATTTATGGCACTTAGACTGGGGGAATGGCACTTGCTGAAACACTTACCTATCTGGCGTTACTCGTCAAATAATCAACAGTGCAGGGGTTGTGGGGCCCAGGTGGAATCTATGGAGCATGTTGCATGCCACTGTTCCGCTCTACTGACTCAGCGTAGACTAAAATTGAGGCCAGACTGGGAGCTCGGACCTGCAGGCAGGCAATTATTGCGGCCTTGAACCCAGAGAATACAGTTTTAAACATAAGTTTTACTATTTTTATTTATCATGTATATCGTAAATTTAACCAGCAAATTGCAGGCCCAGTAACAATTCTAAAGAGAGTCACAGGTGTCTAAAACAAAACTGTAGACCTATAAGACTTCATTCTGGTCTCTCCTGTGCTCTCAATGCCTGCAATATCAGGGTATGTGACTCCGATGATTTTTATTGACACTGCTATTTGACGACTGTTTTAATGAAATGTTTACATTCTCTGGGTTTCCTTATAATTCTGGGCCCCCATCTCAGACTCTGACAGTAACACTCATTTATTTGCCACATCATTAACATTCTGCCGCTACATATTTTTAAAATTGGAACTTTTATATAATTCTTGGCCTTTTTAATTATCTTTTTTTCTATAAGTGTGGTGTGTATGTTCTGCTTTTATGATTATATTTTTTAATCAAATAAAGTATTTTCACGAAGGATTGTATATGTCATGAACTTTGTTTAACAGCATCGTATACCACAGAAAGTAGTTGTTTGATACACAAAAAGAAGCAATACATTTTCAACCGCCTGGTCTTTGAAATATATTAGAGAGTAAATGCAGCTTCTACAGTAATTACTGTGCAGCTTGTAGGTTACAGAAGCAGATACTGCTGGTCTGACTTAGCACTTCATCTTACCAAGACATTATGTTTATCGGAATGTATGTAAAAACTCTTTTGTAATCCATTCGTGGTTTTATTGTGGTGGTTGAATGCATTTGATTGCCTTTCCTAAAATCATTCCCTGAGTTATGTCAATTCTACCTTTTTGCTACTCCACGCAAACCAAGAGATATTTTACGCCAAAAAAAGAATTTCATTAATACCGAACCAACTCGCTTAATGGTAAATCATGTTCATGATGTGATGCAGAATGGCTGCTGAATGTATTTCTACTGCTATCAAGAAACACCAATGAAAATACATTAGTATTTTGTCCTGGGTTCTTAAGATGCTTAACCCTGCAAAAATCTATGCAGCAAATTAAAACTAAATTAATGAGTAGCTTGTTTTGTCCTTGCTGCCTCCTGCTCGCTTTCCCAGTAGGAGCTAATTTGTTTAGTAAACACAAGCTGGAGTCCACATGTTTATGAAATGCATATGCAAACCCTGCAGTTACAAATGACGTGCTGCAGTGCTCACATATTGCAGTCTGGCTCCTGTCGGTGTATTTGTATAGGAAACTACTTTCCCCATGGCAGATCTGTAATGAAGAAGTCAATGGCCTGAAAAAGGCAGCTAAAATCATCAATCTGGTTTTCCGAATGAATGGCTCTGATTATTGCTTATGAAATTATTACTTTCGGTATGCAGGTAATAATGTGGGATAACCCGTTAATAGAACATCTTTGAAAGGGAACCATTTTAGGTTAACAAAAATGAAGTAGATGCAGTCCAGTTAATTGTGCGTTTTACATAAAGTACATCATATAACAACAGGCGTCAGATATGATGTTATCCTGTAATTATTGCATGGGAGGAATATACAAATGTTCTCAAAGAATGCTGAAATTATGTTTTCTGCCTTCTAATCAAATAAAAGTCTAAATACAGACCAGTGGCATCATCATATGGCACTAGTGGAGGAAGCCCCACACTAGCTCAGGAACAGAAATGGCAAGATAATCAATGCAATAACACACATTACCACCTTTTATAGAAAGTTGAGAATGCAGGTACCTGGTTTATTGGGACCTTATGTTCAGTGAGAGTGTAAAGTTGGGTCATAAGGCAGTCGGGGAGTTTGCTAGCAGTGTTGAGGTTATGGGGGTTAGTGCTACCAGTCGTAATGCTTACAAGCTGCTAAGGACCTGATTACAATGCCGGTCGCTCCGAAGGCCAGATTATGATGCATGCGTATACACAGAATTCTGACCGTCTCTGTCTCTCCGACTGCGCTAGGAAATTTTGATCGCAGTGGTGTCAGAAAGAACCAATGGAGCTAGTAAGAGAGCGCACCAACTTACGAATCGCCCACCAAATTATGTTGCACCTTCCCAACGAGTCTACCATGGCGACAGTCGTGGCCGGTGCAGGTAAAATCGGTGGGGTGGGGGCGGGATTGGGGGTGAGTTGACAGACGATGATGAGGGAAAATACAATTTTGAAAAAGAAAACCATATATCTTGCGAGCGCCGCATCGCCGACTCGGCAATGCGGCGAGCGCTGGGTGTTTTTCTTGTTTTATATTATAGTTTCCCTCATCGTCATCTGTGTCTCAATGCCCCACCCTGCCCTTGCCCCACCGCTTTTGCCTGCACTGGCTCGTACTGCATGACCATCCAACCACCTTTGTGGACGCAACTGCTGGTAAGTCTCACACCTACCCATGTACATGGAGTCCCTAACAAATCGATGCTCTGCCATGGAAAAGCAGGAGCTTATCTTGGTCAGTACGTGTGGGGGGGGGGGGGTGAGCAACATATTTCCATATAATCACTCTGGGACATTTTGCCAATACATATTTGATGAGAAGCAGGACATGAGGGGGCCTGAAGGAGCAGTGGAAAGAGTGAGAAGTATTAGTTGTGTAGCAGGGCTTGAAGTGGTTCGGGGGTCACCGGCAGTTCGAAAAAGCAGATACAGAGACTTGTCCCGTCAGGCTCTCCATATTTGTCCTCAAACGTAGGGTGCAATAAAATTCAACTCTGCAGCAATGCCACCTTCCACTGCCGCAGATGTAACTGCAAAGAGACTCATAATGGTCAATTCACAGTCTTGTCATGTCAGAACTGAAGTGTTATCATAATCCTATACAATAAAGCCACAGTTGTTTCTGCAATGTTTAATGCAAATAAGAACCTCTGGCAAATCCAATAGTCCTGTCTTCTTGTGGGTGCAACTCATTCTATTAGATATCTGGATGTTGTGCAATGACAGAAGTAGTGATATACCATACGTGTGGGACGCTATGTCCATCATAGATGTACAGCTTACATGCTTTTAAGCCATGCACTCATGTACATTAGCCAGACCCATGTGAGAGACCCCAGCGAGTACAGTCAAAGTCCTGTTGTGGCGGCCACGGAAAGTACAATGAAACACAAAATTCACAATACTGTTCAAGTCCACCACAACATAGAAGACAGAGAGAGTGTGTATGTGTCAGTGTGGGCAGGTAAAGAATTCTAGGTGAAAATCTACACACTTCACATCACCTGACTGGAAGCACTCCTGGCCAACTATGTCCTACAGGATACATCAATCATGGGGTTATGACACTACATACACCCACCCTGGAGCTACAACAGTGGATAAGGCTACGGGCATTGTAACCATGGTTCAAACATATTTTGTGGGCCTCTGTACGCAACATCACTGAATGTATGTTCCCATCACAACTATGATCAGGTCAATGACAATGTACAGGCACATTCTCACAAACTCCACATGTGTGCAATAAACAGTGTCACAAAACAGCACCTTCTCATGAATAATATAGAAATTAACTTCTGTGACACCCTTGCATTCCTCATAAGCTATTCCCTGTTGTGACATTGAACATACAGTAGTATGAATGTGTCAGGAAAATAAAACATACCTTTACAGTGAAAGCACTGTAATGGGCCTTCACGCATCATTCAATGTAAAAACATCTTGCATATTTGGATTACTCAAACCAGGGAGACTCCTGGAAGGCTATGGGCCAGGACTATCATCCACATTGCACCTGGGTGAAAGTCTCCATATGCACAGGACCACTGGCATGATGTATATCAGTGACAACCAATATTGTCACAAAGTGGCATGCATATGTAGCAAATGTGTAAGTGCAAGTCCTTTAAAATAAGACAGCAGCAACAACAGTTGTCAGACATCTATTAAAAGTAGGTGCAAAGAAAACACTTGAAAATGGTTATATGTGCATCAACGTACCAATTAGGCATGACAATACAACAGCCCCATGTACGTAGAAACAAATACTTACTTTGCACACATTAAACACATATCCACCCTACAACATAGGTGGTACTGCAAGCTGAAAGATGTGGACATTGGCCAAGGCATGCTGCAATACTTAACAAAGCAGATACCACCCGATGCAATGTCAGCCCAAATTGTAAATCATCCCACATAAACATCCATTGAACGTTGACCCTCGTCCTCTGCAACTCCATAACTTGTCCCAAGGTCTGATTATACGTACTTCTGCAAATGGTTCAGCTATCATGGTGAAACAAGCACAACTGTAGTCACACATCTCAAATTATCCATTAACAACTATTGGCATCAGTAGCAATGGCAGGAAAAATATGTTTCTAAACCAAACAAGTGGTTTATTGGACAGAAAAAATTGACCTCCCAAAACAAAGGCCAATGACCAGGCCAAGTATCATTCTGTGGACCAGCACAATGCTGTGCCAACAAACCTGCCTTTCAGAACACTGCTGGGGAAACATCCCCTGGAAGGGTCATCTAGTGGGTAGTCCAGTCACCTCAATGATGTTATTTGGATGGGTTGAGGTTGAGATTGAGAGGGCTGGGTTTGTCCTTGAGAGGGCTGGGCTTGGGATTGGGGGGGGCTGAGTTTAACCATGCGTGAGATCTTGTAACCATGAATGGTTTGAGAGGTTTAGGGAAGGGGTAACAAGGATTGTAGGTCTTTTTTCACTTTGAAATTCTGTGTTTAGGTAGGGAAGGGGTGCTTTGGGGTTTGGGGGTTGGGCCTGGTACCAGACATTTGCCTCTTTTTTACTGATGGCCTTGTGTCTTGACAAGGGGTAGTGATGGGTTTAGGAGGAGGGCAGGTGTTTTGGTGTTGATCTTGAAGTGGAATGGATGGGTAGAAATGGTAGAGAAGACCTTCTATCTTTGGGAGGGGCTGGGCAGCTATGGCAGGGAAGTGTGTCAATGGCAATCAGGTAAATGTATTTGGGAAATTGGGGAGGAGGTACGACACGGGGTTAGATATTGGAGGTAGAGGGATGTGAAGTATGAGGTATGGCTGTGCATGCATGTCAGTATGTCTGGTGCTTGTTCAGATGTCTTATGTTTTTGTTCCTTGGCAATGTGTGAGTTGTATGCCACTGGTAGTGTGGGTGTGGTCTCTGGGTGTGTGATGTGGGTAGTGGCAGGGTCTGGTAGTGTGGTGTCTGAATGTATCATCATCATCATCAAGATATCTTTATTTCGGCAAATAGCCTTAAAAAGTACAAAAAAGAATATAATAGATATATACACAGACAGACCTGACACAGATAAAATGAGTCATAACAATACATTAAGTGATAGTCAGTCCCCTTCTTCTGTTCCACATTGCTAAAAGAAATTTAGAGACTGCGAAAACTATACATTCAGTTGTGTCTGTTTTAAGAATTCTAAAAGCATGGCTACATTGCCGAAAACCCATATTTTTACAAATAGGCACTATCCAATGCTTCCTAGCTTTTGAATATGCAGGGCAAAAGAATAATACATGGAGCTCATCCTCTTTATCACAACTGCAGCCAGGGCAGGCCTCAGTAGAGGTTGGCGCCCAACTGCGGGTGAAAGCTCTCAGGGGTAGAGTGCCGTATCTCCATTGGAGATATAGTTTCCTTGATGCTATAGGATAGATAATATCCATAAAATTCTCAAATTGATAAAAATCTTTAACAGTTAAAAAGGATTTAGTTAAAAGTCCATTCTTAGGAGCAGTCAGTACTCTGTTTAGTTGCTCAACCACGTAGATCTTAGTAAGCAACTTCCGTGGGATCCCCTTGCAACTTGTTTCCGGTTCGTACCACATGTCACCTAGCCCAAGTTTGATACACTGAGATTTTATAAACATAAACCAAGGGATTTTTTGTACACTATTGCTAGCCAGAATTTCCTTCAGCTCTAGTCTATAATGCAATAGTTCTGGCGTAGTCCACAACCTGTGCCAGTACCTAAGGGGCTTCAGAGCTAGTTCATCATCCATCGGCCTCAGATCCAGATCCATCCTTAAAGGATGCAACGGGGTACTTTGTGGAAGTGATAGTAGCTGTCTGATGAACTTATTTTCAATTTTAAGGAGTTCCAAGCCTGTTGAATGCCCCCAGAGTTCTGCTCCATATAAGATTGCTGCCCTGGCCTGACTCTTGTATACTTCAAGCGGGGGTTTAATAGGTTTATATGTAGATGTGTTGGAAAACCTAAGTATACCCCCTGCATACTGGGCTAATTTCAGCTGTGCTTTGGCGATTTGTGGAGCCCATGAAAGGTTTTCATTTAGAGTTACTCCTAGATAATCAAAGGTTTTTACCCTTTCCAAGTTTGATGAATCTAATTTTGGGTTCGGCCGTGTGGAAGGTGAGGGATTAAAAACCATATATTTTGTTTTGTTCACATTGATTTCCAGGCCACGACCTCTACAAAAATCCTCAAAACTGTCAAGCACACGCTGGATTCCCATTGGTGATTTAGAAAGTAGCAGGGTGTCATCCGCGAACATAATTGCTGGCACCCTGCTACCTGCCAAAATTGGGGCATCATTATTAAGGGCACTATTGAGATGGGAAATCACACCATTAACGTATAGGCAAAACAGGGTAGGTGCCTCACCCCTCTGCTAATGGGGAATTTAGAAGTTAAAGCCCCATTCTTCCCATGACGCACCTGGGCAAAATTGCCCTCATGCAACCTGATCAGTATTGCCAGAATTGGTGGTGGCACCCCCAGACTGACCAACACAGCCCAAAGTTTCCCTCGGGGTACTAGATCAAAAGCGGAGCGGAGGTCAACGAATACCATGTAGAGGCTGCCACCCTCAATCTTTGCTGTTTTCCAGAATAGTAATAACAGGCGGAAGATTTGATCCATGGTAGAGGTGTTCCTCCTAAACCCCGCTTGGTATTGGCTCAGTATAGCGTGCTCCTCCATCCAGTCCTGTAGTCGTTCAAGGATGAGCCGCGCAAAAAATTTTTGCGGGACATCTATAAGGCTAATGGGCCTATAGTTTACCGGTGACAAAGGGGAGCCCTTCTTGAAAATAGGAACGATTTCTGCCCCCAACCAGGTGCAGGGTACATTCATTCCTTTCAAGATTGCATTAAATAAAATACATAAATATGGTCCCCAGATCTCCTTTTGATGTTTAAAGAGGTCTCCCGGCAGTTTGTCTAGGCCTGGAGCCTTGCTGGATGGAATTTTCGATATGGCATGAACAACTTCCTCGAGCGAGAACTCTATAACATCGTGGGGATCATTCACTGTTGGAAGGACCGGGTGTGGATCCATATCAACTTCAATAGCGTACAGGGCTCTAAAGTGGTCTTCCCAAATGCTAGCCGCTATATTAGGTTCAGTTGCAGGTTTGGGATCCCCGCTTCCTGTGTTGATTATAGACCAAAATTTGCGGGCATCTTTCTGATCTAGAGCACAGGACAAATCGGTCCATTTTGCATGGTCCCAGTCCTGCTTGGCCAGCTTTAGCATAGCTTTGTAGTGTGTTCTCTTGGCAGCAATAAGGATCCTATTATTGCCATGTTTTACAGCCCGAATCAACTCTTTTTTTGCCAGGCGACAAGCATCGTTAAACCAAGAGGAGAGAGGAATCCTATTCTTTCTCTTAGTTACTACTGGGTTAAACACATCAAACAAGGTACTAACAAGGTTCGTATGCAGGGCCTGCAATTTGATATTAAAATCAGGAGGAGGTTGTTGGGATGTCAGAACATCTAGTTCAATAAAACACGGCAAGATTAGGTTATACAATCTTGCCAGGTCCACAGAGGACGCCTCCACCTTGTCCCACCTGACCCTGCGCCGATCATTTGTTAGGACTAGCCTATCTACTCGCACATCTCTAGGTCCTTGTTCCTTTGGCTGTGTAACCGGCGAAACCAGCTCCAGCCTCAACAGATTGTGATCGCTGTCATCCCTTGCAATGACCTCGAGGTCGATAACCTTTGACCACGACTGTGTCCGAACCATGATGTAGTCTAAACGTGATTCGTGACCCTTTTTGTTGTATGTGCACCTAGAGGGTGTATCTGATAAGGTGCGTCCATTACAGGCCCTAATTGAGTGACTTAGTGTGAGGGCCGTTATTTGGACCGCTAAAGGGGACCACGACCTAGTATGTGGAGATTGAATTTGCGGAATAGACCAGTAGTCATCCTCAGTTGCGAGTGCACCATGATCCATCCCCGGTAAGGGTTCATAGTGGCAATTAAAGTCTCCTGCCACTAATAGAAACACATCCGTTGGGATGGAATACAGAAAATTTGATAGATCGTCAACCGTAGTAGACTCACTAGCTAGACTGACAGGTCTTGATTGGACATTCACAGCAGCCAGCTTAAAGCTATTAGGCCATTTCAGGATTACACACTGTATGTCGTCCGAGTGGGTACAGACAGACTCAGCTGTACAACCCAGATGAGTTGCCACCCATATGGTAACGCCCCGAGATGGTCGTCCCTTGCCTCCCCATCGTGCAGGTATATGAAAACCCGCAAAACCCATTCTCCTTTCCTCTATTCTCACCCATGTCTCCTGGAATAGACATATGTCCATTCCATCGATAAACGTGCCCCAGTCATCGCTCACTATTTTACTATGTAGCCCCGCAACATTCCAGGACGCGATTACCAGGGATTCAGTATTCATAGTTGCCCTGGAATTACAATCACTCCTGTTTGTAACGGTGCTTTCACAGAGGTGTTGCCCTATGTGCTGCCCTATGTCCTCTTGGGCTTCTATGTGCCTTGTATCAGATGTAACCTCTTGGAATTCCGGGGGGAGTTCGGCGGTGGGGGTATGTTTCTCTGTGACAGTAATTAATGTCCCATCTATTCTTGTCGGGCACTCAGCCTCACCGACAGCCCAAATTTTACTATTGTTCTGTTTTTGGACATCACCCATTACCCGACCAAGTCAGTCCACTTGGTCCAAACAGCTATATCTGTTTTGCATCGGTATTTTGGGAGGTGGTGGCGGGTGATCATATGGGGCCCTTGGTGACCTAGCTCCTCCTCTATATTGTACTAATGTCCAATCATTCTCCATTGCGTTCCATCGAGTCGATGGGTAAAAATGAGACAACGGATAGGTTTGGATCAATGCTCCCTGGTCCTGATACTTCCAATTGCAGATATATTCAGCAGTTCGGGGATCTTTAAAATTTACTAAGATACAATCACCCCTGCTCGTTTTAGGACCATGACCCACCCACGATACTCTCCGTGCCATAAGGATTTCACTAGTAATACGGGGGGGAAGTGGTCGATTTTTATTAAGCCAATCTATTACTTTATTTTTAAGAGAAGGGTATGGTTCTATGGTTGAATCTGGAAGCTCAGGGACTCCTACCAAGATTGCCACATAAGGGCTACATTCAGGTGGCAAATCTATAATACGTTCTTTGGGGAGGGGACCCTTGCTCTCCATCTGGCCACCCTTCCCTTTATCTATATTGGCATCCCCCCTCTGCAAAATAGTTGGACTTGTTGCTGTTGGTATTATTGGAGGAACAGGCGTGGTGTTATTAGTTGAAGCTAGGTCAGGCTGAGAACACCCATTTTCTGCTGGAGCAGGACATGGATTAGGTGTATCTGCCTTTAACTTGCTCTGTGTATCCAGCGCAATCTGTTCCATCCGCAAAAGCTGTTGCTCGATGTGAGACAATCTCAATTCCAGGGGCTTAATAATGGCACTCAAGAGAGCACTTACAGTGGTAGATGTCTCTACTGGGATGTCATGTGCCTCTAGTGGGGTATCACTGCTAATGGAAGTTGGTAGCCCAATTTCTGAGGGTGTGGGTGGAGCATGGACTAGAGCAGCAACAGATGGAGCTGATGTGGTTGAATTATATGTCATTTGACTACCCATATGACCTTTGACAAGTTTAGCTTTTTTAGCTTTTTTGCCCCCCGCCCTCGGGCCGTATTCGTTTTTCTTTTTGGCATCGCTCCCTCCCGTCTTCCTCGCAGCTGGGGGAGACTTAATCTCTCAGGTGAGCTCAATATTGTTAAAGCTAGAGTAGAATCTAAAGCTTGCTCAGATGGAAGAGAGTGCGGTAAATCTATGCTACACAGTACATTATCACTACATGAGGGGCCATTGTCTAGCATTTCTCTCCTAGGTGCATCCGGAGTTCGAGCATTAGCGATGTGACCCATAGAGGATCTCTTTGCGAGAGCTAAATCTTGGGAGACTCTTCTTTCCATCAGTATTATCCCCTGATCAATTACGGAATTAGCTCTTGTGATGAAGTTGTCCAGAGTTCCTGTTAATGCAGTCCTGCTTCTGGTTGATGCTGCAGCCATATTACGTTAGTCAAGCAGCAGGAAAAACAGTACTTACAATCCTCCTTAATACTCAATACGGCAAGGGGTATATGGGATGACAGAGGGGAGGCCCGGTCCGGTCTTGACCGTGCTTGAACGGGCTTAAACGGGCCCGCTCTTGGCCCGGGCTTCGCCCGGGACACGCCCCGGACGCGTCCCGCGTACGCGTGACTGTGATGTTAGTTATAGTGGGGAAAAGGAGGGAGGGGCCGGGAAGAGTCAACAGCTGCGGCCAATGTGTGTCAACAGAGGGGCCGCTGATACTCGCAGTCCCGGCTCCGTTCACAAGTGCTCCCACAACAGTCAGGAACCCGCGTTCAGCTCCAAAGGACTCCGCCGTGCAGCCACCAGGGTTCCAAGGTTCGTGAACAAACACCTGCCTCCGAACGGCTCCCGCAAAGCGGGGGCCGTGAGGCGTTATGTAGGGCTGTAGAGATGGAGGGAGGGGCCGGGAAGAGTCAACAGCTGCGGCCAATGTGTGTCAACAGAGGGGCCGCTGGTACTCGCAGTCCCGGCTCCGTTCACAAGTGCTCCCACATGAGTCAGGAACACGCATTCAGCTCCAAAGGACTCCGCCGTGCAGCCACCAGGGTTCCAAGGTTCGTGAACAAACACCTGCCTCCGAACGGCACCCTGCCCTCCTGGATCCACTCTTCTCTGCCGAATGTATGTGTATAGTGGCTGTGTCTGGTGGTGTGGTGTCTGGATGTATATGTGTAGTGGCTGTGTCTGGTGGTGTGCTGTCTGGCTGTGTCTAGTGGCAGTGGTGTCTGGGTGCATGTCACTGGATTTTGGGGTGAGGGTGGCAAGTGTCTGATGAGTGGATGCCAAAGGGTGAGGCCAGAGAGACTCACACTGAGGTTAAAAGTGGGCCATCAGAGAAATCAAATGCATGTACAATATGAGAGGGTAAACAGTGCCTACACGTACAAGACTAAACACATAATAAAATCAATAGAAGGATAACATCTCCAAATCACATTTATCTGATGTGTCATAGGTGAATTACCACGAAGAGTGTTACACTCGGGCATTGTACTCTTGTGCATAATGCACACTTCACCATAGGGCAGAAGTCTTCAATCTGTGGGGCGTGACCCCCAGGGGGGCCGTGGAGTCCTGGGAAGGGGGTCGCGCATTCCCCAACCTCACTTGTGCCCGGAATCCAAAACGTTTGTCTTAGAAAAAGATGGCTAATTTTGTTTGTTCCAGCAAACAGCAAAACACACATAATTTCGTTTGTTAAAATGCTCCAGCTGAGTGTCCTGTTCTGTGAAAAGTTTTTGTGCCAGGGTGCATTTGTCCCCTGAAAGAAATGCAAATGCTCCCTGTTAGTTAATCTGGAAGCATAAAGGGTGAGTGAATTGTTTCAAGCTAATTTATCGTGGTCTATGTCTACTAAGGAGAGGGGAGAAAAGTGAATACTGGAGCTGCCCAAACAAATCTTGACGAGCACTGTTGTAAATATTCCGAGAATTCATGTTTTTATCTGTTAATCTTGCCTCTTGGGCTGCCCTGCCACTTGCTGATCAGTAGCATGTAATTTCAGATTTTACTACTTCCTGTGAGTAGTCCTATGACGGTGCTTGTGAAGCTGGAAATGCATAGCTTTAACTCAGCCAGTCCAAATGTTAAACCACCTGCTCTTCCTTCCCTGTTTGCACTCACGCTCTAGATGTTACCCATTTAAAAAGGATTGGCTACCCAGTTTAGAAGTTGTCTCAAGCTTTACATTCTTGGCCATCTTTTGGCAGAAGCCAAATAAATGGCCTGTTAATGACCCTTAGGACCCTAGTTTTTTTTTGTGGGGAAAAACAAGTGACAGTCAAAGTACTTATGTAAAAAGTGAATATGACTAGCTTCAAGAAGACCAACCAGGTCACCAGGCTGCAGGACGAGAGCCCATGTTGAAGGGATTGCATGTTGGGTAAGCATCTCGTTATGGAGGATGGTTTGCTATGGTAAAAGGCAAGCACTAACATGGTACATTTACATGACATGGTACATGGCGTTTGAAATATAGGTAAGTTAATGACAGGGTGGCCTGATATTACTAAAGTGGGTGTTTTCGCTGACCCTGGGCTGAAGCATTAGATTTTTAACAGTGACTACTAATTTTCTTTGCCCCTGTACCTAGTGTTTATCTTGTACTTTTCCTTCCTCCCAGCTCCCAAATGTAGGATGCACTATCCAAGTCGTTGTTTTAAGTGCAAATATGGCATGGCAGAATTATTTTGCCATGGCCAAACCTTTCCTATACCAGTCACATGGCTGGTACATGCTACTTAAAGATGTCAACTTAAGCTTTACATTTCGTGACGGCGATATTGACTGCTGAGGCATTCTCATAGAAAAGCACTGAATTGTGTTATAGGCACTTTATAATGAATAACTTCAGTTTAGTAATAGCAAAAAGCACGGTTCATGTACTCAATAAGTAATTTAAACCAACAAGAAGCTGATTTGGAAATACTCTTGCAGCACTTTAAGACAATGCTAGGACATGTAAATTGCTTTTGCAAAGGAACAAAGGACCTTGCATGGGGGGGTTGGGGCTGTGCCCAACTACCATGAACAGGACCTGTAAAGGCTGATGTAACTCTCACCATGCCATTTTTGAAGTAGCCAGAGTGGCAGCAAAGCCAGTAGGGGAGAAAACCCTGTCACAACTCTTTTTTTGGGAAGTTAATTTCTGCAGACACCTTGGGAGGAAGATTCTGACATCTTAACTTTGGACAGATACACAATAGTATTTAGTGGTAAACCCCCAGGGAGTGATGCATGGCTGGGTAGGGCTACTTGTGGAAAGATTCTTAATTGTTCAGAGGTCCTCTCCACCCATAAACTCTAAACTGGCATGGTGGCTACCAGCTTGAGTACTGCTGCCACCTGAGGAAGTTGAGCGCACACCTGCTGAACCAAAGGACTAGAACTATGCACTGAGGCTACTGGTTTACCTGTGGAGAGAAACCCCAAGGGCTGGGCCTGCTCCCCCTTAATCCCAGGATAGAAGAGTGGACAACAAGGGCTAGTTGGCTTGCACCCTGTTAATGCCCTAGGACAGATTTCTTCAATCTGTGGGGCGCGACCCCCAGGGAGACCGTGGAGTCCTGGGAAAGGGGTCACACATTCCAAAACCTCACTTGTGCCTGGAATCTAAAACGTTTGCTTTCGTCTTTGAAAATGATGGCTAATTTTGATTGTTAAAATAATCCAGCTGAGTCTCCTGTGCTGTGAAAAGTTTTCGTGCAGGGTACCTGGTTGCCTGAAAGAAATGCAAATGTGCCCTGTTAATTGATCTGCCAGTGTAAAGAGTGCTTGCGACCTGTGAATCGTTACAAGCTTTGTGATGACAAAGATTAGCTTTTTTTTTGTGGAAGTGCAAAGCGTTTACAACTGGACTGTGAAGTGCTTGCTTTTAATCATAACTGTATTTACACTAACCTTATTACCCCTAAGGAGGTGTTGAAGGGACAGATATGTATAAAAAAAAATAGCATGACATACGCCCTGGTATTACTAAAATCTACATTTTAGAAGCACCATTTTATCATAAAACTATTTACAAATTTTGTATCAGTCTATCTTCTACTGTGGGTAATGCAATGCAAGTATAAAATATGACTTACATATTCATAGTGCTTTTTGTCACAGTCTGTGACCTTGTAGCACTAAAAATACACAAGTCACTGTTCTTCACTGAACCACCAAGATTTAAATTTGTGGCTCTCTGGTTACACACAGACCTCTGCAGTGCATTAACTAATAGAGGTGTCATAATATACTACAGTGCATTTCCCACTGAGTAACAACTTTTTAAAATTTATTTTTCATTTACGCCACCCATTATTTCATATGTAGGTGCCTGAAAGTGAAAGACCTAAAACTTTTTTGACTCTCCGGCGGCACAAGCATTTCAACCATACCTATGAGGCAGCACAAAGTATCCCTACATGGCTTTGTATGGCCTCATAGATATGAAGCATGGCAAAGCGTAGCAAGTCACTACACTGCCTTACTCTGCGTCAAGGAGGAGTTCCATAGGCATTGTATGGGGGTTCCCATGGATTTTGATGCAGCCCCATATTTACAAAATCATATAAAGCTGGGGCTGCACCAAAATTGTACGTCTCCCCAGGGGTGGCGTAACGAGGAGAAATGTTTTTATTTCCCCTCATTTTTTCCTCTTTTCGTTTGTGTGCTGCTTTCTGCAGCTCCCATAGAAGGAGGAAAATGGCTCTCTGGATTGTTTTTGTGAAGTAAGGTGACCCTTCCTGCTAAAAAGCAAACCTGCCCATGTTGGTGCCTCTGCCATAGGGGCAATTTGAAAACTGAACATACATCATTCAGTACCCTCTGGACAAAATACATTTGTAATGTCACAAATGAGCATGTGAAGACTTACAGGGCTGGGGACACAAGATGTAGGAATGTACCATTTTGAATTCACATAGTCAGATTTTGGAGGATATTGACCACATGCACGACTACATGAGATCAAGGTGTCTCGGCATGTGACTTGTGCATTAGGCTGTAGTTACAGTCCAGTCATTGTTGGCACTGTGTCAGTCAAGATGTAAGGTGTTTGACACATCTCATAGTGGAGTAAAATTGACATGTGTCCCCTTTTATTTTATGTAGGAGATGACCAAATGTGCATCATCCGTTCCCAATACTGGTGAACATGGAGGATGAGGACATCATAAGGAAATTCTGTCTGGATCGCCTTACCCTTCAAGACCTATGTGGTCAGTTGGAACCCCATCCGAGGCCTCAGAGAACCTATCCAACTGCTTTGACAACAACAGTTAAGGTGAGGGCGGCCCTGCATTTCTTTGTAACTGGTTTGTTTCAGTACACGTTGGCCATCACCGGTGAGATGTCTCAAGCTATGTTCAGCATGGTGCTACGTGATGTACTGTCTGCAATGATCAATCAATGAATCATTCAGGGAATTGTAAGCGCCTTACTCACCCGTGAGGGTCTCAAGGCGCTGAGGGGGGCAGTCCGCAGATCTGTTTAGCCGAAGAGCCAGGTCTTGAGGGTCTTCCTGAAGGTGTTCAGGGAGGGGGAACAACTGATGTCTGCCGGTAGCTTGTTCCAGGTCTTGGTTGCAATGTAGGATCTTCCGCCTGCTCTGTGGATGCACGAGGTTTCAGCCAGTGCGAGGTTGGAAGATCGGAGGTTTCTTTTGGGTACGTTGAAGTTGATTCTGTCGTTGAGGTATTTGGAGCCGTTGTTGTGTAGGCATTTTTAGGCATGAGGATTTTGAAAGTGACTCTTTTCTCCACGGTGAGCCAGTGGAGACTTTGTAGGTGTTGACTGATGTGTTCGTGTCGGGGGATGCCGAGGATGAGTCTGGCGGCGGTGTTTTGTAATGTCTGGAGTTTGCGGAGTAGGGGCTTGATGCCGGCGTAGAGTGCGTTACCATAGTCCAATCTGCTGGTGATGAGTGCGTGGGTGACTGTCTTCCTTGACTCAGGGGGGATCCACTTGAAGGTCCTGCGGAGAATGCAGAGGGTGTTGAAGCAGCTGGAGGTGACAGCATTGACCTGTCGGTTCATGGTGAGCGCTGAGTTGAGTACGAGTCGAGTCGAGTATAAAGCCAACATACAAGGACTGCTAAATCCACTTCCCAAGGAGACATAAATTGGCAGGTGTAAAGGGTGATTTTTATGATCTTTGACACATACCTAATGTTGATGGCGCTATTGACTGCACACATGTTGGCCTAGTTCCACCACAGGTACATGAGCACATCTACCTTAACAGGAAACATTCCCATTCCATTCATGTGCAAGTGGTATGCCAAGCGGATATGATTATCTCCCATGTCTTTGCCAAATTCCCTGGTTCTGCTCACGACTCCAACATACTGCGTAACAGCATGATCCCAAAATTGATGGTAAATATGCATCCGGAGCATGCATGGCTTGTTGGTGAGTACGCAGAGTCAAGTAGTGTGCTGTATGTGTGACATGCTGTTCTCGTCTACTGTTTATATAAGTAAATTGCTCTCTGTATCTCACAACTAGGTGACTCTGAATATCCCAAACAGACTTGGTTGCTGAGCCCACTGAGGAATCCAAGGACCCCGGGTGGAGTCTGCTACAATGATGCACATGGGAGGACACGGCGTGTGGTGGAGCATACTTTTGGGCTTCTGAAGTCTAGATTCCGGTGTCTGGACAAGAGAGGAAGTGCACTACTCTACTCTCCACAAAAGTTGTGTCAGATCATTGTTGCATTACAATAAACAAGTGATGGACGGAATGCTGACAATGCAGACATTCTCCCCCAGTCAAGAGATCTGGGTTAAATCCATCGTTCTTTTGCCCACTACACCACCCCAGTTTAGACATGGCCATATGCAAATCAGTCTTGACCCTGTGCCTCATGGGAACAGTCCAGCCCGAACTGCCAAGCCATGTCTTCCCTGGACCAGAATCAAGCATCCTAGGACCGGTTTCTGGCTATCAGCCGTCATCAGCCAGGATAGCTTGACTCCAGTGGCGTAGTGAGCACGGGTCCCACGTCTGGGAATACCCATCCCACTTAGGGCGAAAAGCGTTACAATAAACAAGTGATGGACGGAATGCTGACAATGCAGACATTCACCACCCTCTTTTGTACCGCTTTGTTCGCCATAAGTTGGCAGGGTATGCTCAGACGTGAGTCCCTTGCTCACTTTGCCACTGGATTCAAGCAAGCCTGGCTGAAGACGGCTGAAATGCCAGAAACCGGTCCTAGGAAGCTTGTTTCCGGTCCAGGGAAGGCATGGCTTGGCAGTTCGGGCTGGACTGTTCCCATGAGGCACAGGGTCAGACTGATTTGCATATGGCCATGTCTGAACTGGGGTGGCAGAGTGGGCTAAAGAACGGTGATGGATCAAACCCAGATCTGTTGACTGGGTGTGAGTGTTTGATTGGTTCTGATGCTCCGTCCATCACCACCCTCTTTTGTACCGCTTTGTTCGCCATAAGTTGGCAGGGTATGCTCAGACGTGAGTCCCTTGCTCACTTTGCCACTGGATTCAAGCAAGCCTGGCTGAAGACGGCTGAAATGCCAGAAACCGGTCCTAGGAAGCTTGTTTCCGGTCCAGGGAAGGCATGGCTTGGCAGTTCGGGCTGGACTGTTCCCATGAGGCACAGGGTCAGACTGATTTGCATATGGCCATGTCTGAACTGGGGTGGCAGAGTGGGCTAAAGAACGGTGATGGATCAAACCCAGATCTGTTGACTGGGTGTGAGTGTTTGATTGGTTCTGATGCTCCGTCCATCACCACCCTCTTTTGTACCGCTTTGTTCGCCATAAGTTGGCAGGGTATGCTCAGACGTGAGTCCCTTGCTCACTTTGCCACTGGATTCAAGCAAGCCTGGCTGAAGACGGCTGAAATGCCAGAAACCGGTCCTAGGAAGCTTGTTTCCGGTCCAGGGAAGGCATGGCTTGGCAGTTCGGGCTGGACTGTTCCCATGAGGCACAGGGTCAGACTGATTTGCATATGGCCATGTCTGAACTGGGGTGGCAGAGTGGGCTAAAGAACGGTGATGGATCAAACCCAGATCTGTTGACTGGGTGTGAGTGTTTGATTGGTTCTGATGCTCCGTCCATCACCACCCTCTTTTGTACCGCTTTGTTCGCCATAAGTTGGCAGGGTATGCTCAGACGTGAGTCCCTTGCTCACTTTGCCACTGGATTCAAGCAAGCCTGGCTGAAGACGGCTGAAATGCCAGAAACCGGTCCTAGGAAGCTTGTTTCCGGTCCAGGGAAGGCATGGCTTGGCAGTTCGGGCTGGACTGTTCCCATGAGGCACAGGGTCAGACTGATTTGCATATGGCCATGTCTGAACTGGGGTGGCAGAGTGGGCTAAAGAACGGTGATGGATCAAACCCAGATCTGTTGACTGGGTGTGAGTGTTTGATTGGTTCTGATGCTCCGTCCATCACCACCCTCTTTTGTACCGCTTTGTTCGCCATAAGTTGGCAGGGTATGCTCAGACGTGAGTCCCTTGCTCACTTTGCCACTGGATTCAAGCAAGCCTGGCTGAAGACGGCTGAAATGCCAGAAACCGGTCCTAGGAAGCTTGTTTCCGGTCCAGGGAAGGCATGGCTTGGCAGTTCGGGCTGGACTGTTCCCATGAGGCACAGGGTCAGACTGATTTGCATATGGCCATGTCTGAACTGGGGTGGCAGAGTGGGCTAAAGAACGGTGATGGATCAAACCCAGATCTGTTGACTGGGTGTGAGTGTTTGATTGGTTCTGATGCTCCGTCCATCACCACCCTCTTTTGTAGATCATTGTTGCATGCTGCATGCTCCACAGCCTGGTCTTGTGCAAAGAGATCTCCCTGCTCCTGGACGATGATGAGCTGCAGTTGCTAACCCTGGGTGTAGGACTACGCTACGCTCGCGTAGTTTGCGTAGTTTGGGCAACTACGCGCTATGCGAATTGCACGTAGTACAGTGCAAAAACGTGTAGCATAGTGGGCATTTTTTGCTAGCTCGCGGTCCTCAACATCAAGTTGGCGACCGCGAGCGAGCAAAATTACACCCCGGCGAGACTTTTTCCTCGTTCGCGATCAGCAACATCAAGTTGCCGATCGCGAGCGTGGAAAATAAACCTCCCGGTGAGATTCTCAACGTGGAGAGGTCAGGTTTCTCATTGCGAGTGGTCGCATATGCTCGCGACCGCTCGCGATGAGAAACTACCAGTCCGCGTTGAGAAAACTGCCGCTCGAGTACAAATCTACTCGAACGGCAGAAAATGACCGCTTGCACTGTGCAAGATGTTGATTGCAATGATTGCACAGTGCGGACAAGCATCCGGCACTGCACAATCAGTGCGAACCGCATTTTCCCTACCGCACTACGCAGCTCGCGTAGCTACGAGTAGCTTGCGCAGTGCAAAGTGCACTACGCGTGGCGTAGTGCTACTACGCCCAGGGTTAGCAGTTGCCCCCCTGCAAATCCACACATGCCCAGTGACGACGATAGTGGAGAAAAGGAAGGTGTTGACCTGCGTCAACAGCTCATCGACAACTACTTCCCTTGAGTGTAAGTGGCATTGTACAACAGTGACATTGTCTGTTGTCTTTGATGGTAGTGGCAAGGCATAAATGATCTTTTGACTGCTGGCTGTTGTTTGCTCAGTGCTAATGGCTGATGTGTGTGGCAGTGGGTATTTTTTCCAGGTACCTCATGTCTATGTCGATGTTGTTGCTCATTGTTATGTGTGCTGGATTCTGTACGTTGTTGACGAGTGGTGTAGTTTGGCTGTAATGTAAGTAAATGTCATTCTCTTGTGTCTTTCTAGGTTCCTTCACCCTATCAGTGCCATGTCACAATCAGAGCTTGTGGTACATTGGAATCTGAGTTGACATTGTACATACTGTGATAAACATTGAACTGACACAAAGACATAGGTGTGTAAAGAGTGTTTATTTACAATAGTATTTGTGACAGAGAAGTGATTTGTTTTAAATTGTGCAAAGTGGATTTCTGAGTTGTCAGTGATGGTAAATGAGACAAATAGAGTAGTCACCACATTGATGTAGTCACACAGTCCAACAGACTCCTGCCATCAACATGGCAATGTGGGTGAGGATAGTCAACAAAGTCAATGGCTGGCTCCGCGACTTGCCTTTGGATGGTGCATTGCCACGTGATCCTCCCGATGTGTTTCTCAGACATCCCCTCCTGCGTTTGGCAGGGGGGCCCTCTGCTGCAGGTTCAGCAGTATCTGAGCAGTTATTTGATTGCAGCTCACACCTTTCTGTGGCCGCAGCTGAGGTTGTGGGAGTAACAGCAAGCGGGCCACTGGAGAGGGGTTGAGCTGTAATTTGGGCCCCGTGGCTGTCCCTCACAACACCCACAAGCTGGCCCATGAGGTCCACAAGTTGGCCCATACCTGTGTCCATGGACCTCAGCAGCAGGGGGAGCTCTCGCACTTCTTCCACAACCTGGCCCATCTGTCCCTGGTTTTGTTCATAGGCCCCAAGGATGGTGGCCAGGGATCCTCAGTGTCCTCATGCATTTGTCCCCAGTTGCCCTCCCATCTGCCCTGCTGAAACGGACCTGTGGCATTGGCACTTGACGCACCCGAACACTCTCCCTGGCATCCTCTGATTGTGTTGTGGTGTTGGTAACAACTGAGGCAGGGAGAGTGTTGCAGGCAGAAGTGGTGGTGGTGGAGGCCGCACAGGTCGTTGTAGCAGGGTTCAGTGCTGTTGTTGTTCTTGCTGTGGTGGTGGTGATAATGAGGGCCTGAGACATTGTGCACCCTGGCAGTCCGGAGGCGCCAGGTTGCTGCTCCTCATTCGAGAAACGTAGGGAGTCTGTATCCAAGAGTTCACGTTCCAGGGGCAGACAGGCTCTGCAGGTTGATGGGAGTTTCTGCTGCAGTTACTTGTGGATCTCCTGTTGAACAGAGGTTAAATGGTCATTGAAGTGCACTCCAGATGGCGACCGTGTGAGGCGGTCGTAGGTGGCTCTCGCAAGGGGTGGCGTGACTTTCACTACATGATTTGCCCCCGTTCCCCCTCTACCACAGAATGCAAACCTCCCAAATAAGGGAATATCAAGTTTCATTACCGGGCTTGGAGGAGTAGATCTCGGCGCTGTAGAGGATTTCAGCGAGAGCTATCCCGGTCCTCGGAACCAGAGCTGGGTGTGTGGCAGCGTTCCGATCCTCATCGTGATGCCGCCAAAGTCCAGCAGAAGAGGCAGAGGGGTTACCCTGCAGACCGCATCACAGTATTCATCGCGGAGAAACACAGCTGATGCAGAGACGACCCAGGGATGGAGACAAAAGCCTCGCACCGAGAACCCCGTAGACGGGAAGGGGAGGGGTGCCGTCTCACAGCCCCAGCCACCGCGGGCAGTAGTTTCCGTCATCGACTTGCTCCGCGGGCCCGTAGCTCAAGGAGTAGCTCGGACAGAGGAGCAGCAGGAGCTGGTGTTCAAAGAAGAAAAGTAACTGGCAAACCACCTTTGGGGTCAGAGGAGGTGGTGCACCCAGAGGACACGGTGAAGGGTGAAGTGGAGACGACTCGTGGGACATCACAGGGGGAGATACATGAGACACAGTATGATTTATCCCCAGAGTTAAAGGGGGGTGCAGGAGGTTCAAGGGAGACAGGTGCTGCTGGAGAGGAGATCGAGGGGAATTTTCTAGAGGTATAACTGATGAGCTGGCTGTGGATAAAACTATTGCTTCTAAGCTTAATGGGGGGGGCCTGGGGGCAGTGAGCTTCAAAAGGAGGGGGCAAATAGACTTACCCAAGCGGTTAAAGGCGGTGCTGTCAATAAGGGGGGGGGGCTCTGAGAGATGTGGTTGAAGGGGCAAAGGAAACCCTGAATGAGCAATCAGGGGGGACCGGACATCACCCCATAAGGCAAAATCTAAGGAAGAAAGGGACAGAGAAAGAGCCTATAGGGTCTATAAGGGCATATAGGCCCCCAGGGGAGAAGGACGCTGACTCAGAAGCGAATGATTTTTACTCCCTCTCAAATGCTACGTTGTCAGGATTGGGATCAGACACGGGATCCAATATAGAATCAAGCGAGGAGGACAGTGGTTCTAGTAAAGGAATCAGAGGCAGGCAAAACACGTCTGCTACTCGTAAGATAAACACCAGAGCCCCTAGAGTAGAGAACTCTTGGCCAGATGACTTGAGGTGGGACTATTCCCTTGGGGATCAACTGGTGGGTAATGGCAAACAACCGACCAAGGAAGTAGTAGCAACCCCGGCCCCCCCTACACTGGAATCAATTCTACAGTGCATTGTAGCACATCGTGAGGAAGCTCGAATGGAGAGTAAACAAGCACAAAATATAGCAAGGAAACTTCAGGGGGCTGTTAGAAAAATTGGAAGAACTAGTAATAACATCTGTGATCGGATGACTGAAGTAGAGTCAAGAACTGCTACATTAGAAGCGGACTTCGCAGGCTCCAGGGGGAAAGTGGAGGCGCATGAGGCACAACTTGTAGACATCCAATGGAAGCTTGAAGAGAGTGAGAACCGCCAAAGAAGGAACAACTTGGGATTCCTTGGGATTCCGGAAGGAAAGGAAGGATCAGACGCAAGAGAATTTATGGTACAGCTGCTGCCGAAAAACTTCCCAGACTTAGAGGGCTGGAGGTGGTCCCAGGAAATTCAGAGGGCGCACCGAGTCCCATTTAATATACGTCAGCCAACTCGCCCCGATGTCAAACCTTGCGCAATACTGGTCTACTTTGGAAACTTTCTATTGAGGCAAAGAGTGTTCGAGAAGGCCAGACCAGATGCACAATATGCGGTCGATGGGTACTCTTTCTTTACCAGGCCAGACTTCTGCCACACTACAGTGGAGCGAAGATGGCGTCTACGTCAAATGATTAATCAGTTCCAGGAAAGGGGTGCACAAGCCTTTTTATTAAATCCGGCCCGTCTCAAAGTTGTATGGAAGGACCACGTTAGAGTCTTTACGTCAGATATTAAGGCCAAAGAATTCCTAGATAGCGGGGGGAAATGATTTGTGAGGTGCGCCGGTTGACAGATATGTGTCGGAAACATCTGAAGCCAGAGAATAATATCTAATATTCAATCAAGACTTTACTAGCCACCTCCCTCTGGCCATAAGACTGTTTAAAACTGTTTTCGTTTTTTTCTCGGTTGTAAATATGGTGTAAAAATACGGTGGGGGTTCGAGTAAGTGGCTAAAATAGATGAGGAATAGAAGGTGGGGGGGAGATTTGGGGGGTAAATTAAAGGTACTAACTGTTTTTTTTTAAATATATGTCACCCTAGCGAGAAAATCACCAATCATCACCAACAGACCTAGATAGGTCTGTTGTTTCCCGATACAGGGTGTGGGGAGGGGGGAGGGGAGGAGGGTGGATCTGGGAGGGGGTATGTGAGGGGTTCGAGGGGGCAGGAAAGGAGGGGGAAATAAAAAAATAAAAAATTCAGGAAAGTAGAATATTGTTTCAAAAATAAGCTTGGGTCTCAGGTAATCCGAAGGAATGGTTTAAGAGAGAAAGTAGGTAATAAGGGAAAATGCCGGGATGGATAAGTTAACTCTCTGTACGATAAATATCGGGGGATTAAATGACCGAGTGAAGAGAGGTAGGACTGGAGAAGTACTCCGAACTTTGGGCTTGGATATTATATGTCAGCAGGAGACTCATATCCCTTGGCAGAAGAGAGGTCTTAATAATATCCCAGGCTATACTCAAGCTATTTGTTCACTGCAGACCTCTAACACTAGAGGGGTTGCAATCCATGTATCTAATCGGTTCCCACCCATAAAACGGATATTATCAGATACATGGGGTAGGTGGGCGATTGCTCTAATCCCCAGCTTTGGTACACTTTGTACTATTTATGGGTCAAATCTAGATGATACAAATTTGCTGGTAGAATTAGAAATTGAGCTTGCCTCCTGGCCATCCCCATTGATTATCTGTGGAGATTTTAATGTTCATATTGATGCAAATGGGGTGGGTAGGGGCGGATATCAAGGTAGGAAGCCACAAGTTTTTCAAGCCCTACAGACATTAATTGATAGTCATGGGTTGGTAGACATATGGTCAATTAAAAATGCAGGAAACTCCGGATATACTTATTATTCATGCCCACACAAAAAATATGTAAGGTTAGATTATTTTTTTGTCTCCACTTCTCTAATAGAAAGTGCACAGATTAAGAAGCTACCTAAGGTCCTCTCGGATCATAACCCTTTGGTACTGGATGTAGAAATTCCGGGGTATGTTAAAGTTCCTGTAAAATAGACCTTTGATAGGAAACTATTAGTTATTAAAGATTTTATCGATCATATTAGAGGCTGGACTACTCCGTTTTTTTATGTTAACAGATATAGCACATCAAGGGAAAATGTATGGGATGCTTTCAAAGCAGGGGTTAGGGGGGGTAATTAGCTTTGAAGGATTCCATAGGAAGAAACAGCAAGAGGGAATATGTACACTTATGAAAGAGCTGAGCAGGTATGAGACAGAACATATGGCAACTATCGTACATAAACAGATTCAGCTGCAATCGAATGTTGAATTAAAAGTAATTAGTACTAAGGCCAAAATAAATGGGGTTTATAATAAAATATTAGCTGAAAGGTTTCAAACAGGTCGCCAAGATCATTATGAATATGGAGAAATGACATGGACACATCTTGCACTTCGGATTAGACAAAGGGTAGCTGCAAGTTGTATCACGAGGCTGAAAAGGAAAGATGGTACAATTTCCACTGAACCTCAAGAGATAGTGGGAATATTTCAAGATTTCTATCAAGATCTTTATAACTCCAGGTTAATCGATCTAGCAGTAGGGAGTGCAGGTGCAGGCTCAGATCTTCCACCTTGGATTCAAGAATTAGAAGCAGATATTACGTTGGAGGAGGTTAATGAGGCATTAGTGTCGATGGCCTCAGGGAAGGCGGCAGGCCCGGATGGGTTACCAATTGAGATCTATAAAGTTTTGCACAGAGAACTAGCCCCTCTCTTGCTGCATTTGTTTTTAGCAATACAGCAGAAAGGAGTTCCACCTAAATCATAGCAAGAGACTAATATAGTCATATTTTTGATAAAGGGGAAAGCAGTAGAAGATCCAGCCTCCTATAGACCAATTACTTTGATAATCTCGGATGAAAAGCTTTATTCTAAAATTTTAGCGCGTATGTTATCCAAGATAATTGACTCTTTGGTAAGCCCGTGGTAACATGGTTTTATCCCGGGTAGAGGCACGACAGACCACATTCAAAGGGTAATATCACTATTTAATATTGCAGAGATCTCAGGGCAACAGATATCACTAATTTTATTGGATGCTCAAAAAGCGTTCGATCAAGTGGAGTGGGTATACCTCTGGCAAAACTTAAGGTTAAACAGCTTTGGACCACGTATTTTAACTGCCCTTAGAGCTATGTATGTTCAATCTTATGCGAAAATATTATTGATGGGGCAGGAGTCGGAGAAGGTTAAGATCGGCAGGGCAACAAGGCAGGGCTGCCCATGCTCCCCAATTATTTTTGCATTATATATAGACCCGCTTATTAGAGCAATATTAAACAATCAGGCAATTAAACCGGTAGTGGTCAGAGGGTATAACACTAATGTTTTAGTTTATGCTGATGACATCGCGGTAGTTACCCCTGTTCCTCAGGCGGCAATAGGAAGGATTGAAATTCTGTCCCGTGAGTTTGGGAAGCAATCAGGGTATGGGCTGAATAACGATAAAACTAAAATTGTTTGCTCTAAGTCGATTAATTGGCAGGAACCTAGGAGGACGGAGGTAGCCCAGTATTTAGGTATTTCTATCGCAGCAGGTGTTGGGACAATGTGGAATATTATCGCAGATCCTCTCATCAAAAAACTAGAGGCTGATCTAAAAAGAATGGATAACCTGCATTTATCTATTATCGGAAGGGCGAATGTTATAAAAATGACAATTTTCCCTAAAATATTATATCTGTTACGTTGTATACCAATTGAACCACCGAATTTGTATTTTAAAAAAATTGAGAGGATCTTCTCCCAGTTTATCTGGGGATACAAGAAAGTCAGGAGATCGCTGAAATTAATGACCCTACCACAAAATCGAGGGGGTTTGGCTGTCCCAAATATCTTATACTATTACTGGGCTATCATGCTTCAGCAGATGACCATTTTATTTACACCCAGGCCAACAATTGTACCTCAGGAAATGGAGATACCACCCTCCATTTTTGAATTAGCTTTGGGTGATCTAGCATCAGTGTTATTACTTAGACAATTAGAGAGGAGCTACTACAAGAAAACTTGTTTCAAACCCCTTAGAGCAGCTTGGAATGTTTGTGTCACGGTCCCTCGGAGGCCTCTCAGGATCGGTTTGTTGCTCAATTGGGGTCCACCTATTGACAACCTCAATCTCCGATATGCTATAAAAGCACGGACATTAGAGGGGGTCAATCGGGGGAAGGAAAGGAAGGGAACAGCGGAGAGGGAGACCTGTGGATTGAAACGATTATTAAGACACACTTAATAGAAGGCACCTCAACAAGTTAGCTCACACCTTCCAGGATGTTATACAACGGTATATACCTGTAAAGGAAAATAACTTAATGATTGCATCTACAAATAGAAGGACGATTGTATCATCATCTGACCCTCTAAGATAACTGGGATGCTTGTCTGTTTGTTCGTACCACATGTACGTGATACACAGCAGAGAACTGTGAATACATAAACATTTATAAGCAACAGCCTTTCTCTATGGCTTTATCACACAATGCTATATTATGCGCACCTTACCCACCATAACAAGTGCGACTGTGGGCCTCACAAGGGAAGAAGGAATTACGATATATTCTCAGCACCTCTCTTAGTTCCCCTGCTAAGACGAAACAATACACACATAAAACAAATATGATGAAGAACTGACGTCAGGGAGACAAGTTGCAGGATAACGTGGAATGGTAATATACCACCTGGTATTGGTTATCAATGTTACTGTCTTGGTTACACCAAAGCGCTTTAAATGCCGTATGGTAGGTACAGCTCCGAGTTATATGTAACACCCAAAATGCAAAACTCCTGGTGATGTCTCCTGGATACCATAAGGACAGACAACTACGAATTCAATCCTGCGCTGTTAGCCAACAGCGCCGTGAAACAATAATAAGCAGCGAATGACTCTTGGCGGTGTCACTATGGTCCGCTTTGTAAGTATTCAAGGATCAACCCTAGCGGCGTGAGTCACCAACGCCGGGTCACTAGGAATCACAAAAGATTGACTCTAGGAGGTGTCACTGACAGTCTTACCCCACCAGAGCCGAATGGAACAGCGAGGCCGTTGTAGCCTCCTCCGCCTTCGGCAGCGCGAGTTTGAATAATCTGCGCCATTCTCTTTGCTTCCCCGGCTTACGTAGCCGGGCGGATCCTCGCAGCGTTGCCTCCCGCGCATGCGCGCGGCCAAGGATGCCGGGACGTGTAGTGCGCCATAGAGCCCCTCCATAACTCACGCATCTCGCGGAGATGGAGTGCGGACCTGCTCCAAATTGCGCCGTGAGTTCGTCCCTTCTTGAGGCGTGCAGGGGTCGCGACCGAGGACATGACAGTTTGGTAGAAATCTAGTAAATTGTTAAAAATTCCGAAAATCCAGCGTTATCTGTTATTATGGCACTCATGACTTTTCTCAGCCTCCTTGCATGATAAAATTGGTAGCAAGTGGGAGCAGACGGGAATCAATTATGTCGGAGACATTGTTAATTCAAATGGAATTATGTCATTTGTTGAGATCCAAGAACGATTCGGCATTGACCCTCAATCCTCATTTAAATATATGCAGGTTAGGGAGGCAATTAAATCAGTCATTACACAACTTACTAACCAATCCTGTTTTCCACTTTTAGATACATTAGTTTATAAACAGCCCCAAATGAAGGACCTATATGCAATGATGATGGAAGCTAGTCATGATGACATAGTCAAAATGGAAAGCGGGTGGACAGATAAATTGGGAAATCAAGATGTGGATTGATGCAGATCCCTAGAATTGTCTAAGAAGGTTCTCCTATCTGCCAACCTTAAGGCTCAACATCTTAAACTGTTTTTAGATTATATTTTACACCTGCCAAACTCTGGGCATGGGGGAAAAGGGAGACTGATAAATGCCCAAGATGTGGGCAAGGCCCGGCTGATATGGCTCATAGTTTGCTGAGTGTTCTAAATTGGGCGTGATAAAACAGGGGATTGAAATATTCTTGTATAAGGCTTTGGGGCGGGTGGTCCCACTAACTCCAACTTTAATTTTACTTGGTTGTGATGAGACCTTACAACTAGAAACATCCCAAGTCTAATTCGGCTTTGTCGCAATAGAAACTCTACGTTTAATGATTGCTTCAAAATGGAAGGAAGAAGATCCCCCGACTTATCAAGCATGGTATGCTAGATTCTTCCATATATTTAATTTAGAAATGGCACTATAAAAGTGTAAGGGAAATAGAGGTAGAAAAAAGGGGTCACAAATATGGGGTCCTCTGGTGGAGTAGTAAGGATAAGGGAAATTTATATCTCTAAAGTTTAAAGAAAATGTATGTACTTTTAATCATTTTTATGAACCGTTGTCCCTACTTCCTTTTCCTGGCTCTTTCTCTCTCTGACATTTCCTCTCTGTTCTGTGTCTATTTCCTGATTTGTATAGTGTCTGTTTTTTTTTCTTTTTTGTTTTTGTTTTTTCATTTAGAATTATTGTAACTTTCCTGAATAAAAAAAAAAAGAAGTGCACTCCAGAAGCTTGGTGTTAGACTTTTGGATATTACATTTGATACACCAGACACTTTACATTGCAATCACTTGGTATGGCTGCAAGATACTGAGCATCATGACATGATGTTGAGGTACATACATTACTTATCCATGGTGTGACATGTAAATTGACAACATGTGCCATGTACAGTTTGTGTGATTAAAAGGACATGTCATCATCTACCAACTTGCGGCACATCAACTTTATGTAATACATCTTTTTTGTTTGCTCTTCATGGAATCAATTTCAGATAAGCTAGAACTAGCCACTGGAATGTTATACATACCTTTTTCATATCATGTACTTTACTTTGTTTGTCAGATTGACCATGCATGTTTTGTGTTCCTATGGGCCTTCATGCTCTGACAACATTGCACTTACACATTGCATTCTGTGCTGTGCATGATTGGGCCATGATTGACATTTACATGTGACTTAGTGAGTAAAAAGTTTAATTTCTGTGACAGTTACATGCGCTTAGCTTTCTGCACACTGGATGTGGCTTTTGGATCTATGCCAAGTTAGCTGACATGTGAGTGCTGGTGTGGTCATATGGCTCCATGCATTTTGTTATTGTTATTGTTATTGTTAACTTCGGTTTATATAGCGCCAACTCAACTACAGGTCTCTAGGCGCTCAAGACCGACGACAAACAAAAGTAATGCAGAACGTATGAAAGGCAAAAAAGAGAGGCATTCAGAGCAGCTAATTAGGTGAGCCAAAAGCCTCCCTAAATAGAAGCGTTTTTAACAGCTTCCTAAAACGCAGGAGATTTACTTCTCTCCGAAGTGGTTCTGGAAGTTTATTCCATATCTGTGGAACCAGAACCGAGAAGGATCTCCCACCTTTGGTTGCTAGCTTATATCGGGGGCAAACCAAAAGCTGAGAATCAGAGGACCTAAGAATTCGTTTAGGCTTATAAACCTTCAAGCGCTCTTTAATATAGGCCGGGGCCTGTCCGTAGATTGCTTTATGGACCGTACATAAGCTCTTAAACTCCGCTCTCTGCTCGATAGGAAGCCAATGTAACTTGAGCAGCAAAGGAGAAGCATGAGTTCGTCTAGGTAGCCTGAAGATTAATCACGCCGCATCATTCAGGACAACCTGCAGTCTATTAGTCAAGGTTTTAGGCAGACCTAAATAGAGAGCATTTCCGTAATCCAGCCTCGATATAATCGTAGCAGAAACAACCATTCGAAGCATGGAGGAAGAAAGAAGGGGAACTAGTTTACGCAGCAGTCTAAGGATGGCAGGGTGGATGCACTGACATGTCTGCCAAATGGTTGTGGGTGGGGGGAGTGCTGCATCCTGCTCAGCTGTGGGACAAGGGCGCCTGGGGGGAGTTGTAGTGCAGGTTTCCCACCCACAAACACCCCTCCCTGTTAAGATGACTACCTACGTGTTAGGTGAAGGTGAGCAATGCAATGGCTGCCATGTGGTTCAGGGTGTGGGGAGTGCCCCATCCTGCTGAGCTGTGGGACAAAGGGGCCTGGTAAGAGTTGTAGTGTTGGCTTCCTACCCACAAACACCCCTCCCTGTTAAGATGTCTACCTACCTGTAAGTCTGAGGAGAGCAATGCAATGTCTGCCACATGATTATGGGTGTGGGGAGAGCTCCATCCTGCTCAGCTGTGGGACAAGGGGGCTTGGTGAGAGTTGTAGTGCAGGCTTCCCACCCACAAAACACCCTTCCCTGTAAAGATGGCTACCTACCTACCTCAGCCCAGGTGAAGAGCGAATATAAAGCCAGTCTTAAGAGCTATCATGCGCTTATTAGTAAGGCTCGGGCTACCCACTACAAGGAAAGGATTGAGAAAGTGGAGAACTCGGCTAAAGAGCTGTTCATGGTTTATAAAGAGATATCCTCCCTGGCCAAAATTGCAGCGCCAAATATAGACTCAGTGGAGTCATGCAATCGGTGGCTGATTTTTTTGCGGAGAAGGTGGAGAGGATTTACTCCGCCTTCCCGGTCTCTGCACGGGTTGGGTGCGGGGTTGTTGACAAACCTGTCAAAATTATGGAGACAGAACGCCTTGCTAAATTTAACGTTCCCGTACCCGATACCCTTAACAAGATAGCTATCAGCATTAAGTCAGGCTCACCCAGAGATCCTGCTTCCCCAAAGGTGCTAAGAGGGAGTGTTGAGATTCTGGAGCCCGGCATAAGACACCTTTTGGAGCTCTCTTTCATCTCAGGAATAGTTCCTAAAAAATGGAAAGAGGCTGTTGTTCTCCCATTAAAAAAGAAGCCTCATGTTAGTATGGACCAATTAGATAATCTGCGCCTTATCTCACTACTACCATACTTTGCTAAAGTTGCCGAGAAGGTAGTAAATATCCAACTGATGGCCCACATCAGCAAACACAATTGACTTCATCTCACCCAGTCTGGGTTTCGGGCTCTTTACTCTACTGAATCGGCACTGCTTCTTTCTATGGAGACTATTCGGAAATATGTAGATGAGGGACAGACAACGGCCTTAATCTTATTAGATCTAAGTGCCGCTTTCAACACTATTGCTCATCATACTCTGCTACAGTGTCTTAGAAAGGGAGGGGTGGCAGGTAGCGCCTTGAAATGGATGGAATCTTTTTTGTATGAGCGCAGTTTCCAGGTGGTGCAGGAATCCCACTATTCTAAAAACATCAATTTGAAACAGAGGGTGCCACAGGGGTCCACTCTTAGTCCGACCCTGTTTAATCTCCACGTCACTACTTTGGCGGAGATTACTGAAAAATTCGGGGTCAATATCGCATCTTAGGGGGACGATACTCAACTGGTGGTGTCCCTTACACAGGCACAAGAGAAGGCAGCATTCAATTTTGTGACCTGCCTTCAAGAACTGGCATCTTGGATGGTGAATGACTGCCTTAAATTGAATGGCAATAAGACTGAGGTGCTTGTGATAGGGAAAGCACCATCAGTATGGTTGTCGGCATGGTGGCCACAGACACTGGGACCCACCCCTACGCCTTGTGAACAGGTTAAGAACTTCGGGGTTGAGGTAATTCAGTTTTAACTCCATTCTGTATTATGTAGCCATTTTGTTGCCTTCACTCAGGCAGCTCAATGAACAAAGTTTTTCTTCTGATCTTACTGTGACGTGTCAAAATACCCTCCTGCCTCTGTTTACGAAACTAATGTCAGGGACTGGCTGAGTCCACTAATCCTCGTCTGGTTTGACTAAACCCTGTCTCGACAGTCTGTTGGTTCGCACCATTCTTTCCTGACTTTATCTTATCTTCTGGCCTTCGCTATTCTCTACTTGTATTCTCTCATTTCACAACTGTCCTCCAAAGTATACAAATGTGTCCTGCCACCTGCAAGTTGAGTTGTAGACACTACCACTGATTAACTTGTGGGGAGGGGTGACAAAAACAGTTGGAAGAGACGTTTATTTGGGTTACTTGATATCTTGTTTTCAAACTTTTCTCATTGGCTAACCATGTATGCATTGGGAGTGTTCTTGGTGAATCTATGTGCTATAAAAGATTGTGCGCCACGGAGTAAAGTGGCAGTCTCCTAAGAAGATACCGAGTGTACTTCTGGGACAACTGTACTTAGCTGCAGCTAATAAACCTGATCTTCTATGCTCAACAGAGTGTCCTGTGTCTCTGTTCAACAAAGCAGGTGAACTCAGGAGATTAAGGCCCTGGTTCTTCAATTGGTGCCCTCTGTGAGGCGGCTTCAGAGGTAGCGGTTTTGCCTGAAGGTCATGAGGAACCCCGCAAGAAAATTCTGGAGGAATCGCGAACCACGTCAAGCGACCCCTGTATGTCGAAGTGGTCCGAAGGTCTTTTTCAGCGCGGTTTCTCCTTCCTGGCGGCTGCTGACGACTGCTGCCCTGACTGCCGCCTTGCTTTGGCCCCCTTTTGGTGATGTATGGTATCGCGAGACAAAAGACGGGCCTCTGTTGGCGTATGAAGACACTTAGTTAAGTATTGGTGGGTAGCTCCCACTATTTTGTTTTGATTTGGGTCTTTGATTCGGCTATTGCAAAAGCCGAAGCCGAGGGGTGAGTACATTTGTGCTGTGTTATTTGATTTAACCCCTTGATGTTTGTGAACAGTCCAGTGAAATAACGATGCCTGGTCTGAGTAAGTTTAGAAAGTTTAGTTGTTTTGGTTGTGATAGGGATTCCCGGCTGGAGGACTCTTGTCCAATTCCTCCGGTTGGAACTCCCACTTATGAGCTTTATTCTAAACATGGTGTTGGCCCCATTGCCTTTAATGAGGCATGGATCCGATACACGAAGAACGATGGGGTTCTGCAGTGGCCACAGAATGGTAGCTTTGAGCCTGACATATTAGAAAATTTGGAAGCAATTTTGTTTAAAAGAAAGCCCGGTCGGCAATGTTTGACTCTTTCCGCATTTGGCGCAAGGAAGCCAAACAGAAAGAAATAAGACAAGCAAAAAGAGATAGGAAGGAAAAGGGCATGACTGTTATACAGGCTGCCCAGCAGTTTAAAGATAATGAGAATGATTATACAATTGAGGTTTTAGATAGACAACATCGTATGGCAGGACATATAGCAGTCTGTTGGGCTGGTTTTTTTGCAGTCTTTTGGAACACTATTAAGAAGCGTTTCTTGTAAATATGACTTGCAACTAGTATTTACAAATGGTTTGGTTTAAGTACAGTCTGTGGGCTGTCCTTTGTTTCTGTCCTAAGTGTTGATCTGTGGGTTAAAATGTGTGTTTCTAGTGGGTTAAATGTATGTGTCCTGAGTGTTTGACCCCTTTCTGTTTATGTCTGAAATGAGCTCAATGTGTGTTTGTGGTTTTTCTTGATGTTTTCAGTCTTTCAGTTAATTAATATTAAGTAAAAATTCAGTAAAAATCCAGAAATGAACCATGTGATATGCTAAATAGCTATATGTTGCTATATAATTTATAGAGTAAGCAATTATGCACATGTACAAACTGTTAAATGCTTAAAAAATAAAATTAAAATTCACATTCACTAGGAATACAATGGCCTCAAAAACGAAATTGTGTGTTTTGTAGAAAATTAAACTTATAGTATTTTTTTTACTTACATACATTGTATTAGATGTTAACAGGCAAACACTTCAGCTGAAGTAAATTTTTGCTGAACTCAAACGCAACACGCATTGATATGTCTTAGTTTGAAAAAGACTGCCACCGTGCTCATGTTACAACACTGAGAGACAAGCTTTTAGTGTCGCTAAGCAAGCAGCTCTAATAGACAGGAATGTTTACTCAGCCAGGACTTCGCCCTTAGTTGAACACGGGTGAATCTTTGCATTTCAAAATGTTGTTTTAAAAAGGTTACAAAACTAAGGTTCATTATTTTGTATTACAGGAAGACATTTCAATTAAGGGTTTCATCTTTTTAAGCATTTTTATAAGAATATTCTTGGTTCTAATGTTAAAATAATTGTTCTGTTAAAAAAAATAATACAAAAAAAGAGGCGCAAAAATGTGTCATATTTTAAATTAGGCTTCTGTGCTTAATGAATGCATCTAAAATGATAGGCAAGGGATGCAGCTTGCTTTAATATGTGAAATTATCAAAAATGAATGGGTTTATCAAAAATAATTATTAATTATGAAAAATTATTATTAAAAATAAGTGCTTCTAAATTAATTTGTTTACTATTTATAAAGTTTAATACTCATACGGTGACCTCCTAGTATTATAATTTAATTTAAGTTGTGTTGTACTGAGGACATTTGTATATGGAATTTCACTTGGCGCAGGCTTAAAAAAACTCATCTTTCTAAAGGATTTGCAGGAGATATGTCTAATATCCAATATCTGCAATCTGTAAAGAACATTCTGAGGATGATTAATATGTAGCACAATTATAGGATATTTATTTTTAAGTTCCCCACATATCAAAGTCGAAATTGGGTAAAATAGACCATTTAAACAGCATTCTTGCCCTTTCCAATAGCTTTAAAGTTCCTTAGGCTTCAGTAAATGCATATATTTAGGTATAATACAAATTTGCAGGTTGTTTCCGATTTGGGGTTGCTTTTAATGTCTCAGTGAGCCAATGTGCCCAGTGCAGAGGTTTGGGTTTAATATCAAGATTGAAGGTTCTAACTCTGGCTTGACCTACTGAGACGTTCATCCTTTTAAGGTTGATGAACTAAGTACCATTGCATAGGGTAATAACAAACATGTGTTCTAAAGCTAGTATGTTATGTTATTATGTTCTGTGAGTTATTCACAGTAAATGTTTTAATAATTTAAAAATAGAAATAAATTGTAGCCCCTAAAAGAAGTAATATATATAACATGTGTTTTAAAATAGGGTTAATTATTGCAGGTTAGGAAGAGTTAGGAAGGTTTTTTTGTTTGTGACAAGCTTCAGGGTGAGGAGAGAGACAGGGCTGAGGAGCGCAGAGCGCGAGGCAGATTTTGACCTTGAGGTCAGTAAGGTGGGAGTTAGGAGTGAGTGTAAACAGATGAAGAAACCATTGCTTGGAAAAGCTTCTCTGACAAGAAGACATTAATGCTTGCACACTATAGGAACCTTGAAAGTGGCGGGGACCAAGAATGCTGGCAGAGGCTGGATAGCAGCCCAGAAAGTTCTGCTGAGGTGTTATTCTTAGCTCTTGGAGGACTGTGCAAGGTCGAGAAGTGCATTCCTGCACGGCCTTGCTCAAAGCAGGGCCTCAAAGGGGGTGATACATTCATATTTTTGCTTTTGAAAATACTGTCTATGTAGTTGCCTTAATTTAAGATGGTTGGTTACAATTGATATTGTGTGTGCTATGTGAAGTATCAGTAGTAGGTTGAAACAAGATGATTTTTTTTTTGTATGACTCCTTTGAAAACAAAACAAAATGTTTGTGTGTTTTCCATGTTTTTGCATTTTGTCCTTCTATGGATTGTTCCTGCTGGTCCTGTGTGTCAGAAGCGACACAGTAAGTTATATTTGACAGCCGGTCACCACTAACTGGTGACCAGCTGTCAAACGGAGGGTTAGGAAAGTAAAGAAGTGTAATTTTCATTTTAAGCCTGACAAATTAAGCAGGCCCGAATATTGGGTTTTGGGCTGCAGGTTCATAGTGCATAAAGTACATGACATGGTGTTGTGAGGAACTGGAACATTAGCTGAGATTACCGTATATGGTGTAGGGGCCAGCGGTAGAGTTAAAATTTGTGTACTATTTTGACTTTTGTGTATCACCTATACTCTTGGTATTGTGTCACAAACTTGACTATCACCCGAGTAATTTCTCGTTCTTCCTATAGATTTTTCTTTTGCCGCTTCTCCCCTGATTGATGTTGCATTGTGCCTAGTTATTGGGGATTTTAGCTATGTCCTAGTCCCATTTCTCTTTTTTTTCATATTCCTTTGACCAGTCAGCCCTTTTATTATTATTGGTGTATTGTTCAGGTTCACACTTCCAGACTGTAGTAATGTACCAGGGACCCCCATATTATGTATAATTACCTTTTTGTATGACCAGACTGGTTTTTAAGAATTTAAGGGGAGGGGTGACAAAAACAGTTGGAAGAGAGGTTTATTTGGGTTACTTGATATCTTGTTTTCAAACTTTTCTCATTGGCTACCCATGTATGCATTGGGAGTGTTCTTGGTGAATCTATGTGCTATAAAAGATTGTGCGCCACGGAGTAAAGTGGCAGTCTCCTAAGAACATACCGAGTGTACTTCTGGGACAACTGTACTTAGCTGCAGCTAATAAACCTGATCTTCTACGCTGAACAGAGTGTCCTGTGTCTCTGTTCAACAAAGCAGGTGAACTCAGGAGATTAAGGCGTGCCCTGCGCCGCCAGGCCCATAAGGCCCTGGTTCTTCAGGGTATGGCTGGACACCAAGCTCTCATTTGAGCATCATACCAGGCGAGTGGCAGGCACATGTTTTGGAGTACTGCGAGGTCTCAGGAAAACTCTAGATGTGCTACCTACGGCAGTCAAGAAAACCTTGGTTCATGCCCTGGTGACATCGCGTCTGGATTATGGGAACGTACTGTACCTGGGAGTGAATGTTAAATGCATACAGAGATTCCAACGTATCCAGAACGCAGCAGCACGCCTAGTCTTGATGCAACCAAAGAGAGCCTCTTCAAAGAGGGCCTTAGCCTCCCTTCATTGGCTTCCAATCATGGGAGAGAGTTTTGTTCAAGGCTCTATGTGTTAGCCATCGGATCATACATAGGAAGTGTCCCACCTACCTGCATGACTTATTAACTCCCTATTCTTCGACCCGTCAATTAAGATCTAGTGGGATGGGGAAGGTGAGAATCCCTATCATCAGTAGAGCAAGGATGGCGTGGTCGCTCCTTTCGCTATCTGGCAGCTCAGCAGTGGAACAAACTCCCTCAGGGCCTCCGGTACATGCGAATGGTTATTTTCCATTACCACGGCGATCGGAATACTTTTCTAACCGCCATCCTAATCGACCCCTAAGTCCCTGGAGGCACACAGTGGTTTCATGTCACATGGACAGAGCCCTCAGGCCTACAGTTTTTATTATTTATTTTTCAATAATGTAATTCATTTTTGCCAGCCTAAATTTTCTGTAGAAAAGGTGCCTAAACAAAAAAGTTTGGAGAAAGTGATCAGACTAGAGTAATTAGCCACAAGTATAATGATGTGACTGGTGATTAAATCTACCCAGATCTTACCGGCTCCACAGTGTTTGACTACTTCTGGCCCCTTCATGAATGTTCTGTCTTTGAGAAAATGTCCTGGCTCTTCCGGTTAATTTGAGTATTTGAACAAAATATCGAGAAAAAAAACAATATTATGATACAAAAATATTATGAAACAAAAATATTATTTCAATAATATCGTGATTACAGAAATATTATCAACAGGAATATTGAAGGTAAAAAAAAATGTTTTTTAGCTTTGTTTTTGACTTCTTTTTATTAAACACTGATGTAGAAAATGCTGTTTTTAATATTGTTTGTAAATGTTAATTTGCATGGAATTTATTGTAGTGTGTTGTGTGTTTGATTATTTCTGTTTGTTAATTTTTTTATTTGTGATTTTTAGGAAGATAATTTATTAGGTTTGAAATTGTTAAATTTCTATTTTTAGTCGTATCAATGTATATAAATAATATATATATTATGGTTTTAAACTTTTTGTAGTAGCAGGATATTTGTTTTTTAGGGGCTTAGATAGGAGCGATTTTTAAAAAGTGTATATTTTAAGGTAGAATTTATGGTAATACTTTTATTGATATTCAAATTAATATTTTACAATTTCAAAAGATCTGCTGTCACTTTAATAGTTTTAATTAATTTTAATTTAATAACATTTTAAATATATATTAAAGGTATTAAGTGTAAAATTATTTTTTAAACTAAAATACAATAATTTGTGAAAACATTTTAAAATATATTTTAAAAAATGATTGTAATAAAGTAATATATTCAGAACTATTTTTACATAGAGTATTTAACATGTTAAATGTTTATAAAAAATATTCTAATTTAATATTAAATGAAGAAATTGTAAAAAATATTTATATTTATTATATTTATTAATGGCGTTAAATTGAAACCATACTTTATCAACAATAATATTTAAAAGGTTATTTACAAAAATCTAAAATATTAGAAATGTATTATTTTGTTTATATTTGCTTTAAATATTATCTTTAATACATTTTGTTTCATATTTTGATGTTTAAATGTGTATATATAGGTCTTCAGTTGTGGATAGTGTGTTTTTTGATTAAATATTAGTGTATTTTATTGTTAATAAATTGTGTGTGACTATGGGATATTTATTTGTGCATATAAAAAAATATTTTGTAGCAGCGTTCTTTAAAACTGTTTTGATTGAAGTATTTAAGGTAAATTCTATCTTGTTAGTGTCTAAAATTTTTCTTCAAATAAAATAGAAATGTTGATTTTTACATTTTGTTGGCTAATGAATGTAAGTGAACGTTAATGGACCAGTGTGCAGTGCACAAAATATAATCAAGTAGGACACAGCTATTCGGGCTTGTGCCTGAGAGTTGAAATGGAAAAAAAGAAAATGAAAGCAACCTTAGGTCAACCGTAGACTTTGCAATGACAAGACTAGTCTCGGACTGCAGTGGATGCCTCCAAGACCAGGATGTTACCCATGCCTAACTTTTATTCCCATGCTTAACCGCCAATGAAGATTCAAATCAATGTACTGCTTATGTATGTCACCTCAATGTGAGAAGAGACATAGATAGGTACCATACATGTGATTCGTATTGATAAATGAAAACCAAACTATGATTCATTTGATGAATGGAAGAGGATTAGCTAAATGCTTCTAAATTGCAGTTAGAGTGTGACTTGATTGGCTTTTTATTAAATAAATTGTCAAATATTGTTTTCACTCCGCACATCTCATTTTATGCCAGGAAACTCCAAAGCACTCCTGCTCTATGGTTCAGCTCTGTTCACAAGAGAAACAATGCCTAAATGCAGTTGTACCATTGTTATACAGTATAATTTTCAAAAAATTAATCAATCAGGGATTTGTAAAGTGCTGCTATTCAACCTTGAGGGTCTCAAGGTGCTGGGAGGGCTGCAGATCCATCTGAGCGTTGGGTTCATTTGAAGAGCCAGGTCTTGAGGTCCTTCCTGAATTGGGACAGCAACGGGGATTGTCAGAGGCAGGGGGCATGGTGTTCCAGGTCTTGGCAGCGAGGTAGGAGAAGGATCTTGAGCAACACATTGATCCCAAATTAATATCTCCCCTTTTTAAAATAATTTTTGCAAAGGTTGAACAACAAAAGCATTACTTTGGATGAAACAAGAGTAATACCCGCTCATCTCACGGAATTATTTCAATTCCTTTTTGTCTTTGGGAGAAGGTACCTCAGAAATCACTTTTACCAAGGGAAATTTTGGTTTTACACCATCCAGTGATATGTGATGTACCTAGGTAATCCAAGTGTTGTGCTAATAAGGCACACTCATCAAATTTCAATGTGAAACAAATTTTTTTAAAACATCAAGAACTATAAACAAAATAGAGCTGTGCTCCTCAATGGATTTTGTAAATATCAATACATCATCTTGATATGCCTGTGTGCCCCTTATACCAGTAAGAATGGTGTCCATTTATTTTTTAAAGACATTCGCTGCAGACACCAGACCAAAGGGAAATCTCAAAAATGTATAGGCTCCACATGGAGAAACAAAGGCAGTCAAGTCTTGGGAGTCTGCAGCGAGTGGGACATGGTGGTATGCTGAGTGCAAATCTTATAGGGAAAATAATTTAGCATCAGTCAAATTAGCTAATAAGTCTTGAATTCTGGGGAGGGGATGACAATCCACCAGAATATTGCAATTAAGAGTGCATAAGTCGGCACACAAGCATATGTCACCATCTGTTTTTCGGACTATAGCAATGAGGTTTACTCACTCAGATGAATCTACAGGAGTAATCACTTCTTCTTTGATCAGTTCATCTAATAAGATTTTGAGTTCTGATCTTACAGACAAGTGGACAGGTCTGGGTCTGTGTGCACAGGTATTGCAAGTGGTTTTAACTTTATCCTATGTTCAAAGCAGCAAATTGTCCCTATCTTGGAATCAAAAACTTCATGATAAGCCTTAGTAATTTCGTTAACATCTTCTTACAAATCTACAATAGTAGCTACAGATGTGGGATTGCCTAGTAATGAATTTTGCTCAATCCTGCCATCCCATGATCAGTTTGTATCTTAAAGCAACCTTAATAATTGTTACAATTTTTCTCCCAAGACATTCTAAGCATTCATGAAAAAAAAACAAGATGGTAATGTCTTGTTCTCCATAGGCTTTAGGGTTCACATTTGTAGGAGTCAACATTTATGAATCAGACCAGCATTGTGAATACAAAATGTCTGAAATAATTGTGATGGGACCCCAGAATCAGCCATCTACCTCATTTTGATGCCCCCAACATGTGTCTCCCATAGTGTACCTTTTACTGGTTTAGAACTGTCAATAGTATCTAGAGTGAGAACAAGTTTTGAAAATCAGAAGTAACTTGAGATATCCCTGTATCAACTGTATGAACTTGTACATTGGTTTTACCTTTGAAAGTGTCCTACCTTATTTCACTTGTTACATCATTTAACTTGTGCCAGGCAGGCAGGATAATTACTCATATGAAACTTTGAGCCACACCTAAAACAAAACCCTGAACCTTTTTTCAGAACGGACCTCATACGTCTTTAATTAAATGATAAAGCATTCACTGTGTCAGTATATTGAATCCCACTAACAGTATGAGAGACCAATTCAGTACCCATTCGTTTGCTAGAAATAATAGATGTTCTATTGACTTGGCTAAATCTATGACCTCTGTGAGGGCTGGATCTCTGCAACTTAGGAGTCTTTACTGAATCTTGCACTTGTGCGCATGCGGGTGAAGAGCTGGTGAAGAGGTCACAAGCGGGTATACCGAAGACGTCTACGGCATCCTGTGTGAAGGTTTTCGCAAAGGGAAATGCTTGCTGATTCAGTCAAGAATGAAAGTGGTCCAATGCCTCACACGGGATTTAGGTAAGCAGTAATCCTCTGGTTGTAAAAACGAAGTGCTCCTTCCTGCTTGCTGTAAAACCTCAAAAGCAAACTGAAAACACCGGTGGGATCCTCCTGCAAGCTCATTGCCAAATGAAGTGAGGGGTTCACATTCAATAAAGAGTCTGAACCCATCCGATGATAGAAAAAAATAAGTCTTCTATATTCCATGTAAAGGAGCCAATGTCCCTGTAGGTCTCTCTCAATCAGTTCCTAACTCCAACTGAAGAGAGTCAAAGTTGGTAACCATGGAGAAGGAATGCAGAATGCTGAGGCCAAAGCAAATGTAATCATAACATGTTGTTCTACAGAGTAACTGGTGATAAGCTAGGAACCTGAGGTAGAAATAATAGAAGGACTAATGTTCTAACACAACAGTTCTCCTAAAGTGGCGGTGGCAGACATAATTCTATAAGATTAAAGCTCCTGAATATCTTGTAAGTGTCTGTTATCTACATTCTTCAAGGCTTGTGTTAATTCTGAAAATATCCAGATCTGCTGAACATCCATGAGTCCTTCTGTGGTTTTGAAATGTCTCTTGCTCCATGCAGCATGATTCCAGAAGGAAGGATTCCTCTCAGGGCTCGGATAAGTGCCACTACGATGTTGCTCCCTTCAAAGCAGGTGAAGCACTGGCACTTTGTTTGACATTGCCTTTATAGAAAAGCGTGCACAAGCAGGCAATCAATACCAGAAATCTTGTGGATTGCCATGCAAGACTCTGGTGGATGTGCATGCATTTCACACCCTCAGCTGTGCAAACACAAATGGCAGAGCCATTTCACAAAAAAGTCTTCAATTTAAACATATTTAGGGTTTTTCAGATGGAACACTCCATCAAATAGTAGCAGATATCCCTCCAATACACTACACTTTCAATGTGGCCTGAAGGAACTGATTGATGTGAATCAATGTAAAAATGAGAATGGTGAAAACAGACTGGAAGGAACCAAAACACATAAAAACACTTTTAAAGAAACACAAATACATCACAAAATAAAGGAAACAATTTTATGGAAGAAAAACTACATTAAAATTGTATGGGGTTTTGGGATAGTTCCTTATTGGGTGTTCATGGGCGGTGGAGTTTAGGAGTGATGATGAGTTTTTTAGAGGTTAGAGATGGATTGGGTTGAGCTGTGGAAGGGGATTTAAGAGTTAAAATAGAGTTTAAATAGATGATCATTAAGGGTGGTGAGAGGATTTTAGAGGTCAGGGATGGGTGAAGTTTGTGAGCAGAATTAAATTTTTATGGTTCAGGGACAGCTACATATTAAGGATGTTGATGGTTTTTAAGGGTGCAGGGGAATGTGGAGTTTAGGGGAAGAAATGGCAATAGGATTCAGATATGGTTGGAATTTAGGGATCGGTGTAGTTTAGACATAGTGGGGCTTTCCCTTGGTTTTACCTATGTGTGAGAAATTCAGTTGTTGATTGACTGAGGTGCTAGCCCTGGTCAAGCAATAGCCACATTCATTGGCAGGGTGAACCACAAAAAGTCACTAAAGTATCCTGTCCTTAAGCCTGAGTAGCTTGTCACAAAAAGCATTTGGGCTTATATAAAGTATTCATGCAGTACACAAACAGTAATAAAATGAAAACACAACACAAGAAAATCCCACACCAATTTAGACTAAATTTGAATACATTATTTGACCCCAAAATGAAAAAAACGAATCAATAGAACAGAAAGTTTTTAGTAAAAACTAGCACTTAAAAGATCAAAGCACCAAATGCAGACATCTAGCCCAGCGAGACTGGGTCAAAGTAAAACAATAGGGCCCATCACAATGATGCGTTTGTCAGATAAAAAAAGTGGTTCGGGCCTGGTCGGTGCTTTCTTTCGGGCTTAGGAAATAGTTCTGAGAATGGGCAGGGCTGCAGGCAGTGTCCAAGGAGGGTGCGTCATCACCAGAGAGCTGACGGATGAAATTGAAGTAAAGGTTTCCATGCTCAGACTCAGGGCCTGTTTCATTTGGTGGTGGGAAGGGAACTCAATTGCAGTGGTGACTTAGTTCTTCCCCGCCAACATAGTGGTCCACCCACTCGATCTATCTGTGGTCGGAACATGGCAAAGACTACTCTGTTTCCACCATGGCCAAACTTTCCGAAGGCCCTGTTAGGGCCAACATTGCCAATTAGGATGAGTGGCCACAGAGTATCAGGGCTCACCTTCAGCTTCTTGCTGGTTTCTGTTGTCTTGCACAGGAACAGAAGTCGCTAGCTTCCCAACTCCCACTTCCAACCACTCAGCCCCAAGTTATACCTTGGCGCTAACTGATTAGTGAGGGGGAAGGGGGAAAGTGGATAAAATAATAAACTTTAAGAAGAGACTGGTTCTGGACCTTCTGGTTTTCTATCTGGATATCTTCTTCAGCTTTCGCACTGCCTACCGAAGACTCCTAAGGAAAACTAAACACACAACAATTTTATTTTTTCCCTTCCTCTACACTATCCTATCTCTTTTCTACATTTCCCTTGAGATATGCTACCTACCCAAAATCCTGAACTCCGTGCCTCTCTTCCTGACCAACTCTGTTTTCTTCTTTCCTTATTATGGATGTCTTTTAATTATCTGTAAAACAGTTACTTTTTGATTATAACCTATTTATTCCTTGAGCGTGTATCTAATAACCTTTTATTTATATATAACCTACCAGCAGTTGGTTTACTGGGGGCTTTCTCTTTTATCACGTCATCTTTTCTTTTTCTGTTCTTTAAATTCTCTAACTCTTGTCTTCTAGATTATTTCTTCCTGAGTTTTTAACCCTTTTTTCTCTGTTCTCTTTCTCTCCTCAGGTTTATGCTGTGCTGGAATAACTCTGGTAAGTCTTTCTCCTCACATCTCTTTCCCCTCCTAGTTTACAGTTTTTTAATTGTCTGTGATTCTGCACCACTCTAACTCTCTTCACAAACAAAATCGTTAATGTTCTCTTTTTTCTTTTACAGGACCCAGTATACTTATTAATGCAGACAACGGTAAGTTTTAATTACTTTCAGCGATATTGCGTCTTTTGGCATTACTTGACATTATTTATATGCCTGAAAACCTTTCCTGTAATTCACTTAGCTTTCTACTTGTTCTCTGTCAGGTGTAGCTGAATCTTCACTCGGAACTGAAGAGACGAGCCGACTCCTATCTCTACTCCAGTAAGTCTTTCACGGCGAACTCCAAGCGTCTTCTTTTTTCTTCAAGTAAGTATTGGTTCTATGACTAAGAGACAGGTCACGAAGGGGTGGCTCTCTGAAAACTTCGTACTCAAGGGTAATACACTTCAAAACTGGGAACACTCGCAAAACAGTCTTCTCTGAGGAAAAGTCTTTAGTGAAGTGCGCAATACTTCAGGCGTGCCCGCGTCACATCAGCCTCTCCGGATTTGCAAACAACTAGACCGCAGACCCCAATGCCTTAGCGGCCATCTTGGAATCGCGGACATGCCACCAACTCGACCATTGATGCCTGGTCAACCCTGTAGCACCATTTGAATTTAACCCCTTGCTCATCGCTTTGAAACTCGCATTAGGGATCCTGACACAGAGCCATTTTAATGTCTTTCACTGCCAGGCAATGAGGGACAGTAGAATGCAAATAATGCTCCCCCTTCCATAGGAGATGACAGTGATGGCGAGAGAAGCATTACGTTTTGTATTTGTCAAAAAAAACAGTTTTAGGAATTTCTTTTTATAAATAAAAAAAGAATACTCTTTGCTACAGGGCTCATAAATGACTGTCTGCTTGGTGGTCACATATAAATTAGTCCCTTGGTCATGAAGACAGAGTAATTTGCTATCTCGTCACAGTGAATAGAGGGCCATCTGCCTAGAATTAATTCAGGTCATCAGTCACTTTTACGGAAGTCAAAAATCTCCAGCTGGATGAGGCAGGAGGATGTAGTGGGTGACAATTCCAAGAGGCCAGATACTACATTGGTTAAGGACCACTGAAAAGGATTTTCTGCTGAAGAGAAGAACGTAGCAGGAACTACCATGAAGTCAGGACGACAAGTGATGCACAACAGGTGGATGGATGAGTAGGCTGGTCCTTCTATTCCTTTGAAGCAGTTTTTAGGCAAAAATGTTCTATGTCCACAATTTTAACATTTGGCAATCTAGGCACCTTTACCGCCACTGCCAAGAGTCCAGAACAGGAGAGGCACCACCTGGGGGTTAGGACTCACTTAGGCATGGGTCCAGGAGTGGGGTCAAGATGGTGGGAAGCTGTTATGTACTTGTGGTTCTGAACAGGAGGGCAGCAAACTAGCCATGGAGTCCATCTGGTAGTCCTGGATTCAGGAGAAGAAGCAGGGCAGGCTTCTTAGTGTTAAAGGAAGGCTCCAGGCAGCAAAGCAGCCCTACCAGGTGCAGCAAAGTAGTCTTGTGAAGTAGTCAGCAGGCCACAGCAGAAGGCAATCCTTTAAGAGTTCTTCCATAGTTCCAGAAAGTGAACAGAGGTATGTTCTTATACCTGGTGCCTTCTTTGAAGTAGGAGAAGTTTCTAGAGGTTTCTCTTTCAAGTGATTAGAGGTTCCTAACTCCTCTGTCCTGGCCCCAAGATGGCTGCGGGAACAATGCAATGGTGACAAACCCTTTGTGTGAAGTCAGAGCACAGCCTAATTATTTGCAAATGTGGGTGTGCCTTCCTCTGCCCCCATCCTGCCAGCAGATGGCCCATTTAGGCACACCCAATCCCTCCATTGTGTGACCATCTGAAAAGAATTCAAAGAGTTTAACTTACAACTATACCCAATTATATGACCTAGGTCAGGCTGCAAGCACCAATGTCAAAGGACAAGAAAATAGCAGCTTTGTAAAAGTAAACACAAGGAGTTGATGGAAGGAGCACTGAAACTTTTCAGACACTCACTCCCAGTCACAGATCTGAGATGACTACATCATCGTTCTTTAGCTCAACATGCCACCCTAGTTCAGTCCCAGCTATATGCAAATCAGTCTTGACCCTGTGCCTCATGGGAACAGTCCAGTCCGAACTGCCAAGCCAGGTCCTCTCTGGAGGACCAGAAACAATCATACTGGGGCCGGTTTAGGGGTAACGCCCCTCATCAGGCATGCTAGCTGGAATCCAGTGTTGTAAGGAAACAATGGCTCGTGTGGATTAATACTTGCTAATATAATGTATAATACATGATAGCGGTCCAAAAAAGAGGATTAAATGTGATGTCAGAAAGAAAAGCACAGCCATACACATTAGATCTTTTGTAGAAAATATTTTTTTCTCTTTATATAACAAAAAAGTTTTGTAGGAAGTGGACATAAATTCACAATACAAATTGACAATATTTATACGAATTTCAAATAGTGTCCCAGTGAAAAAATTAACCTAAACAAACAAGTAACATAAAGTGCAACATACAGAAAGGTTTCAATTTTTCATTACGAAGGCAATCATAAACAATTAATAAATCCAATTATCAACACTCAAGCATTCTGAGTGTCGAAAGAATGATTCGCCTTTCACGTCAACGGCGTTTCGACCCTATTCCAATTAAAGGGTCTCATCAGGACAGTCTAATATAGGGACACCTACGAAGGAATAATAAAGAAAAATACTTGTAAAAAAAAAATGCTCTTTTATCTCTAAGAAAAAAGGTTTTAGAGGAGCATTGATATTAAGTCTCTCTACCTGGTCGTCATGGATGATATGTAACGTTTTAGGGTGCAGTGTCACCGTGCTCAATGTGAAATAAAATACTCACAGGGACCCAGCCGGGTGCTGCGTGAGAACAATGAGAAAACTGTTAATGCCAAACTCGATATCTTAAAAATGATTATCAGGGTGCTCAAGCTTTCTACTTACCCCTGTGAGAGAGGACTCACAAAGAGGCAGTAGCCCACTCGTTGGATATCTAGTGTTGAATGTACTCGGCGTGAGGGTCTGATTGCATAGGATAACGAACGGGAGCTGCAAACGCGAACTGCTGGATAGCTGTCGCTTATTTTCCAAGAGTCCGATCAACTGTAACAAGGTGTAAAAGGGAAATATAATAGGCTCCTGGGGTTGGAAACTAACCAAATATTTGCAGAAATGACCTGTATGAAACGACAAACCTATCCCTACCTCTCTTCTCCGCTTCCGGGTGTACGAATCTCCCGTGAAGTGCTGCAGCCGGCGAACAAAGTTCAGTCTGCTAGGTACGATCGCATTGATTGGTTGGGATACTCTAATATTTGAACATGATTCGCTGGCGGTCGGCCAATCCGGAATCCACATCTACAGTGAACCAGTGAAAGAAAGCGCGTCACGTGTGCCTCATGGGAACAGTCAAGACCAAACTGCCAAGCCATTTCTTTCCTGGACCGGAAGCAAGCATCCTGGGACCGGTTTCGGGGTAACACAACTCATCAGCCAGGCTAGCTTGAATCCAGTGGCAAAGTGAGCAAGGGCCACATATCTGAACATACCCTGCCAACTTAGGGCTAACAAAGCAAACACAAGGAGATGATGGACGGAGAGCTGAAACATTGCAGACACTCACCCCCAGTCACAGATCTAGGTTGAATCCATCATCATTCTTTAGCTCACTTCGCCACCTATATGCAAATCTGCCTTGATCCTGTGCTTCATCGTAACAGTCCAGCCCGAACTGCCAAGCCAGGTCTTCCCTGAACCGGAAACAAGGATCCTGGGACCAGTTTCTGGGTAACACCCCTTCATCAGCCAAGCTAGCTTGAATCCAGAGGCAAAGTGAGCAAGGGACCCATGTCTGGTCATGCCCTGCCAACATAGGGTGAACACAGCAAACACAAGGAGATGATGGACGGAGTGCTGAAACTTTTCAAACACTCACCCCCAGTCACAGATCTGGGTTGAATCCATCATCATTCTTTAGCTCACTTTGCCACCCCAGTTCAGACACAGCTATATGCAAATCAGTCTTGACCCTGTGCCTCATGGGAACAGTCCAGCCTGAACTGCCAAGCCAGGTCTTTCCTGTACCAGAAATAAGCATCCTGGGACTATTTTCGGTGTAACACCCCTTATCAGCCAGGCTAACTTGAATCCACTGCAAAAAAAGTGAGCAAGGGAGCCACGTCTGGGCATACCCTGCCAACTTGTGGCAAAGACAGTAAACAAAAGGAGATGATAGACGGAGTTCTGAAACTTTTCAGACACTCACTCTCAGTCACAGAACTGGGTTGAATCCACCATTGTTCTTTAGCTCACTTTGCCACCCCAGGTCAGACCCAGATCAGTCTTTACCCTGTGCCTCATGGGAACAGTACAGCCCAAACTGCCAAACCATGTCTTCCCTGGCCAGAAACCAGCATCCTAGAACCGCATTCGGGGTAACACCCCTCATCAGCCAGGCTAGTTTGAATCCAGTGGCAAAGTGAGAAAGGGACCCACTTCTGGGCGTACCCTGCCTAACAAGGAAGCTTGTTTCAGGTACAATTTTGAGCAGATGGACTGACCTTTAATTAGTTTCCTAGAGATGATGAGGTGGGCTCTTTATTGGCATTTTAGATAACAATTCAAACCAGGCCACAGCCTCATTAGTTACCACAGGAAATTAACTGGGAGGAAAGGAGGAGGGGGGAGGGGAAGAGAGGGAAGAGAAAAGGGAGAGATAGAAGTGAAAGAGGAAACACATTTATCATGTACAGGCATTTCCATAGGTTCCAACCAGGTTTTGCATCATCCAAAATACTAATATTACTGACATTTCCCAAGCAGAGTAAATGCCCATTGGAGGTATCTTTATGAAGGGACTATGATAAACTTTGTTACATTGGGGCTCATATCTCAGTAGCAGGCCCACTATACAGGCTGTACTGAACTACCATATTTGAGACTTCCCCAGAACTGTTTCTACATAATGTTGTCAGACTGTCCTTGTTGTGTGGGGTCATCCCTTGATCTAAGGTACACCAGAAGAGGCTCCCATATATCTTTGGGACAGGTAATAGGTGGCAGTAGTGTCCAATAGGCAGCGAATTGTTCATGGCAGTAACCTGCATCTTGCAGCCAGTGTTCAGCTTGAGGTGCGCCCCCTCAATGTTTGGCAATTTGGCGCTTAGCCAGCCGTAGTAGCATAGCGGTCAAAAGTCTACATTCTGGTGGTACCGCTTTAACATACCCTAGGAGGCTCACTATTGGTGTCTGCGTTAAGGGGTAACCGGTGATTTGTTGGAGGGTGTGGTACACTTGATGAGTACAGGCCCCAGCTAGGCCCACAGAATACAAGGGTTCACTCTCCTGTAACAAAAGCTAGAAGGAAGTTGGCACAGAAACTGCAAATACAAAGACAGAGTTTATTAACCCTTAAGGGTGGTCCTACAACCTACACAACACTCTTCAGTATTGCATAGAGTAGCACAAAGAACTTGCATACGTGGTCCCCTTTTATACACAACAGAGGGGCTCATAAGTGGGTGGATACAACATAGAGCAAAATTTATTACCATCTATGGACATTTTCGATACAGGATCAATATATGGGCGGAGTTAACAATTTCCTGAGCCCGCGAAAACATGGTCAAACAAGGACTAACTGATAACAGATGTGGTCAAGTCTGGACATGCGCCAGACGGACAAAGGAGGTATTTATAGACTGTTACTAGGCAGATTACAAGTGCAACTAGCGAAAAGGTAGGACTCTTCTCGTGCAAAGCACGTGGAGACATGACAATACAAAATGGAGTCCAGACTTTAGTCAACATAAGACCAGAAACATGTTTTAATTAGAGAGAATTCATGTCTTTAGTGAATGCTTAATCATATCGCTGTTTTAGTTTTCAACAGACAACCCTTTCAGCATTTACTGAAGACATTCGGCTTGTTGGGATAATTATCATATATGTCAATTTTCATCATCTCTTCCACCTCTTTGTTTAAATGTTTCTGATAGGTGACATTGGCAATAGTTTTCTTATCAGGAATACAGAATGACACACATAAGGAACAGAGTAAAGGACCACACTGAACACAGATGCAACAGGAAAACAGAACTGCTACAATAATACAGAGACCAGTTAAAACTTTCCATCCCCATGTAGTGATCAATGCCCAAAACCATCCAGAAAAGGTCCAAGTGCCATTTTCTGTATGAATTTCAGCTGCGATTTTATGCAATTTATTAATAGCGTTATAGACTGATGGCGTGCGGTCAGGAATAAATACACAACAACTACTTCCGATAATTCTACATGCTCCACCTCTGTCTGCTAACATAACATCTAATACCATACGATTCTGTAACGCAACAATTCTAGTGATTTGCAATTCTTCCGTAAGATTCCCAAGAGCGACAGCAGCTTGATTTGTTACAGCCTCTACAACTCTTGTTAATCGTCGAACCTTCCTACTATTTAGGGCAGCTCCAACAAAGAAAAACAATCCTAAGTTAAAATCAACATACTGCTGTAAGCTAGTGTCAGTTTGGTCAACATCATTAATAGATAAAGTATGTTTATACCTATTTACAGTTACATTGTTCAATAACTTCAAATCTCTATGATAGGATGCAGGCGCTAAGAATACAGGGGGCAATAAAAACGCTACATAACAGACTCCGGACCAGCCGGCTGGTAAGCGATAATAACCCTTATTCCCACATACAAAATACGTATTATGGGAGGCTAAGAAAGTACTATTATTTAATCCATCTATATTCAAAACAATAATACAGTCACTAACACCAACAGGAATATATGACCCACACTCTGAACACACAGGTCTGCTTGAGCTTGTGCCACTTGAATCACAAATTGTTCATTCCCAGCAGTGTCTCTGGTGTTCGTGAAGATATAGGGGATTGATTCATTGTCTGGTCGATATTCTTCCCACTCCCATATTGTCCCATTCGCTTGTGGATAGCCTTCTTTATCTTGATGACATTCCCTATTAAGTCTAAAAAGTAGTCGTCCCACTGTAGGTTTCCGAGTGGCAAAAAGCAAAGTGTACCATGCTCTACAAGAGCCATTATGGGAGAAAGGAAGAGGTATAAACGGCGTTCCTCCTTTCTTCTGATGAGCTGGCATCATACCACATATCCAACAGTTCGTAGCATTTGTAGCAACATGGGTATGATGCAACATCTGGATAAAAGTATTATTCAAATAAGACTGACGATGCTTCAATTCTTGATACGGAAGGGTATAAAAGTAGTGCTCCTCAGGCACTGGAGTGGTCAAAACAAGCAACTCACGGGCAGGAGTCACGTCCTCAACAAACCATGTGGTTATACCCACAATAGCCACAATGATAATAAAGCTTGTCGCACAGAGAATCTTCTTCTTCTCCATCCTGTAATAAGAAGTCAATATCTTCCTGAAACTAAAAGGTTGTCAGAACTCTTCCCCTTAGGCAGCCGTTGATTTCTTCACCAGCGGGCCAAGACGGGTGTCACTACACTAATGCAGGGCTGATCCCCCCCCCCTTGCCTCATTGGCTCTCCGTTTCACTAACCTAAGGGCCGTCCTGACAACGTATCCTGATACAGAAAGAAATCACTTCCTCGGTCTGAGATGATATCTTCCTCCTCCAGGAATCGCTTGGTCCGGGGAGAGCTCCTCAGTGTCGTTCGGTTCCACAGCACGGCCCTTCTCTGCAGTCAGGATTTTTTCGATGGTCGGTCAATACAGCAGGCTCCACTAATCCAGGCGGCACTTTACGACAGTGCAAGGAGTGGATCCAGTTCTTCCGATTGGAGACTTGCACAGCTGTCCTCGTTGCGAGCAAGACTTGCTCAGGACCAACCCATCTCGGCTCCAGACTGTTCGTCCTTTCAAACACCTTGATCATAACATGGTCTCCAGGCCGGAGGTTATGTCCTTCACCTGTGGACCGATCAGGGAGCCCTTCTCGAACCTGTTGATGAATAGAAACCAAATTATCCGTTAACTGTGCCAGATAATCATTCATCATTACACAAGGTACATCATACACTGACTTCGGTTTCGGTGGACCCCAAATATTCATTGGGCGTCCAAACACGATCTCGTTGGGTGTGAGACCGGTCCGAGAATGCGGTATCGATCTAATTGACAATAATGCCAGCGGTAAAGCGTCTGGCCAAGTCAAAGAAGTCGAAGCTTGGATCTTAGCGATCTTAAGCTTCAAAGTACCGTTATATTTCTCAACCAATCCCGCAGACTGAGGGTGAAACACTGCATGGAATTTTTGGGTAATTCCCAGTCCTTTCAGGACATAATTGATAACGTCTGCTATAAAATGAGGTCCGTTATCACTCCACAACAATCTACAAACACCATATCGAGGGAAGAACTCCTTCAATAGCATCTTGGCTGTAGTCATTGCAGTATTGTCTTTCGTAGGGTATGCCTCAACCCATTTGCTGAAGGCACAAACCACTACTAGAACATACTTCAGATTGTTACAGCGCTCAAGCTGAATGTAATCCATCTGCAAAACCTCAAAGGGTGCAGTGGGTGTTGCAAATCCTCCTGCTGGAGTTCGTGTACCCTTTCCTGGGTTGTACCTCAGGCAAATCATGCAGGTCTGCACTACCCTCTTTGCCGTACTAGCGATCTCCGGATGCTCCCAAACTCGTGTGAGTAATTTTACAATTGCGGAAGCACCGACATGCGCTAGTCCATGTGCCATCTGAACCATAGGTTGTACGAAAGCTGTGGGTAACTTCCATTTATCCATCTGCTTACTTCTCCAACACCCTTCGTCATCTAATTCTCCATCATTGGACCATTGCTCCCGTTCCTTATCGGAAGCGGTCCTCTGTATCTCCAGCACTTCTCTCCTAGCATCGTGCCATCTTTCTGCCTGTGACTTCACAACATACATTTCAGTAGAGCCAGGCTGCATCGCCGTCTCTCGTGCCACCCGGTCTGCCAAAGCATTCCCTTCTCCAACTTTATCAACCATCTTTTTATGGGCACTACATTTAACTATAGCAATCTTCTTTGGATATGTTAATGCAGTCAAAAGGTTGTGAACTAACTCTCCATACATTATCTGTGCTCCATGTGACGTTAGGAACCCTCTCTCCTTCCAGAGTAGGCCAAAATCGTGCGCTACTCCGAAGGCATAGCGGCTATCTGTATAAACATTCACACACAATCCTGCACTGAGCTCACATGCTCGTGTTAATGCTATCAGTTCTGCTGCCTGAGCTGATTTCTGCGGTATGCGTGCTGTCTCCACTATTGTTTGTAATGTGGTAATTGCATACGCTGCTGAAGTCGTACCATCTGGTAGCTTCAGGCATGATCCGTCCACCCACAGTTCTCCATCTACATCTGTAAAGGGCGTATCCTGGAGATCAATACGACCCTTTGTCTGTTCCTCAGTCACAAGAATACAGTTGTGTGCTTTTCGTGCTTCAGACTGAGTTTCCGGAAACGGCAACAATGTGGCTGGATTTAACGTTGCACACCTCTTTAACGTAATATGAGGAGCCAAAAGCGTCAACTCATATCCCGTTAAACGAGCACTGGTCAAATGCTGCGTCTTTGTCTGATTAAGGAGGGCATCAACAGCATGGGGAACTAATACCAACAGCTTATGAGATAACACAATTCCTTCACTTTGGCGTATTGACACAGCTGTCGCCGCAACCGAGCGAAAACAACCAGGCAATGCTCGGGCAACAGGATCAAGTACAGCCGAAAAATATGCACAAGGGCGCTGCTTGTCGCCGTGCATCTGCACTAAAACTGATAATGCACATCTATCTTTTTCATGTACATACAATGTAAAGGGCTTCGTATAATCAGGGGTCCCTAACACTGGTGCTGAGCAAAGGGCTTGTCGCAATTGCTGAAAGGCAATTTCACACTCATTTGACCAGGGAAGAGGAATTGGGGTATCTTTTGTCAAAAGTGCTAACAATGGCTTAGCTATGTGTGAGAACCCCAATATCCATTGCCTACAGAAAGAGGCAAGACCCAAAAATGCACGCACATCCTTCTGTGTGGAAGGTACTGGCGTGTCCAAAATTGCTTGAATACGATCTGGTGTGAGTGCACACCCCTCCTTAGACAAAAGGTGACCCAAATAAGTCACCTTTGGTCTACAGAATTGCAATTTCTTCCTCGACACTTTGTGATTGTGAGACGCCAAAAAGGAAAGCAAGGATAACGTACACTTCTCACACAGCTCAGGAGTGTCGGCCGCCAACAAGATGTCGTCGACATATTGTATAAGGGCGACACCATCAGGCAGAACAAAAGGAATCCAATTGTCTTTTCAATGCTTGACTGTAAATACTAGGACTCTCTGTATAACCCTGAGGGACTCTACAAAATCTATAAGACCTATTATTCAAAGTAAAGCCGAAGAGGTACCGGCTATCAGGATGAATAGGAATCGAAAAGAAAGCATTTTTCAAATCGATAACTGAAAATGTGGTCGCCGTTGGTGGGACCAGAGTAAGTAACGTCGTGATATCAGAAACCACTGGATACTGAGGTATCACTATCTTATTCACCTCCCTTAAGTCAATGATAAAACGATAAACCCTAGTATCGGTATCTTTCTTCAAAATGGGTAAAATAGGACTGTTGCAGACGTTGTAGGGAACTTCCTCCACTACTCCCACCTTAATCAAATCCTGCACAATCTGTATGAGTGCCTCCTCCCCCTCCTGGGAAATACGATACTGAGGGAGGCGTGGTAATACCGCACCCTCCTGGACACTAATGTGGACAGGCGGAATCACCATCTGTCCCACATCAGTATCCGAAGTGGCCCACAAAGTACGAGGGAGGGAAGCTAATACAGCATCCTCTGCAACCACACACATCCGTTCTGTCATAGGGTGATTATCGTTTAATATCACACGTACTCCAGTAGGGGAGCAGCGGATCGTAGCTCTGAAGTGCTTGAGCATATCAAGACCCATAATGTTGTCAGGCGTGTTCGGGGCAAGCAAAATCGGACAAGGTGCAGAAAGTTGTTCAACACGAAATGCAAGGGGTCGGGATAGAGGGCTTCGAGAGAGTGTACCATCAAACCCTACCGATGTAACCATTAAGCCAGATGGGGGAGCCCTCGGAACCAATTGTTTGGACAGCGCACTGCGAGTAGCTCCTGTATCAACTAGGAACTGATCAGTAGAACCCAGAACATTTGCTGAAACATAAGGACCCTTCTGATCAACCGGCACTTCAACTGATTCCAACCCCCATCCAACGCAATCCTACGCATGCTGCGAATCATGGTACCCAGAACGGTCATTTCCAGACATTTGATACTGATTTTGCCGATCAAATACATTAGGTCTATCTCGTTGCTGCACGTTAGGCTCAAAGCGAGCACGATCATTAGAGTTCCCTCTAAAATTCGAAAAGCCCCCTCTACCTCTCGGCGGTCCCTGACCACGTCCCTGACGGGGTGCATATAGTACCGGACAATCCCTGGCCCAATGACCCAACTGTTTACTATACGCACATTGATTTCTATTAACATCTGACCGACCCGAAGGGGGACCATAGAATCCTCCTCTACCTCTTTCAACACCCCGACGAGGCGGACCATACACTTGTGCTAACATCACCTTAGTTTTCAAATCTTTCGATTTCTTCTCCTCATTCCCCTTCGCTTCTTGTTCCTGACGCTCATAATACTGAGCCATAGTCAGGAGGGATGCCGGAGACGAGGTGGACAAAGAACTTTCACTCGCCTTTAATCGAGCTGCTATTCCCGGTAATAAATTCGCCACATATTTATCAACAAAAAGATGTCGACCCGTATCATCCGTAAGCGACTGACCACTGAAATCATGAAATGTTTCCTCAAAGCGCGTAAAGAAGTCTGAAACTGATTCATCAACCTTCTGTTTACACGAGGCTAACATATTCCAGTCAATCTTTTTAGGGGGGATAATCGTTTTCAACTTGGTCAAGATAGCAGCAGGAAGATCTAAAATAAGCTGGGGTGGTTTTTGCGCGGGTTTCCTCTCCCTATCCTCATCCTCAATCTCAGACCACCTAGCCTTAAAAGCGGCTAGATCATCCACCTTCCGCACAGATCGCCACATATCCGGTGGTAAAATAAGCCCAAAGAACAAATCTATATCTGCTAAAGTCATAGTACAAGAATTCAAGGCCCCTTCGACCTCTTCGTAAAAGGCCGCTGGATTCTTGCGGGGGTCAGGCAATGCATTCTTTAATGCCATAACATCAGTCCTATGCCAGGGAGTATAAACCCAATTATACACAAAATATCCCCTAGCATCGGGGTAAGACATGTCTGGACTAGTTCCTGCTCCTTTAGGAGGAACATACAAAGGTGCCGCCTCTCGCATCGGTTTAGCATGCACTAGTTCGCTCTTATCTGAATGGGAGGTAGACGATTGTTTTCCGCCAACATGTGAATCCGATTTCTCCTTCTCCCCTGTCTTTTGGCGCGCTCTCTCTTTAAGTTCAAGCATCGCGTCCCGCAATGTAAACAGCCGTCGAACCGCATCGGGTACCTTGGAGGGAGAAAAGACACCGTTACGTAATGCTTTAGAATCTGATACTACATCTTCAGGCTCAAAGACATCAGAATATTTCCGAAAGGCAGTAACCACTTCTTCAGAAAAAGTTTCAACAAAATACAACTTCTCTCTATCCTGCCAACTTCCCAAAAATTCCAATAATTCAGTAAGAGATAGCTTGCCTTTAAGAGCGCGAAAAGAAATTTTCCGAAGCTCACCCATACGCTCAGTTGATAACATGGACCGCGTGTCTACCTTATCCGAAACCGATCCAGAATCCTGTGACCTCGGGGCAGACGCGCCAACATAAGGGGGCGGAGAGCGATCTAATAAATGAAAATCATCTTCGAGATTAGTAAGGACAGGATAAAGTGGCTGGCGGACAGCATATTGACCCGAGACTTGCAACCTACGCTCTTTCTCTTGTCTCTCCGCCAGTTCTCTTTCCTCCCGACGCTTTGCTTCCTGTGCTCTCACATGATCATTTTTCGTTGCTCTTTATCAATCAGCGCTTTCTCACGTTTCTCTCGCTCACGCACTTCCTTCACCCATAACCGTACACATTCAAACATGTCTTGCCGAGCACGCCGTTTACACAAACACTGTTCCACATATTCAATCTTACGCATATCAAACGATCCATACAAAGGCCATCGTAACTCAGGATCCTTTTTGGTGTATTTCCTCCACACTGTGCTGTACATTATAGAGGAAAGACCATGCTTCACATACATATCCCTATTAGGAGTCCCCTCTGGGGGGGCTGGAGCGGATTCCTCAAGATTTAACCGGTTTCCAAAGCAGCAGCACCACTTACGGAGTGCGCTAAAAGCAGGCATGCTAAAAAATAATGCAAAATATGCAGTATTATCAAAAATGGCACTTAAACTTTGCGCCGTTCAAATTTAAACAACTCCGGAGACATATCTCCACATTACCTGCCTATATGTGTTGCAACGCATATATTCTCACAATAATCAATACAAAATATGACCGGTCATCACAAATCAAACTCAAATAGCCAACCCAGGCTTCAAAACTCGGAGCAAGTACCGTACAACGGTTCTTACCAATCAAGAGTGTCCAGATTCCAATGCCAAGTTCCAAAATTCGCCCAAACGGCTGTCACACGGCAAACCGACAGAAGAGGTCTCAGTCGAGGACCGGCGCCACCTAGATGGTCAGCTCGGATGGGGAGGAAGAAACCTCGGGATGCCAGGACTAAAAGACGCCGCTGGCAGTGATCACATCCCGGGCCAAATTCCTCACCTTCGTCACGACCAGTCCTTCGAGCATCCGAGTCGCCGATGAGCCCCACGTGACGGGCACCAATTGATGAGTACAGGCCCCAGCTAGGCCCGCAGAATACAAGGGTTCGCTCTCCTGTAACAAAAGCTAGAAGGAAGTTGGCACGGAAACTGCAAATTCAAAGACAGAGTTTATTAACCCTTAAGGGTGGTCCTACAACCTACACAACACTCTTCAGTATTGCATAGAGTAGCACAAAGAACTTGCGTACGTGGTCCCCTTTTATACACAACAGAGGGGCTCATAAGTGGGTGGATACAACATAGAGCAAAATTCATTACCATTTATGGACATTTTCGATACAGGATCAATATATGGGCGGAGTTAACAATTTCCTGAGCCCGCGAAAACATGGTTAAACAAGGACTAACTGATAACAGATGTGGTCAAGTCTGGACATGCGCCAGACGGACAAAGGAGCTATTTATAGACTGTTACTAGGCAGATTACAAGAGCAACTAGCAAAAAGGTAGGACTCTTCTCGTGCAAAGCACGTGGAGACATGACAATACAAAATGGAGTCCAGAATTTAGTCAACATAAGACAAGAAACATGTTTTAACTAGAGAGAATTCATGTCTTTAGTGAATGCTTAATCATATTGCTGTTTTAGTTTTCAACACACTGTGCTTCAGTAATCCACAATTTTGCAACAATCCCAAGCAAGTTGTAAGAAAGAGTCCTGAGGCATCAGGCAACATATACACTTCACCTATTCTCTCAGCCCCATGTAGTGTAGTTGTGTAGGTGTGCAATATATTCTGTGCAGGAATTTAAAATGTATAAGGCGTAATCTGTAATTGGGCGAAAGAGCCGCAGTTTGTTTGCAGCAATCTGTCATTGTTACTTCGTTATGGGTAGGTCAGTGTCTGCCATCCATTGAGCATGAGCTCTGGGAATACAAATCGGCGCTTTGTTGTGCATGATAGTGTATAGGTGTGTAGTCAGCTTATGGTGTGTGGCATTTTTTAACAGATGTTCCAGGGTATCTAATGTGGGTGGTGAGTCCGGGAATGTACTGTGTAGTGCATGGCATGTGTCTTGCAGCTGCTGATATATAAGGACATCCATTGCTGTCGGCTGTGGGGTGTTAGGCTGCGTGGGTGGGGGAAGAAAATGGCCCCCTGGGTATAGGTCCACAAGTGTGTTCAAGGTCCACTAGTGTGCTCTGGGTTTTACACATGATTCCGGCATTGCCGGTATCATTTGGTTGTTAGCTATCGGAATGGACAGAGCATAAAGGCATGGAAGCTTAGCATGGTGTCTAAGTCTGTTCCAAGCCCCTCTTACACAGTCCACTTTAGTAATCCCCACACATGTGTACTTGTATGGGTGGCATAATGTGATGGACTGAGGTGGAGGGATGGGTTCAATCGGCTTCAACGGCCACATGTGCTTGGAATTTGATAGAGCCAATAATGAGCATATTTTGCTTGGTTGCACAGTGTATATAATGCAAAATCTGGTGCATTGAGCACACCTTGTCACATAGGGAGTGTGAGACTCCCACGCTATTCTGGGTTGTTTACGGCCCACGTAAGCGAACTCTGTTGAGACTTTAGTCAGTGGAAGAAATGGGCAGAAGTGGCAATGGGAGATTTATGAATAAGTAAAAGAAATGTATTGCTAATCTTCCAAACAGGGATAGAGGAAGGGGATTCCACACTGGGATTCCTTCCTCTAACCAGTTCATTGTCTTACCGTAGTTTACATTTAACAGTTCCTCCTTGTTTTGGCAGAGTTATATTGCTAAGTATCTCACCGACTCCATTTCCCAGGTTAACAAAAACTCAAAATTGAAGTGTGCTGTATTATTTGTGAAGGGAAAAATAATGAACTTATCCCAAATATTGTGATACTCGACAGTCCCTCAAAGCAAATAAGCTTGCGTACAACTGTGTCCATATTGGATTAGGGTTTCTGAATGTATAGCACCACATAGTTGGCATACATTGAGACTCATATTCTACGTGCCCTAAAATTGAGCCCCCTATGTGCATTATATTGTTGCAAATGGTCAAATAGTGGGCTCCATAGGAACGGCGAATAGTACTGGGGAAAGAAGATAGCTCTGGTGGGTGCCCTGCGAAACCGGGGATTGATTTGAAATCGAACCATTTAAACGCAGTCTTGCAGTCGGAAAAGTGTATAGCAGCTTTATGAGATGAATGAAATGGGAGCTGAAGCCCAGGCACCAGAGGAGCCCCAAAAAATGGATGATTCAAATGAATGAAATGCTTTGGTGGCGTTGAGGAGGGTGGTGATTGCCACAAGACCAGGCTCCACACTTTGCATTATAGCAAACAGCGTTCGGAGATTATGTGCCATCGATCGACCTGGCATGAAGCCTGATTAGTCCTGTCATACTATGTCCAGTAGTAGAGGACAAAGAGGGTTAGCAATAAACATATCCAGTATTTGTTATTGTCTACATTTATAATAGACAGGCACCTATATGACCTGCACAGATGTGCCAGTTTGCCTGGCTTTAGTATAGAAATGGAATACTGCTTCTCGAATAGATGGAGGAAGCTCATAAGCCTCTAAAGATGCTTGGTCCATAGCTAGTAAAAAGGGGTTAGTAGGGTAGAGTATTCTTTATAGAAAGAAGCAGTTAAACCATTGAGGTTGCGCATCATGTCATTCGGAAGGCTTCCTCCAAGTATGGCGAGTCTAAACATTGGCAGTGTGAGTCATCAAGCCACAAAAGTAGGATTGTATTCAGAAACTCATTTATTCTTCCACTCACTTCTCCTCAGTAGTTTGGTATAGACAGGAGTAGAAAGAAGACATTGTATCGAGTATGGGTGTTGGAGAGGTGTGGCATACTGACTGCTCGTCTAGCAGTTCTACAATGTAATTGTGGGATCTGGGGGTGCGAAGCATATCAGCTAAGGTTCTGCTTGCTCGATGTCCATCACCGTACCGTCGCATTTTGGATTCACGCGATAGATAAAAGATTTCACGGACAGCCTCCTCATTATAATCCATTCGTTTTTTTCATATAGATGCTAAAGTGGCATGGGATCGTGTGGTACAGTACAGGGCCTCGAGCAATGCAGGCACCCCTACACAACCTTAAAGGCCTCCCAAAGAGTCTGCAGGTAGCTGACCGAGCCATCGTTAGTTGCAAAGTAGTCTTTAATAGCAGTGCGTATCTCTGCGCGGAACTCCTAGTCATGAAGGGCACCAGGCGCCATGTAAAAGTGTAAAAGCACTCCCACTCGCCAATGGGAATGGGAATTCCAGGAGCACTGTGGCATGGTCAGACAGTGCAGTGTTTGAGTATGTAGTGTCATGCTGACTGCCCAAGTAAATACATCCTGAGTAGTCAGCCAGTAGTCTATTCGTGACCAGGCTTTGTGAGCCGGAGTCACACTGGTGCCCTTCCTATGGTCTCCATGCTTATATCTCCATATGTTGACTAACTATAAAAGTCTTGCGTTAGAGTGTGAAATTGGGCAGCTGCTTTGAGATGAGGGTGGTGGGAGGGGCCCGATCTATCAAACACCACATTGAAATTCCCCCAAATAATGGCCCCTGTCCTAGGTTTGTGATGTAGTGTCATACCTTAATGAAGAACTCAGGGCTGTCAGTGTTGGGGCCAAACACAGGCCAGGATAATGGGCTGTTGATGGAGTTGACCTGCCAGCAGCACGTATCTCCCTTCTGTGTTGTATTTTGCCTGCGTAAGTTTCCACAGGGTACCTTATTGTATGAGTATAGCAGTTCCCCAAGCTTACTTAGAATAGAGAGGTGAGTGTACGCCTACACACCAACGTACTTTGAGTCGGGTGGAGGTAGACGGAGTGAGGTGTAGCTCCCGAAGAAAACAGATGTCAATGTGGTGTCTAGTGTGATAGGTATGGACCAAGCAAGCCTTCCGTGGATTGTTGAGCCCTCGAATGTTCCACGTCCTGAACGTAAGATTTGCTGTCATTCTGGTTGTGTTGTAAATATATGTCCACCAATGGGCAGGCCAGTATGCCCTTTTCATGGTTTAATCCAAGCGTCTGAGACAGTGAAATGCCCGCGAGGAGTGAATGTGTCATCTGTGTGGTCAAGCTATTTGAGCGTGTTTACATGACAGGGGTCTGCTCTAAAATGTGAGGGCTTTAACCCAAGAAAACATCAAAGAGGTATACAACACCACCCTCCCACACCAACCTCGAAACATGGTTCAATATCCAGCACCTTGCCTCACCCAAGGTCCCCCACAACAGTTGCATCAAAGGTGGGATTCATCTCGGAGGGTGAAGTGGAGCCTCACAAACACTCCAGCCACATTTGGCTGGGTGGCTGGTATGGTGAATATCACCCTTGGAGAAGTCCCATCTGCTTCAAATCATGGGTGTGTGTACAATTAATATTGCAGTGGTGGTCTCCATTGGATCGCGGGTAATAGTCACCTGTGTTGCACAGAGAGAACAGTCTATCAGATGCTGTGGCCTTCAAAGGGCCGGTTTTAGTCGTTGTCATATAGGTGAGTGGTCTCTTGGCCCCTCGGGGAGCTACAGGGTGATTTTGCAGATATTCCTGTGGTGAATTTAAGTGCTGCTTTAGCATCAGTAAAGCGATGAGCCCTGCCCTCATACATGCTTTGCAGTTTAGCAGGGTAGTGAAGGGCATATTTTATCTCAGACTTTTCAAGGAGTTGTTTTTGTGGGGAGAAATTCTCTGCATGCAATTTGAACAGTCACAGTGAAATCTAGGTAAAAGGAGGTCGCGTACCTTTGGTATGGGAGTTCTCCACACTCCCTGGAGAGATGCAGCACTGTGTCTCTGTCCTTGAAATTCAAGATTCGCACATTGATAGGGCAAGCCAGCATTCCCAGGGGTGGCCTAGGCACCAGTGAATGATGGACACACTCAACTATAAATATAGAAGATAAAGCCTCCCCGAACAGTTCCCGGAGCATTTTCATTATGTAGTTCTCTATATTCGCTATGTCCATCGACTCGGGGAGCCAAATAATCCTCAGATTGTTACGTCTCGATCGCTCTTCAAAATACTCATTCTTGGCTTTAATTATTTTGAGAATTTTCTCCATCTTGAGTAATTGTTCTGTGCTTTTTGCCTGCTCATTGTCTATAGAAGGCTCTGGTCTTGAGTTGGTCCAGGCGATCATCATGCTTGACCACTCTCTCTTTCATCCTATCTAGGTGGATGACCATGAGATCAAATTTGGCGTCTATAGTGTGTAAACTTGTCTTGACATCCATTAGGATTTTCTTAATGTCCTCCTACTGAGTTTCGTTCTTCGGGGGGCAGCATGGCAGGTCCCTCATTGTTGTGGTTCAGGTTGACCGGACATTGTTTTGCAATCAAATGGAAGCCGAGACTACCTGCTTTCATGTTTCCCCATGATCGTGATCTTGAAAGTGATAGCGGATCAGGTGCTTGTGCAGCATTTCTGGTCATTTTGCACAAAGTTGGCTGTATCTGAGACTGCCCAATGGGGGATGTGGGGGAGGAGGTCCAGCAGAGGCCCACTCTGTAGAGGTCCCCAGCTCTCCAACTTGCTCCACAACCCCACAATGCACGTTAATATTCCAGTGATGCAGCCGCAGCAATTGTAGGTCTCCTTAAAGTAACCTATTGCCCCTGCTCAGATTCTCCCACAGCTCAGGGCAGGCTGCTGCCCCACAGCGGCTTGTGGTATCACCACTCATGGGGGGTGGGCTGGCAGCTGCTCCCGCTACAATACTCACCACCCCATCAGGAGTATAGCCAAGATCGTATGTGGCCATGTAGGTCCATAGGGCCACGTTGCAATCAAGGGGCAGGCCGGGAACTCCGCAATTGGCGTTCCCCACCCAGGCACACAGCTGTAGCAGCTTGTGGTGGGGAAGCAACCCTGAGAGCTTGAGAGTTCAAGACTTCTTTTACTATGGCTCCCCAGGCTCCTGCCCAATCCTTCGACCAGGCCTTATCACCCGACCAAGCGGATGCCGCAACCAGTCAGCCTTTAGGATTCCCTCATCAGGCCTCCTCATGGCTGTTCGTGCTCCCACAGCCGACAAGGAGCAACCAGTCCTCCTCACGCCAGGACGCAAGTCAGCCACAACCACCGCCTTTCATCATCAGTAGGTCTGCCTCGATTGTACCTGCTGACATTGGTCAGGTCAACTCAAGGCCGGTGGCCCACCTGAGTCCCATTCCAAGTCCGGGCTCTCCTGACACAGCCCGAGCCTCAGTCTCCGCACAGGTCTCCCTGCTACAGACAGGCTCCAGGCAGATGATGCCTTCAAGTTGGGGCTTCGGGAGCATCACAGCTAGTTGAGGTTCTCGTGTGCTCACCCCAGCAGCGGAAGGGAAAGTATATTGGCAGATTTTAGCTTCCAGCCGGCAGAGCCCCTCTACCGAGCGGCCATCTTGCTGCGCAGCTAGGCTCTGCACCCACGTTAATAGAGTTAATGTGTAAATACCCTAATGTTGTACTGACTTTTATTTCATTTTTCTTGAATAGAGAGCTCAAAATCTTGGATCAGAGGTTTCCAGCACTCTGTACCAGAGGTATTGCCCTTCCCTTCCTCAAGCAAAGATAGTGAAGACAGGACTCATGAAGGCAGTCTCTCTCTATCTCCTGGCTCTCATTCCCCAACACACTTTCCTATTTAAGACACCTGCCAGCACTTGTGAATCCTTGCATTCACAGAGAGTTGCCTCAAGGGGGAGTGGGTGTACTCTCCTCTTCCCTGAAGAAGACCTGGTTTTTAGGTGAGTGGCTACACTATCAGTGAGTCGATAGCATGGAAATAGTGAAGGCCCTGGAGACAAGTGTAACTGTTCATTTTAAAAGTTACATAGTGCACCATTTAACAATTTGTAAAGTTTGGGATGAAGAAGTACTCTATGGAAACCAGATAAAGGCTAAGCCAACCTGATGTGGTTTGCAGAGGTTTGTTTGAAAGTAGGTTGTGGCTTAAACTTAAACCTAAAAAATCTGTGATGAAAGGCCAAAGTTGCTCTTGACAATAGATCTACCACCACCTAGATATGTAGACATGCACCCTTGTTGAACAGTTGTAATAGAGTGGTGTAGACAGTTTATAAAATGTGCTTCCAGACCATCACTAATGATTTTGAAGCATTGCAGATTATTGAATAAAAATGTAAAATGTAGGGGTGTTCCACTTAGAGGTGGTCTATCGAATACAGGTGCTGTAATCATGTCTCTAAGATTGTATGCCAATATGTCCCTCTCAAAAAGCCTATAAACAGTGTCACAATGCGTGTATGGTGTAATCAGCAATTTAATCAATGATGCCACTTGTAATATCATCAGTGATATCATCAATGATGTAATTTAACATGTCTTGACTGATGTAATATATGAGGTCAAAAGCTGTGCATGGCGGGCGTAGTTTATAGATAGCTCAGTAATCCATAACTGGTAGGTTTGGTTTTTAAACTTTCGTTTTTGTGTTATTTCAACCCATAGTCCAATAATGACTGCCACAAGATTTCTGTCATTGTTATAGTAGCCAATGAGTTGAATTTCTGAGAATGCACAGACCTAGGTATTTCAGAAAAGTTTTGAGCTTTCGCCCCTTTATTCCCTTTTTAAATGCAAATTTTTCAAATACTACTAAACAGATTTACTCTGAATCTAAACAGGCATTTTCTTGAGCTAAGTCCTAACTCCTAACTTTTGGGACATCCCCCATTCTTGGTCCTGCTTAAAGGAGCTGCTCAAAACTTTTCATGGAGGACCCAAAATTCTTTTTTTAAATACATATATATCCTTATTGTATATGGTTATCTAAATCCTCTACAATGTGCAAGAAAAAAACAACCCATGTTACACGATAAACAGATCTTAAGTAATACAAAGACAAGTTATAAATAGTAGCTAAACTACCAAATTGATTTTCAAGTGCCTTCAGATACTAGCAGAAGTATAATTACATCTAACGGTTCCAAGAAGGAGCAGGAGCATGAGTGTAGCAGCCGGTTATTCGTCAACAAGGGACAAAAGTTCATTTTATAAAATAGACACATCTTCAGACTTTTACACACAAGTTATAAATGAATACATAAAATGCCAAATCGATTTTCAAGATCGTTCGGATGCTAGCAGCAGTTTGTTTACATCTAACAAAATTGATGACCCTTTTCATGCAGATTCATTAAATAGCACCAGGGTTATTAAGGAAAGAAAAAATGCTTTCTTGATAGAAACTCTGACCTACCAAGAACCTTTATTGCACAAAAGTCAGTAGCATAAAAATCCATATTTTATCATTCATCACGACATATTAAAATATTTTAGAGTCGCCTACAAAATATTAATTTCACTGTCATAATGACAGTCCCAAACAAGTCTGAAAAACTATGCTGCTGTCAGGGCTCCTAGGATTATGCGAATGGAGGACCACATTATGCGGCACCTGTTTCTAAATTATGCAGTAAAACAAATGCAAGTAATGATGATACCACATATTTTCATAAATATTCCAGCACTCCCCATTTCCCATTGTTTTAATATCAATTTATTCAAGAAAGGTAAACCTAAACATTCTAATTCCAATCAATGCGCATAGTTAGCTGCAGGTTTAATACATTCGTTTTTCAAGCTAACCTCCCCAAAAGAGACATGCAACATCAAAATAAATATATGATGGGAAATCATGTGTAATATGGTCCTAACTTGTAATCACTGGGTTTTTGTGACATTTATAAAACAGTCAGACTTCAGCCTTGATATTTATGATGGCACCAGTATGCCTCAATGTCAATGTTGAACCATATTGAATGGTTACCCATTGTGTACCCGTTGGTTATAGCACTTTAACCTATCTGTAAAAAAAAATCATGTAATTCATTTAAAAATTCAGTTTTAGGCAGCTATTGTTACACATAAGAAACAAAAAAGCACTGAAATTTGCATATATATGATTTGAAGCACTATCCATAACTCACACAATAGCTGTGCAAACCATTACTTGCTCATCAAAAGTAACGCTCATGACCTCACATTTAATGAAACAGATACAGTTCCAAATGTTGCAAATCATTTTCCAGAATAGATTAGAGATCACATTACCCTTATCACTCCGATAAAGATTGATATGAATGCTATCATTAGTAGGTTTGGTTATGTATTGTTGATTAATAGCATTTCAAATTTAGGTGTTGTTATATATTAGTATAAATATTGTGAGGTCATAAGCATTGCATTTATTGTGTAAGGTTTGCCTGGCTGTTATGGATGGCAGGTCAGTCCCTGTGTCAAACACAGCTGCTGATAGCCTTTGGCTGATTGCAACAGAGTATACTGCATGCCCTAGCATCCAGGCCCTGTTCCCAGGCGATAGGCCATGTACCCACCCCCTTCCTCAACAGGCAACCAGCCCCCACTGTGTATGATCTTCATCCATGGGCAGCAGGGGTGGCCACATGTCCTGACTCAGTCCCTGTGTGCTGAAAAAATACTAAGAGGGCAAGGCGAGCATTCTCTGAACCACTGAATTGGGTGGATGGGGCACAGAGGGATCCCTGAGGGAATACATTTAAAAAAAAAAAAGATGTTGCTGATGTTTGTTTGTAGACTTCACAACTGGGTTTAAGGCCCACAGTGCAGCCTTTTGAGATCTGAAGACCCTGGGCAAGGACCTTGAACCCATGGTCAGCTTCCTGACCAAGCACTGTGGACCAACAGCAGGCAGAATCAGACGCCATCGCCGGTATTGGCAGAGGAATCCAGTCACCTACATTAGGCCGGTCCCAAGGTGAGTATTGCATAGTGTTTTTTGAATGCCTCCGTGCTTTACAGATCATAGTGCTTAACTCTTGTTCTGTGGTGCTAGGGTCTGGGTGTTCAGTTTGCAGAGCCTTGCCTGAGGATTGGCCGACCCAGTTGGGACTTGAGTGGCATCTCTTCTGTGGGAGTCCAGAATACCTTTCCAGTGCTAGTGGAGTAATGGGGAAGCATGCCAGGAAATGGAAGCATGTTGAGACTTATTCCTCTTCCTCCCAAGTGTCTTCTTCTTCACCTAAGTACTGCAGGGAGGGTGAGGTTGCCAGACTTTGATGCCTGACCCGGGAGACATTACAAGAGATATGCGGTTGGTTCACATCCAAAGACTCTGTTCCAGTTTAGCCCTCTCAATTTTCGAGTTCAGATGAGTAGACTCTGAGGGCGGATTAGCACAAAGGCAAGTACATTGACAAGGACATGTTGCCTGACTTATTGAAGCATGTGAAGTCCAATATGGGGTTTTCTGATAGGGAGGTTCTGGGCACTTCTGGTGGTTCTCTGCCTTGCCAGTTCCAAAGTACCGCCATGGTGGATATCTCTGTCCACCCTTACATCCAGAGGTAATAAAGAGGGAGTTGAAGTGCCCTGATCATACCATGCTTCCCTGATTCATGGACAAGCTCTACCTTCATCAGGATATGTCCAAAAGAGTTGCTGGACTCTATTCCAATAGATTCATTTGCACCTTGTTTGGTGGGGAGGATGTTGTTGGCGGAAGAGAGGCTGTCATTAAGGATTTGGTTGATAAGAAAGTGGATGCATCCCTGACAAAAGCATACTCAGGCTCTCATCGGGCCCTGCGTGTTGGCATTTATAGGACATTTGTTGCCCAGTCCCCAATTTCTGATGTCAAGGCCCTATATCAATCCTTAGTTGATACATCTGACTGTGCTGGACTGTTGGAACACATCAAGCACCAGACTGAGTTTCTTTCTGATGTGTCCTTTAATCTGGTGCGGGCCTCTGCTCTATCTGATGGTGCTTGTGTGGAAGCTGCCTGCAATCTGGTGTTGAAGGATTGAAAGACTGATTCTTCCCAGAAAATTTCAGCCCTGCGTTTGCCTTTCAGTGGACTATTATATTCAGAGACAAATTGGAGGGCAAGTTGCACAAACTATTGACGGAGAAGAAACACTCCACTTTCTTGAAGATTTCCGCCACTGATAAGCGGTCTTCAAAACCAAAGTCCCCCTATCATCATCTGTCCCAGAGGCAGTTTTCTCAGGGACAGTTTTCTTCTGGCCAGGGGAAGGACAGGAAACCCAAATCTCCCCAGCCTAAACCTCGCCCCTGACTATATCACGGAAAAGCAGGAATTGCTGGTCAGGGGCAAATTCAACACTTTCTTCCAGCCTGTAGGGATTCCTCTTCAGATACATGGGTGCTGAACATTACGAGTCAGGGTTACCTAATTGAGTTCACTGTTCCTTCTCTGGATTCAGGAGTTTGTCCGACACTGTGGCCGTCCAATCTGGTGAAGCAGACAGTGTTATCTCTGGGAATAATCTCACTTCTGCAGATGGGGGCAATTCAGGAAGGCCCTCTAATGGATAAAGGACTAGGCTTTTACTCCATAATCCTCCTGGTGTCCATGGCAATGGGAGGGTTCCATTTGGTACTGGTCTTGAAGGCTCTGAACAGGTTTGTCATCCACCTGCACTTCAAGATGGAGCCCCTGCAGAGGGTTAGCCCATTAGTTCTCCAGGATCATTTTATGTGTACTCTGGATCTGCAGGACGCTTACTATCATGTGCTGATACATCCCCACAGCCAACGGTTCCTGAGATTCTGCTTTCAGGAAGTCACACTCAGTTTTGTGTCCTGCCCTTTGACCTGAGGGTTTTCACCAAAGTCATGGCTCCATTGGTGACTTACTTGCATTTCCAGGGCATCCCCCTGTATCCTTATCTAGATGATTGGCTACTTCATTCTCCCTCCCAGGAGCAGCTTCTGCTCCATCTGCAGGTGGTGTTTTTGGCCCTGAGGAACATGGGTTCCTGCTGAACCATTCAGAGTGCCAACTGGTGCCTTCTCAGGAAATGACATTTATAGGGGCCGTATTTCGCACCGACCTGTACTGAGTGTTCTTTCCAGGACCCAGGGTTGTGGCAATAATGTCCTTGGCTCTGAAGGTAATGATGTGGTACCTCCTTTCCAGTTTGGTAGTGGTTGCAGCTTCTGGATCTTATAGCAGCAGTGGTGTTCACAGTGACCTGGGTCCATTTTCATCTCCGCCCTCTGTGAATCCATCTGCTGGCCTGTTGGGATCCAATGTCTGAGGACCTCGACCATCTCGTTTCTGTTTCTCCGCCTGTCCTTACTGTTCTGTGCTGGTGGACAGGGCTGGGCAATCTTTCCAGAGGGGTGCCATTGAGAAAGACTGCCAGATCCTCCTGTGGTCCTTACCATGGATGGCAGTGCATTGGGTGGCGGGCCACATATGAGGACAGCTCCCTGAAGGGTCTTTGGTCTCTGCAGGAGGGGAGGCGTTCATTCAATTGGAGGGAGCTGACAACAGTCTACAGGGCAATCATTGGGTTCCGTATTCAGTTGGTGGGGTAGAATGTTGTGGTCAGGTCCAATAACATGGTGTTGGCGGCTTATCTGAATAGTCAGCGTGGGATTTTGTCCCGGTCTCTAAATATGGTGATTGTTTCCTTATTTTGCTGGATGGAGGGGCATCTGTTGTCCCTAGTATCTGTTTACATACGGAGTGGACAATGGGGTGGTGGATGTCCTCAGTCGCTTCTTTCCTCCCTCCCAGGGAGAGTCTGCCACTCGGGAGGTCTCTCAACAGGTGTTTGGTGTTCCTTCCCAGGACCTGTTTGCTTCCCAGCACAATTCTCAACTGCCACTGTTTTGTACGCATATTCAGCAGGTGTGGGCTTGGGGGGTTGATGCCTTGACCATTCAGTGGCCATCTCACCTGTTGTATGCCTTTTCACCAATTGCTCTGATTCCCAGGTTTCTGGCGCATCTGGTGAGGGAGTTCCAGGAGTTTGTGCTGGTGGTGCCCTTTAGGCCTCAGCGATCTTGGTTCCCCACTCTCATTCTTAGCAGTTCAGGGTCCCTGGGTGATTCCCTACTTCCCCCTCCCCTGCGGTCATCTCCAATGTGGCCACAGCTGCAGCTGTGGATGTCAGTGTGGAAGTTGAGAAGCGGGGTGGCAGCGGAAGGGGATCCCCGAGCATTTAGCATTGGCCATTCAGCAGTCTCGGAGGCCTAATACCCTCAAGTCCTATGGGATGAAATGGGGGAATGTTCAGAACTGGTGTGGATCTCTTCAGCTGCCTCTCCTGGACTGTTCCCTGACAGATGTGTTGCAGTGTCTTTGGGAGGATTTCGAAAATCATTTGTCTGTTTCAACCTTACGGGCCCAGTGGGCTGCGATTAAGGAGTTTCATCTCCCTTGGGGGAATTTGACAGATGTGGACGATTTGGTCTCCTAGTTGCTGAGGGTTTTTTCCATGTCTTATCATGAGGCCTCTGTTCCCGTTGTGTGACCTGCCTCTTGTTTTGCAGGCTATAGTTGTGGCTCCCTTTGAGCCTTTGGACTTCGTGGACATCCAGTTTATCACTTTGAATTTTTTTTCCTTGTAGCCATCATTTTGGCCAGATGCCTGGGTGAGTTGGAGGCTCTGATGGTGTAGGAGCCCTCCCTGTCTTTTTTGTGAATATGAGGCTGTGTTTGGATTCCTCGTTTGTACCCAAGGTAGGTTCCCAGTTCCATCATTCCCAGGAACTATTTTTGCCTGCTTTGCGGGTGGAGCAGGAGTGTGGGGATGATCTTCCCTGGTCTTTGCTGGATGTCACGCAGGCTTTGTGTATCTATCTAGATAGTACTAATCGGTTTAGGAAGTCAGACTCATGTTTGTATCCTTTGGGGTCTCCTCCTGAGTGAAAAGGCCATTTCTTTGTCTATTGGTCATTGGCTGATGCAGGTTATTGAGTTGGCTTACACTCTTTCAGGGTTTCTGACTGCTGCCAGGGTGCAGGGGCATTCTACTCGAAAGGATGGTGGTCTCCTGGGCCAAGTTGTGGGGGGGTGCCTTGTGTGGGATTTGTAGGGTCGCATTTTGGGCATCCTCTACTATTTTTGTGCGCCATTATAGGATCCAGAATTTGCTGTGTGATGATACTAATTTTTGTTTGGGGGGTCTTGCAGGCTTTGAACTCATGAATTCATGAATTTGTATTTCAACAAATCACTTTGTTGCTGCTGTGGTTGTTGTGTCCTTGTGTTTCTGTTGATATTAATGCGTGTGTGTTGCTTAGGTTTTCTGATTATGTAATCAATTGGGAGGAGGATAGGAGTGACCTGGTGGTAATGCCCTACTACCTACCGGTAATCTTCATAACGCCTGGTCCAGTTCTCCTTGTCCCATTCATTACTCTCCTACCTCCCTCCCAGTTGGTCAGCATTCATTTGGGGCTTGGTAGTTCAGGAGGAATACTGGGTAAGTACACCTATGTACTCCTGGTGGGGTAGGTTTCCAGCATTTCTTTCATTCTTTTTCAGTCTGTGAGAAAGGATTATCTCATTATGTAATGAATGTGACGAAGACAACAGGACCAGCATTAATGAAGATTGCCGGCAAATAATAGGGCATTTCTTAGCACTAGCTTTATAGAAGCTTTGACCAATAAGGGGTTAGCACTGGTAACGTCTTTCATTTTTTTTTTCAAACTAATTATTAGAGAAGGCTTGTGCCAAGCATTTGCAATTGTCTGTCCTTAACATAAATCTTACCTATTTATATTTTTCTAAGCCATGACCCTTGTTAAATCAATTTTTCTTAGCCGAGCCCCTGCTTTCATTCCATAATTTGATTAGCCCTCCTAAGACTAAGGGCTTGATTACGAGCTTGGCGGACAGGGTTACTCTGTCGCAAGCGTAACAAGATATCCCATCTTCCAAATTCCAATTCTATTATATCCTGTGGAACTTGTAATACGGCGGTCGGGATATACATAATCCTTTGAAAGAGTATCCCATCTGCCAAGCTCATGATCAGGTGATATGTCTAAACCTTCTCTATCTGGTCAGGGTCTTTTTTTCTCTGAATTACTTTTTTATTGTTAACACATTCCAATGCTTATCGCACACTCTTCTGAGTCTCTCATTCTCGTTGTAAAAGCTTGCAAATGCCTGGCATAGCTGACTCCTTACAAACCATTTCAGTGCCACACAAAACTGCGACTAGTAAAAATCTAAATTCACACGTGCATAGATAGACCTTCATAACCCCCAAATAGAATGCCCATACCCCGTTCTGACCCATACTCCGAAACCCAGAAGACAGGATAAAGCTGAAGCAACCCTGGAAGACATGAGCCATACATTTCAGCTTCCAGTGGCAAGAGAACATTTTAGAGTGCTGCACTGAAAACAAGGAAAGGGCTCCCCTGAGCCAGAGGATTGGAACGCTGCATTTGAGAGAATATCCAGCAGCCTGCCCTAGTAAGTTCACACGCAATTCCAAAGGCAAGCATCAACCAGCACTGCAGCTCATGATCCCATGGTGCACTTCCCTAATCTCTTGTGTCCTGTAAGGATGAACTCACAAGGATGGAAGCTCAAGCCAAGCAGATGCTCCAGCCACCCAAGCCTGAGTCCTCCAGAGCCCTCTTCTTAGCCTGAGGATAGAAAACAGGTGGAAAGCTGGGAGTGTTAGGGGCATATTATCAAGGCCAGGCGATAATTATCGTTCAGCGCTCTTAGCGCGAGGATAATTATCGCTGGCCAACTCTGAATTTTATCGCGGAGATAGCGTGCTATCAGCAACGCTTATCTCCAAAGCGATAAAATTCAGAGTGCAAGCTGCCAACTGTGCGATTATCGCTGGGAATACAGCGATAATCGCACAGGGTTTGGTGATAGCTTGCTGATAGGGCAAGGCATACTTAGCCATGATATTCACCTTCCATAGGATATCATGGCTAAGTCAGTTTCAAAGCAGGCGTAAGGAAAGTAGCGATAACAGAGGTTATCGCTACTTTTCTTGCTGCTATGCTTCTTAGCGTGAGGCTTGATAATAGGAGAAATGTCGCTTAGCAAAATTTCTCCCGTTATTCTGGGGAGGATTGCCCACTTTGCATCTCATTAGAGATGCAAAGCTGGGCAATAAGGGAAAGGGCGAAGAAGCATGGATTCACGCGTTAGCGTGTCCTTGCTAATAGGGCGTTAAAAATTATCGCCGCTTTGCGTCCGAAAACGGACGCAAAAGCGGCGATAATATTTTATCGCCTCGTTGATGATATGCCCCTTAGTTCTGTTATGATGCCCAGCAGGACGTGCATTTTCTGAAGAATTCTGAACCTATTTGTCTCGAGGTGAGTTCTTGAGTAAATATTGGGATAGGTGGGATGAGTAAGAACATTACCAGGGAGAAATCGAAGAGTAAATGGGTATCCAGATCCCGTGCCCTGGGCCCTAGTGTGAGGTTCCGGTTAACAGGTCTTTTCCATGAGCCTGAATAAAATGGGACTTACAGAGTACCAAAAGAACGACATTGAATATAACGCAGACTTCCAGCATCATATGCCTCCTCAGACTCCTTGATAAAATCGTCAGGCGCACCTAAGGCTTGATTGGCTTCATGGTGTATGATGTTTTTAACTGAGGTAACGTAAGTATATTTGATTTTTTATTACACATGTGCAGAGCTTTAATCCCTGATTCAGGATGTCTTTTTACCTGATTTTTTAGCGTCCTCTGAGGCAGTTTTAGTCTTTAAAAGTAAGCAAGACAGATGCAGCCTTTCTTGTGACATACTATATTGCAGTACACAAATGTATTTTCAGCATATTTGAAATACTGTATATACATTGTTTTCTTATGCATCTTTTTCAGAAAAAAAAGTTGGCATGTCTTGTGTGTGAGGTATACACAGTGGTCTTTAACTATAACATGCGAATTTCATTTTTGCCTTTACTTTCGTGATTATATCTCCAACTTAACTATGTTGTTTTAAGTGAACTTTAAAAAAAAAGTGTTTGTGTTTTCTGGTGCGTAACATGACTGGTGAAATTCAGGGGCTGCTCAAGTTCTTGTCCATTGAACCATAACTAACTTTCTTTCCAAAGAACTTTATTTTATTTTAATGTCTACCACAAAACAGGTTCCACTGTTAAAATGAAGTATCTAGTATTGCAGTTTACAGTATCAACCTTACATGTAATTTGCCCTAAACTCCCCCTAACCCTCCCACCAACAGGGATCTACAGGTTAAGGCAATATCTAGTTTCACAGGAAAGAGCCAATACATTGTATATTATTTAAGCTTGTGTACAATAAATGGCATAGAGCATCACTCCTTTTTTACTTGTGCAGTGATGAGACTCAAAGGCTCTAATGATCTTAGGCCAGAGAGCCCTCATTCAAGTACTTCTAACATCTAGCTATGTTTTGTAAATTCCTAGGTTTCTTCTGTTGTGCGTCATTCAGTTGCCTAAACGTATATGAAATTTAGAATACCAAAAGTAAGCTAAACACACAAAGTTTTTACCAAGTTTTTTTCATTTCCATCAAGCAGTACCAAATAATTAGCCAATTAAAAATGTTCTGATGATGCCTTTAACCAAGCCCTCACCATTGCATGTTCACAAAACCTCAAATACCTGCATGTCATAACTCACTCTACCCACCAGGATTTGTTTCTTTCCTGAGACATTGGCAAAGTAGTGTATTCAGCTTTGTAGGCTTTGTGAGTTATGCACGCGTTGTGTACATTGCAATCTAAAATTGCAGCATTTGAGGGGTTGTCGGGTTTACATTTGCCAACACTAACTAACCTGTAACAGTCTTTCACTGAATTTCTGTTTTTTTAAGAGGCTCTGTGCCCAACTGAGGGTGTGCCGCCAGCCTCTGTGCACGCTTCCTTTCGTCATGCGCAGCAGGGATGACAGTAGGATCTGGCTTTTGGCCAGGCGCTGCGGCCAACCGACTGCTTTCGGTAAAACCACTGTCAGTATCCAACCAGCAAGGTGCACAGCCTACAGCCCTCCGTTTTGAAGGCTGGCCGCAGAGCCTGTCCTTTTTCATTGGTTAAAGAGGACCCAAAAAGGGTCTGTCTGCTGATATCGCAGTTCCTTTGCTGAACCCTCAGTATACTCCAAATTCACAATGAGGGCCCTGTTTTTTGGAGTCAGGCAGTACAGCATCTGTCATTTGTAGTTCTGTGGGTGTAGGATGGTCGTGCTCCAGGTATGTTATAGACAGTACTTAATTTGTGCCAGTGAGTGCTGGTGGGAACCATTGGCAAATATCATAGGGGACCGGAGCATTTTGATCTCCCACACACAGAGCAGGAGGAAACAGACTAGTATCCTATTATGAACATACAGCCCACAATTATAGAATAAGACAGCTCACTCATGTATTATTTACCATTATTGGTAGCCCTTCTTCTATATCCACAAGCCATAACAAAAATAAAAGCTGGACTGCTGTCCAGTCAGGCGTAATGTAGAGTCGGGAAAAACTCCAAGGAAAGAAAGGTAAAGGCCAACCAGTGCAGTCCCCCAACCTGCACCTCAACACTACCCCCCAGCCCCCACACCCTGGCTCACACTCTGCATGATCATTCTCGGGGACCGACACTTGAATCTTTATGAATTAAGCAGCGTTGAACGTGTGTGTATTGCTGTATTCCGATTGGTCTATTGTTTGTGTTTGAAAGTACAAGACAGTTGAGTAGGTGCACAGTGGTGTGTCTGTGTGAATGTGAGTGAGTGTTGAATGTGCATGTGTGCACACATTGGTAGCTGGCAATTCGATGTTGGTCATGAGACATATCTTGCTAGGTGTGGGCATATGACTATGACTGTGTGGTTATTTGATGGGGTACTTTACATGCCTTTCTGTGCACGTGCAAGACTGATTCTGTGGTTATATTTGATGTTTGTGATATAGGTGGCCAGAGTTTTCTCAGAGCGAACTCACTCCCAGAGTAAACAATATCTACGGAATTCCTAACGGTCTATCAGCACTACTACCCACCGAGTTCAGTAGGAGCCGAGGCAAATGCCATACATCCTTGAAAGAACACCGAAGGGCACCATACATCTCTTGTCAGAAATCATCTAGCAAGTGGACTTTATTTTCCTGTCCATAAAGAGCTTCTAGTCAACATAAATGTCGCCTGGTATCGTCACAAAGACCTCCTCGGGGCTTGATTTTATGTTTTATTATTACAATGTGATGTGACGCATGCTGAGTGACACATGGAATTATCTTCAAGACTCTTTCTTAGCTTACTGCATAGCCATTTACACCGATCTACGACGGGCTGCTTCAACGGGATCATATGACGTGGCTGATGACTTCATTATGGTACATTTCCGAACCAGGATGCACTGCAATATTAATGTTTTGAGTTCGGATACTGAGGAACTTCATTAAATGGGTTATTAAGCCTAGGACCGACTGAGATACTTAGGTAAATCCTGAAAAGTGTGTTTAAGCCCGGAGGAAGTATTGGCGACCACACAAGATGAAGCATGCGTTGGCTAGAAGCTCTTTGGAGAAATGAAACTAAAGACCAATTGCTGGATGAATTCTGACAAGATCTTAACTTGTGTTCGTCTGTGTAGTTTCAAGGATTTATTGATATTTGATGTTCGATTGATGGCTTTTTGATTACGGTTGTGTTTTTAGACGGTGATGAGTGGATGCAGTTATAAAGGAATGTGGGTTGTTTGTATGAATGAATATATGATCGCGTGGGTGCATCTGTATCACTTACCTAATAATGTTGTACATTGTGTGGTGTTAAATGTAATTAAAAGGTGTGTGATATACCAGATACTCTATGCTGCGGATGGAAGTTAAGGGTGACGTTAGAACAGTTACGAATTTGGGCTTAGTTTACTCTGTTCACCAAACATCCCATTCACTCATAGTACTTTCTTCATTTAGCAGATTTACTTCTAAGGAATTTCTCAAACTTTCCAGTTTCTTAATCAGTCTAGGGAATGCCTCCAATTTGTTTGCATTGTAGCATGTAGGTCAATCCTTTTTATATATAATTTCTCAAATTATGTAATACCAAGCATCTTTTTTGTCCATTCCATCTTTAGCCAAAGGTGACGTCTTAGCCTTTCATCGTTTGGCAATAAAAAGGCCTAGTTGCCAAATTCAACAAGGAACATTAAGTGATCCTGCCATTTCTAAAGGGACATTGGCTGTGTAGGCATTCGTAACAGCACACTTTTCCCCCAGGTTTCACCGCTTTTCGAAACGTTGGATTGAACATTACAGGGGGAATTTGTGCCATTCAGGATTCTTTATAATCTTAGCTATGTAGTTATGTATTCCTAATATATTTTCAATAGCTCCTCTGCTAGAAGAAATGTAACAAAAAGTAACTTTGGACATCATATGGTGAAATAGAGGCATACACAAGGACATAATCCCCAAAATACAAGGAAGCAGAAATTAGGGCAACTCAAATAATAAAACACAGCAGGAGACACGCGAGCGCGCGAATCAAGATGGCCGCCACCCGGTGAGCTCCTCCGCGTTTTCGCCCGTTTTTCCATATAAAACGACGAATGTCTGTCAGAATTTTGTTTAAAAGGAGGTCGCTGCTAACATTATAGGCTTACCAGCATTGTGAAGCGGTTTCAGGCCTTTTTGATCGTGGGAAGTCGTGTTTCTGGCTCCCTGGTTCCTGCTCCGAGCTCTGCATTGAGGTACTGCCTGGTTAGTCTGTCAGGGGGGCGGAGCATACTTCAGGAAAGGGCCTGGCTTGGGCCTAGCCACACCCCTAGTCCAGTTTAGCTGCTGCACCAGTATTTTGGAGGATTGCTTTGCATCTTTTCGCTCTTTTTACTCATAAACTATTCATTTTTATTCAAATTTTATTATTTTTTCTCAAAAATGGATAATAAAAATCCTCTCAATAATAAAAGAAAACAGCAGATTTCACCGCCCCCAATAAAATCAAAAGTGGTGGAGTCATCTGAACCTTCGCTTTCTTTAATTTTGGAGGAAATTCAGGCTCTTCGTGCTAATACAGAAACTATTGCGACTGAAATAAAAAATGTACGAAAGGAAATGGCGAGTATGTCGATGAAAATCTCAGACAACTCAATTAAAATACAGGACAATAAAGTTAAAGTCGACGCTTTTACTCCGAAAATATCACCTCTGTGCTCACAACTTTTGGACATGGAAAATCGCAATAGACAATACAACCTTTGCATATTTAATTTACCAGAAGAGGTTGAGGGATCTAACTGTCGACTATACTTAGAGAACTTAATTCCTGGTCTTTTAAATGTCAAATTTTCAGAAAAATTTGAAATTGATAAGGCTCATAGAATTCCTTCACGTCGCAATCCTCAACATACCAAGCCTAGACAAATGATATTTAAAGTTCTCCGTCACCATCATTTGGTTATGATCAGAAAAGCAGCTAGAGAAATTCCTTCATTGATGGTCAATGGTCACAAAATCTTTATTCATCAAGATTTTGCCAAGGAAACTGTTGCAACACGTAAGGGATTTACTGATCTTCGCCCACGATTAAGAAGCCTTGGATACCAATATGGCCTTTTTGACCCTTCAACTATGCGCATTTGGAAAGATAATTTTTCAAAATCCTTTCAGCGTCCTGAAGATCTGCGACAATTTCTGGATCAACAAGTACAGCAAACTATGGACACTCAGGGTCCTACCACTTGATTCTTTACTGTATGATCTTCTTTGACAGATTTATATAACTCATAATATTTTGGGCTCCAGCGGTTTCTGGCCATGCTTGTAGAGCGTGTGTGCGTCCCAATGTTCATATTTATGTATTTTGTTTGTCTTTTTTGCTATGTTTTACTTCTTCCATTCCCTTTTGTGTGTTTTGGAGCTACTTTCTTCTTAACATTTGTGTCTTTTTCTGACCTTCTTCTTTCTAACCCTTCTCTCTTTTTATTTTGTCATGGCTAATATTAAAGTAGTGTCGCTGAATGTTAACGGTTTACGCCATCCTGTGAAACGTACAAAATTTTTGGATTATTTGGGTAGTTGCAAAGCTGATTTTTGTTTTTTACAAGAAACTCATATTGATGATAAAATTTTAAACTATATGAAGAAGAAATGGGTTGACAATATTGTTTCTTCTCCTGCTAATGGCAAGAAAAATAGTGTAGCTATATTATGTGCGAAAAAAGCACATTGCCAAGTTTTGAGCAAAATTACAGATACGGATGGGAGATATTTAATTGTTAAGGTTAAAGTTCATGATTCTATCTTATTTTTATTAAATGTTTATGGCCCTACTGCAGATGACCCTGTTTTTTGGTCTACTCTTTCAACGGAGGTTGTAAAAATTGGTAATGTACCTTTAATTGTTGCAGGTGATTTTAATGTCATATCTGATCCTTTATTAGATGGAATATCTCGTACTAAATTCCACCACCCTAAGGTTTATTTTGTTTTTAGATTATTTCTTCAAACCACTAAGTTAGTTGATATTTGGCGTTTACACTTCCCTACAGAAAAATGTTTTACTTTTTTTTCTAACCCACATAATTCTCATTCTAGGATCGATTACATATTAGTTTCGAAACAGCTGATCAACTGTGTTAATAACCCCAAGATTGGCAACATTGACGTCTCTGACCATGCTATGGTTTCTTGTATTTTAAATTTAAATTCAACCTTTACTAACCAGCCTAGATGGAGAATGAATTCTGGTATAGCTCTCAATGAACTTAATAAACCAAAGCTCCTCTCTGATTTTTTTCAATTTAACCCTGAAGGTACTACTTCATTGGTTAATAGATGGGATGCTTTTAAAGCTTATATTAGAGGGGTTACTATTTCTATTATGGCTCACGAAAATAAGATTTTTAATGCCAGTATTAAAAAGCTAGAAAAGCAAATAGCGGAAAATGAACGACTTTTTATTTCGTCTAATGACCCTCAATATAGAAGTAAGTTGCAAAAGCTTCGATATGAATTTAATACAATTCTTAGTAATAGAGCTGGCGTTCAGATTTCTAAGGCCAAAGCTAAATTTAGTTTTAATGCAAACAGATCTGGAAGATTGTTAGCGAATTACTTGTGTATCAAAAAGGATAAAACTCAAATCACTTTTATTCACGGATCCAATGGTAAAATTGCTTTATCTCATAAAGATATTGTGAATGAATTTTTGGATTTTTACTCTAAGTTATATGATAAACCTGAGTTTCATAATGAATCTTTAGTTGATTCTTTTTTATCTTCATGTGTTCTACCTAAAATTTCTCCATCAGATAAAATGGGGCTTGACTCTCCAATTACTAAGGATGAAATTTTAGCCGCTATAAAATCTCTTAAAAAAAATAAATCTCCGGGTCCTGATGGTATCCCGGCGGAGTTTTATAAAGAGTTTCAATCCCATCTTTTACCCTTATTATTTCAACTTTTCACAACATTTGGCTCTACGGGAATTACTTCAGGATCCTTTACTGAAGCTTTAATTATCGTTCTTCCCAAACCTGATAAAGACCCCACCCTTGTATCTAATTATCGCCCTATCTCTTTAATTAATCAAGATTGTAAATTATATGCCAAAATATTAGCCACACGATTATCCCCTGTACTAGATTCTATTATACATTCGGATCAATCTGGTTTTATGAAAAATAAACACTCTGCAAATAATACAAGAACTTTATTACATGTCATTGAACAGGGTCATACGTTAACTACTCCTTCAGGAATTATGGCTCTGGATGCTGAAAAAGCCTTTGATAAATTGCATTGGCAATTTTTATTCCATGCTGTATCATCATTTAACTTTGGCGATAATTTTATTCGTATGATTTCAGCTCTATATTGTGCTCCTACTGCTCGTCTATTTATTAATGGCCAAGTTTCAAATCAATTTTCCCTTTTTAGAGGTACTAGACAAGGATGTCCCCTTTCCCCGCTATTGTTTTTAATTGGCATTGAACCTTTCCTTACATCTATAAGAAAATGTGATAACATTAAAGGAATTATTATTAATGAGATTATTATTAAAACTTTAGCGTATGCTGATGATGTACTTTTATTTATTAGTGACCCCTTATCCTCATTTCCTTCTTTATTAGAGATTATAACAAAATATTCTATGGTGTCTGGCTACAAATTAAACACTAATAAAACTGAATTTTTCCCTTTAAACATTTATTGTACTCCTGATATGATACCTATGAATGAAATTGTTTGGCAAAAGACTAAATTAAAATATCTTGGTATTTTATTTTCCTCATCTATAAAATCTACAATGACTTTAAACTGTAATTTTGTCTTAGATTATATTAAAGATAAAACATCTAAATGGGCATCACTGCATCTTTCATGGTGGGGTAGACTGGAATCTATTAAAATGAATATTGCTCCAAAAATATTTTATACTCTTTCCATGATTCCTACTCAGTTCCCATTAAAATTTTATAAAGATATTGATAAACTTCTCTCCAAATTTCTTTGGAATAACAAATCACCTCGCATTAGTTATAAAAAATTAAAAATGTCTAAATGTAATGCTGGATTTGGTATCCCAGATTTTTTTCTTTATCACAAAGCTTTTATTTTAAAACAAAGTGCCATATGGTTAATTCATTCCCCTTTACATAATCCACCTTCTTGGCTCCAAATTGAAAAATCTATTGTGAAGCCGTTCCCATTACCAACTCTGTTAACTATGTCTAACAACTCATCATTTTTTCATAAATCTATCGTTCTCAAATCCACTAAAATGGTTTTTAATGATCTAGATTCCATTTTTCTATACCCCATGTATAACACTGTTGAATTATCATTATGGTATAGCAATATCATTAAACTAAATAGGAACATTAGATTTTGGTTTTCGTGGATTAAAGCGGGTATTTTTTATCTTAAAGACATTTATTCCAACAATACCTTTATACCGTTTGAGGATCTACAAACAAGGTTTGGTTTAACTCAATCTGATCTTATTAAATATGAATATTTAATTAATTCAATTTTAGATTCCTTTCCGCAAGCTATTCCGACTAGTGTTACAGCTGATCTATCCGTGTATATTCAAACTATATCGCTGAAAGCTAATGGTGTTTCCATTTTATATAAAAAATTATGTAACACTTTAGGAAGTAACATAACGATGATTGCAACCTTCTGGAATAATGAACTTTCACTTACATTGTCTATTGATTCATGGGAAATTATATGTATTAGAAATATTTCTGGTTGGTTACCTGTCTCACTTTATCAAACCAATTCCTATATTTTATTTAATTCTTTATGGACTCCATTACGTTTATTCCAGGCTAAACTCCTTCAGTCTGACACTTGTTGGCATTGTAAATTGCATCCTGGTTCGTTACGACATATGCTTTTTGATTGTCCTTTAATTGCAAAATTCTGGACAGAAGTTTGGGATTTTATTAAGAAGTTGTTAAATATACATGAAGACTTATCATATAAAATGTTAATTTGCAAATCAGTTACATTATCACAATCTCTAAGTACTCTTGAATGTAGGCTTTTTGATTTTTTGATTTCTGCTGCGTTAAAATCTATTACCTTTTGTTGGAAAGATGTTTCTAAGTTATCAGTTCATGCTTGGTGGTCTTGGGTTATCTTTACAAGAAGAGGTGCTCAATTATCTTTGTCTGGGGTTAATCATAATCCTATTTCCTATCACTCTTTTTGGATTCCTGTTGATATCTATTTTGCATCTTAGGGGTATGTTTATGTATTGTACTGCTTTTTACGATTTTTTTATTATTTAATATGTCATAGTAGCTTACACAATAATTTGTTATTAGATGTTTCCCTTCCCCCCCTCCTTTTAAGTTTATAAGAATATGACTATTTTCTTCTCTATTGGAATGAATTTGATAATGATTTTGTACGAATTGTATTAGATATTTTAGTTTATTATTACTCTTTTTTGTATGTCTATGTTGTTGCTGTTCATTATAAAATTTCAATAAAATATTTTGAACACAAAAAAAAAACACAGCACATAGTGATGAGAGTGCATCAGGAGGGGGTGTTTAAACTAGATAAGGCAGTGTGTTTGTTTAGGAGACTCCTTCATGCTCCCTGTAAGAAACTGGGTTGTTGATTGAGGGGAGCGGAAGCCCCACTGAGGCGGAAATCACAATCCTTGTCAGGGTGAACCAAAAAAGTCACTAAATTAACCTGTGCTTAACCCTTCTGGTAGGTTGGTACCAAGCAATCAGGCTTAACATAGAGGGAATGTGTAAAGTATAAATGCAGCACACAAACAGTGATAAAGTTAAAACACAACACGATTAAATACCAAATCAATTTAGAAATGTTGGGTAAATAAGATGAAACCAGAATGACCAAAATCCAACCTTTAGAATCGAAGATATGCAATTTCAAAGTTTTAGGTACTTGTAGAACCTAAAAGCACAAAGCCCCACTTACAGTCTACTCATTCTAGACTGGGGGAAGTTACTAGTTCAGGCCAACCATGATGGACCATAGGACAGATACAGGTAGTTAGTCCAGCTGAAAGAGTTACCTTCTCAAAGTTCAGGGCAAAGAGTTATTTTTGCGATGCGGAAGTTACAAGGAACAGGGAGCACATTGCGTATGGTCTTCGCTGTAGTGCAAACAACTGGCAAGGCAGTGTGGGCTGTTGGCGCTGTAGTGGAAAGAGCCAGCCGGGCATTGCAGACAGTCATTGCTAGAGCTTTGAGGTGGCAGTCACCACGGGCAGTCATTGATGTAGCATGGAGTGGAGATCTCACAGGGCTTACAAAAAACAAAAGGGGGAGTGAAGAGGTAGACCAAGAAATAAGAGGTGGATATGTCCTCCTCCAATCAGCATGAAATAAACAAAGGATCCACCCTTATTGAAATCCAAGAGAAAAGTGTCCTTCCTGTGACCTAAATGTGCATCACTCCTATTCTCTGGGAGAGCACACAGCTTTGTTAAAATAACCGTCACCGACCGAAAGGACCCTAGGTGGCATGCTTCATCATCGGGTTCTTCCCGCCCCACTGCGGGATGGGGCATGCTACAACCAACGAAGACGTGGAAGCACTGAATAGTAAATACTATGTGTAATGTAGGAGTAAGAGTCGAAGGGTTTGATGTGAAAATAGTGAAGTGAATAGAATACACAAAAATACCTGGCTATGTGGAAAAAGAAACTTAAATGTTCCTACTAGCTGGTATTGTTAAAAGAGGAAAAGAACAGAGGTACTGTGCTACAATGGGCTGTTACCTCCTCAGTCAACATGTTTCGAAGCCATCCCCCTGGCTTCTCATCAGGACCAAAGAAGATTCCTAAACCACTCTTAAATGTTAAAGATATAATATTAACTGTCACAGAACATTATATATAAGTGCATATATGATAGCATATCACTTTAAACATGCACAAAGTACTTTACCCTACCAGGTAAGACTCTTGTACCAGGTCTGGAAGAACAAAAACATTGTTAGGTATTAAAAGACGGGGAGCAGTTACCCTCCACACCCTTAAGGTGGCAATCTGTACAAAAAGGGTGATATATTTTTACGTGATATATTTTTACGAGGGGTGATATATTTCTCTAGGTAACAATGCTCACACTCAGAGGTAAGTTAAGATTACCTTACCAATATTATGTGATCAAGCTTGAACCAGCCAGGTGCTCGGTGCTGCCTCCTCGAACTCATCAGTGCTTGCTTGGGCTGAATATTTAAGAAGTCATGCGGACTCCTCCGGCCTTCCACTGAGATAATGGCAGTAATATCAGTGAGTAAGCATTCTCTGTGCCTTTCTTTATGTAGGTAATACAATCCCAAACTCCCAGTGATGTGTAGTATGCATCTATGCAATCAAACGGGAGACTGAGCTGGCCCATCAAAGGGCGATGAGATGCAAAAAAGGCCTAGGCAGAGTCCACAGACTCGCGCTGCATAAAACTCCGCAGAGTGGTTAATGAACTCCGTCGTGCTACACAGAGTTCCGCAGGTGGATGGAGTTTTCCGTTGCACCTGTTCGCGTTGTGCTTTTCCATCGAATGCAACGTGGAGTGCATACTCACGTTCCAAATTTCGTGCGAACCGCAACATGCAAGTTGCATGGGAGTGGTCATCTTGTTTCCTCTACTTTGTTTATGGTGCTGGACCTAATTTCTAATCCCTCTGCAATCTTTGTAATCCTCTGCCCTAATTAATCTGCCTCTCAGTTGTATTTATTGTATTAGTGTGTGTTTGTGTCTGTGTATTGTACATTTTTGGATTTATTTTGTGTTTTTTCATGACTTTTTGGTACTTTTGTTTATTTTTCCCCTTACTTCCTTATTATTTCTTCTTTCCTTTCATTCCTGTTTCTTCTCTTAATCTTTACCCTACCCAGTTCCATGGCAGGCAGGGCTGCCTACATTGCGGGCGGCACTGCCACCTGGATTTGCAACCCGGGCTATCTTCAGCAAGGAGGTGGCATCACTATTTGTTTTGTGCAGCAACACCTCTCCTCCATGCTGGAAGTATGTGGCAGTCCCAGCAGTAGATACCCCTTGAGAGAGCGTCGGCTGCACTGGGGAAGGGTGCACCGGTTTGTGCGGTGCACCAGACAGGTTCAGTGCACCTTTCACCAGCTTACACACTGCTAGGTGGAAATTCTTGACCGGGAGCAGGATCTGCTCGGTGTCAAGATTCTGGAGCTAGGTGAACATTAATTATTTGTTGTGTTAGTGTTCTACAAAGCTAACATTTTTTTTTCTGAATAGCAGCTGACACTCAGAGGTAAGTTATATTTCTTTTATGCTAGGTATATTATTATTATGTGATCCAGTTTCTGCTGGGCAAGTGCTCAGTGCTCCCCCATCATACTCATCACTGGCGCTCGCATTGTCTGATTAATTATGAAGCCATTGAAGTCTCGTCTGTCCTTCTCTCTCCATAGTGAATCAGTGATATTAGGAGGTTAGCATTCTCTGTGACTTTGTTAATACACCTTCTACAGTTCAAAGCTATTTCACAGTGAAGTGTAGTATGCATGAATGCGTTGCAAAAAAGGAAGACTGAGTTGGTCCATCAAGGGAGTTGAGAAATGAGAAAAGAATCAAAGATCATTCACTGCAAAGCATTAGTTCCAAATGTAGTTTTTGTTAAGGATATTTGGAATAGGGATTTTAGGATTAGTGTGGCTAACTCAACAATAGTCCATAGACTCAAAACTAGTACTCTAGGTGATCTGTTTTAGAGGATTACAATGTGACTGCATTTGCCAGTCATAATTATTTTTGGGAGATTTACTGAATAAATAATCTATTTTTTTATATTGTTCAGTTCTTACATCAGCACCCAAGGGCAAGAAGAGGGACATTGCGGAGACGGGCCCGGAAGTAGCTGGTCAGCAGGAGGTGCTGACCACCAGCGCAGCTGGAGCAGGCTTTGCTCACGGCAGTAAGGCCTATCATTTATTATTATCATTTCCCTACTGTTGGGTTTTGTGATTGCCGTAAGCTTAGGGTAGAATCTTGGGGTATTGGAATGTTGGTACTGGGTTCCAGGACTAAAGTTGCTGCCTGGAGCCTGGTATTGCTGGCGAGAAATAAAGATGCTCTTACACAGGCACCTGCCATCTTTTTTTTCAAATTGGTAATAAGGATGGGATAGTAACCCACTCATGCTAAGCAGAATGGATTAGCAGTATTTTTCCTTTGCCCACAGTGCTCGTGTGCTCATGACGGAACTGTTTCATCATTTGCAAAATAACACAAAATCCCTCAGCTGTAAAGAGCAGCGGGATTTCCTTTTTTTGCCTCAAGAGGTGGGGAAGATCTTCCCCAACCTCCTGAGGCATTTTTTTCATTTCCAATGTTATGACGATCGTGCACATGGCACCCTGGCGTCATTACATTGAAAATGAAAGTGAAACTTAGTTTCAGTCTCACTGCTTCGTTGCTCATCGGACTTCTTCAGCCCCCGAGCACTGAACCACATGAAGGAGGTATCATTGGAAAGGGGAGAATCTCCTCTTCCCAATGGTTCCCCTTCCTACTGGACCCATGTTTTGAGATCGCCACAGTAGGGCAATCCCCAAGCAGGGCTCCACCGACTAGACACCAATGAGGGGGGTGCGGTCCCTCGTGCAAGGGCCTTTGCTCTCCTATTTTAAAAAGGGCATATTCAGTCTTTCTGCACCCATAGGGGGCATATAAGGGCAGTAGCCCCCAATCTGCCCACGGCCGGGCAGAAAGCACCGTAGACACTAGGGATTTTTTTTATAGTTCAGGGGTGGGGGCTGCCTAGAATGGGCATGCCAAAGCCCCACCCTGCCCCCCAACAAAATGTCAAAGTCTTTCTTCTCCCCCAGGAAGCAGTTGGGGGCAAAAGCCCCTCAACCACCCCCGCTGGGGAGCAGAAACCCAACTAGGCACCAGGAATCTTTTTTTATACATGGGGCGGGGGCAGCTCAGAATGGACATGCCAATGCTCCTACCCCCCCCAAAAATTGCCACAGTCTTTCTGAAAGCAAGACAGGAAATTTGTGTCAGCCGGGTGATCCCACAACTTCCCCACGCAAAAAAATTAGATTTTTTCAGATAAATTTGAGGTTTGCAGGGGATTCTGGGTAGGAAAATATTGTGGAATCCACGTAAGTCACACCTTCCTGGACTCTCAAGGGTATCTAGTTTTCAGAAATATCTGGGGTTGGAAGGTTTCCCTAGATGGACAACAAGCCCAGGATCAAAAATGCAGGTGACTTCCTTGCAAAACAAGGTATTTTTGTAATCAATAATTTTGAAGTCTCCATAGACTTGGAGAAATGCTGGGTGGGTGGGATTTTGTTGCTCCCTGCAGATTGCAGAACTTTCCATCACAGAAATGTAAGGAACATTATTTGTTTTACAAAGTTTGAGGTTTGCAAGGGATTCTGGGTAATATAACCTGGTGAGAGCCACAGAAGTTTTCCCATCCTAGAATCCCCTGGGTGTCTAGTTTTAAAAAATGTACAGGTTTGCTAGGTTTCTCTAGGTGCCAGCTGAGATAGAGGCCAAAATGCACGGCTAGGCACATTGTAAAAAAAGGGCCAGTTTTCAGTGGGATAATGTGATGTGTACACGTTGCGTTTTGGGCCATTTCCTGTCACTGGCACTAAGCCTACCAACACAAGTCAAGGACCGTTTTTTTTGGGAGACTTGGGGGAATATAGGGTGTGTGGAAGTTTGTGGATCCATGCAGATTCCAGAACTTTCCATCACAGAAATGTGAGGAAAATATGGTCTTTTTGGCAATGTTTAAGGATTGCAAGGGATTCTGGGTAACATAACCTTGGTGAGAGCCACACAAGTCACCCCATACTGAATTTTCCTGAATATCTAGTTTTTAAAATTGTATAGGTTTGCTAGGTTTCCTAAGGTGCCAGGGGAGCTAGGGTCCAAAAACCATGGCTAGGCACGTTGCGCTAAAAGGGACAGTTTTCACTGGAAAAATGTGATGTGTCCATGTTGCATTTTGTGCCATTTACTGTCACGGGTATTGGGCCTACCCACACAAATGAGATACCATTCTGTATTGGGAGACATTGAGGAATTCAGGGTGCATAAAAGTTTGTGGATCCACGCAGATTCCAGAACTTTCCATCACTGAAATGTGAGGAGTTTTATTTTAGTTTTTTACTTTTTACAAAGTTTGAGGTTTGCAAGTGATTATGGGTATCAGAACCTGGTGAAAGCCACAAGTCACCCCATCCGGGATTCCCCGGGTGTCTAGTTGTACAAATTGTACAGGTTTGCTAGGTTTCTCTGGGTGCCTGCTGAGCTAGAGCCCAAAATACACAGCAAGTCAAATTGCAAAGAAAGGGTAAGTCTCTGTGGAAAGATTTGATGTGTCCTCATTGCATTTTGGGCCATTTCCTGTAACCAGCACTAAGCCTACCCACACAACTGAGCGACCATTTTTATTGGGAGAGATTAGGAGAAATGCTGGGTGTGTGGAAGTTTGTGGCTCCACGCAGATTCCAGAACTTTTCATCACATAAAAATGAGGAAAGTGTGGTTTCTTAGGCAAAGTTTGAGGTTTGCATGGGATTCTGTGTAACAGAACCTGGTGAGAGCCACACAAGTCACCCCATACTGGATTCCCCTGTGAATTTAGTTTTCAAAAATGTATAGGTTTGCTAGGTTTCCTTAGGTGCCAGCAGAGCTAGAGTCCAAAATCCACAGCTAGGCACTTTTCAAAAAAGGGTCAGTTTGCACAGGAAAAATGTGATGTGCCCATGTTTCTTTTTGGGTATTTCCTGTAGCAGGTACTAGGCCTACCCACACAAGTAAGATACTGTTTTTATCGGGAGACCTTGGGGAATGCTGGTTGCATGGAAGTGTGTGGCTCTCTGCAGATTTCAGAACTTCCCATCACAGAAATGAGAGTATTTTCTTTGGGACAAAGTTTGAAGTTTGCAAACCTAGTGGGAGCCATACAAGTCACCCCATGATGGATTTACCTGGGTGGCTAGTTTTAAAAAATATAAAGGATTGCTAGGTTTCCCTTGGTGCTGGCTGAGCTGGCTTCCAAAATCCAAAGCTAGGCATATTGCAAAAAAAGTTTTCACTGAAGAAATGTCTGTCCATGTTGCGTGTTGGGCCGTTTCCTGTCACAGGCACTAGGCCTACCCACACAAGTGAGGTACCATTTTTTTATCGGGAGACTCAGGTGAACACATAATAGTAGAACAAGTATTGACTTTCTTTGCATTTTCGCCTTTCAATTGCAGGACAATGAGAAAAAAGAAATCATTTTTAGAAATGTCCTCTAATTTACATGATTGTATGGGTACCCATAATTTAGGAGATGTGCAAATAGCCACTGATTCAAAACTCTATATTTTGTTCCCATTTTGGAAATTTATAGGTTTCCTTGGTACCTATTATTCACTCTTTATATTTTATTAAATGAATCGCTATCTACCCAGTACACAATCAAAAACGATTGCAAGACGCAGCTCAGTTATTGGCTTTGGGTAACTCGGGTTCTTGGCGAACCTACAAGTCCCATTTATCCCCACTTCCAGAAGGGCCCAGCAGATATAACAGTATATGGCTTTCTTAAATATGCCATATTTAAAAGAAAGAAGTCAAAGATGAAAATGTTGGCACAAATGGTTGTTTTTTTAACTCAATTTCAATATTTTTTATTTCAACTGTTAGTTTCTATAAAAAAAAACCTTGAAGGATCTACACAAATGACCCTTAGCTTAATTGAGAATTTTGTCTACTTTTCAGAAATGTATAGTTTTCCGGGATCCGTTATTGATTTTATACTCATCACTACCACTAACTGGAAGCACAAAAAATGGGAATAATAGGCTACGTCCCAGTAAAATGCCAAAACAGTGTAGAAAATGTTGGTTTTCGGACAAAAGTCAGCCTGTTCCTGAAAGCTATAAAGATGGTGATTTTAGAACCACAAACCACTTGCAGGAAAAAAAACAGATGCTTTCTTCTGCAGCACTTTTTTCACATTTTTAAAAAACAAAATAATTTGCTGTATTTTGGCCAATTTCTCCGTTCTCTCCTGGGAAATCCACAAAATCTGGTTACCTTTAGAATCCTCAAGGTGTTGGAAGAAAAGGATGCAAATAAACACCTTATGTGGACAAAAGGTTACAGAGGCTGAAGCGCGAACTACCCCAATTAGCCCAACAAAGACTTAACACGGGGGGACAGGCCTAGCAGCGAGGTGGCTAAATTTATTATTTATTTACTGTCACCATTTTTTCCAACTCCACTATTCAATTTTTATTTCATTCTTGTTATCTCTAAATTATATTTTTTTCCTTATTGCATAACCATTTTTTTGGTAGCTGACTTTTTCCAGTCTGTACTAGTCTCTTGTTCACTTATCTTCTGCTTTGTTGGCACTAATCTTTCCCTCTCTCCTATATATTTGGTGGTACTGTAAGAGTGAGAACAAATGTTTGGTACTCTACTGTCTACCGTGAAGATTGCAGGCCCAAATAAGCTAGTATTATAAATAATATTCACCATGTATGTTTCTTGAGAAGGTTTTTTTTCCCTGTTCATGCTTTAATAGTCATTGAGAGAGTGGCCATGGTCATGAGCAGCCCCCCCCCCAATGTTGTGTGCTTTGTAATTTATGTATACAGTATACCCGCAGTTCAGCATTACAGTGCAGCATGGCTGGAAAGTATGAGGTACCATTGCATTTGCCAACTAAAACCATATGTCTTTCATTGACAATTATTCAAACCCTTCATTATGCTTCAATGACTCTGAGTCAATCTGACCATCACTGGGTATAGCTCGGTCCCATTATTATGAACGTTTTTGATTGGCTAAAAAATTTAGGGATAGGAGTATCTAGCATCTAGGGCCATATGTAGGTAACCTAGAAATACCGATTCCTAAATACCGAATTTTACCGAATCGGTATTTAGAAATCGGTATTTCCCATGTACCTAATTTTTCAGTAACTTTTACCGATTCGGTAAAAATCGGTAAATGTTTACCGAGTATACAATACCGACCGGTGTTTCCGAATCGGTAAATACCGATTCGGTATTTCAAATGAACAGCAATTGAGGAATCAGCCAATCCTGTGCAAACCCCACCCCACCCAACCAGGAAGTGGCCACACCCAGGCAGGTGCACACAATCAGCAAACTCTGGAGAGGCTGGGAGTGCAGAGGAGAGCAACAGAGCCAGTGCCGGAACTTGCACAAGAAATCTGACACAATGGCCAGCCAGGACACAGAAAGAGATGGAGGGGAAAGGAAGAGGAAACTCAAATTCAGTACAAAGGAACTACAGGTACTTGTGGAGGAGGTGGTGAAGCAGAACAATAAGCTTTTCGGAAAGCAGTCCCTGCAAGTGACAGAATCAGAGAAAAGAAGGATCTGGCTTGGAATCCAGGCGCAGGTAAATGCCATAGGAGTGACCCCCCGGGACATTGATGTGCTGAAGAAGCGGTGGTACGACATCCGTATCATCACAAAGAGGAAGATGGCTGAAGTGAAGAAACAGGCCAGCCGGACAGGAGGAGGAAGGAACAGGGCACCTGCCCTGACTGAACTTGAGGAGCTCGTGGAGTCCACGATTGAGCCCGAAAGTGTCGTTGGGATTGGGGATGCAGACAGCTCTGCCAGAGCTGCTACCAAACAAGGTAAGACGCATGCACAGCATTGTGCCCCCTCTTCCCCTATCCCAAATCCCCAATTGGGCAATGTGAATCCCACTCCAGTACAGGTGTTTGTGCATACCAGCAATGCATTATGGGAGATGTAGTCAGTGAAACCCCTATCATGACAAAATTAGCACAGTACAACAAGGCATGTGACACACATCAGCGATAAGCAGGCAGAGGACAATGAGATAGTGTTGCAGAAATGTATTATGATGTTAGCAATGCAGGGCTGCAGGTACACTGAGCTGATGTTGAATTTCTATCCACAGGTGATACTTCGCGCAGGACTGCTCAGGAGAAGGGAGAGAGGGCACCCCGGAAGGACAGCACAGAGAAGGCCACCACGAGTGCTGAGCAGACAACAGCACCACAGCCAGCCTCACCACCACAGCCAGCCTCGCCACCACATCCAGCCTCGCCACTCCTGCTGGCTTCACCCGCATCAACACCACCTGCATTGGTCAGGTCTAGGAGGCGTGCAGTTGCCAGACTGCATGTGTCAGAATCCTCATCAGAAGACTCGAGGGGGGAGGAAACATCCACTGTGCCACTGGATGGTAGCAATGCCGCTTTGCCCTCTGCCTCTGAGTGAGCACACACTGGTGCCAGACGCCGCCGCAGGCCTCGGGTGCGCAGTCCATCCCCACAGGGTGAGAGCCATGGTGTATTCTTAGGGCTGGAGGCCACCATGATGAAGGTGCAGCGCCTACAAGGCAAGGCAATCCAGTCAGTACAGCGCCAAATGAAGGGTCTCAATGACACAATGGGCAACATTGACAGGGGCAAAAGCTCAATGGCTGAGGGCATGAGGGAGATGGCTGCGGGCATGCGGGACATGTCCCAGTCCGTGATGCTGCTGTGCACAAAGATGGATGAGGACAGAGCAACACGGCGAAGGGAGAGGCAGAAAATTGATCACCACACAAGGGCAGTGAACCGCCTAGCAACTGCCACCTCTCTGCGCTGCAGGCAATCCGTGGCAATGCAGGAGGGGCTTGCGCACTGCAGCAATGATGTTTCAAGGGGGCTGGTGAAGGTGACCAGTGCACTTGAGGTGCTGCTTACAAGCCAGTCTGCCACAACTGGTGTTGTGGATGCTGGGGACAGCGAGGACACCACCAGTAGGAGCAGCATTACCCCCCCTGTCACAGACACACAGAGGAGCATCAGACGGCATGGGGCTGCCACCTGTCCCACAGCCAGTGAGGACACTCAATCACTGGCATCCCACGCAGTAGTGCGTGGGCGCAGATGCTGATGCAGCACACAATTACAGGACACAGTTGGGTGAAGGAACCCTTGACTTCCAACTATGGATGTCACCAAATTGATAGGCCAGTTTTGCCATTGTGTTGTGGCGTAGTGCCGGCTAATTAAAACTACGTCATTGCATCCAACTACTGGCTGTGTCCCCTTACTTACTTAGAAATAGTTGCATGTGATCTCTGCCCGTCTCACTCTCCCATCTGTTGCTGCTGCCACTCCTGCTGCGTTGGGCTCTGGCTGTGCAAACTCATCATCATTGTCCTCAAAATCTGTTATTTCCGCCTCTGTACCTGTCTTTGTGCAAGGTTGTGCAGCATTGCACAAGTGGCAATGATCTTGCAGCAGATGATGGGTGTGTATTGGCGTGCGCCTCCGCTTTTGTGGAGGCAGCGGAACCTGCTTTTCAATAGTCCAAACGTGCGCTCCACCACGTTGCGTGTTGATTTGTGTGCCACATTATATCGTCTCTCACTCAGGGTTGATGGGTGTAGGTAGGAAGTGAGGATGAATGACCGCACGGCATATGCACTATCGCCTAGGTGAGTAAGAGAGTACCATTAGTCACATACCTCAATCACATTCATATGCGGTAAGTGTTAGGGAGTGTCACAGTGATTTACCTAGCAGGTATCCTTCTCCAAATTCTCCGGCAACCAGGCGTGTGTAGATCCCACTGTTCTGGAAGATGTAGGAGTCGTGGGTGCTCCCAGGAAACTTTGCTACGATATTAGTGATTATGTTGCCTGCATCGTAGATTACCTGCACTTTTATGGAGTGGGTGGACTTTCTGTTCCTGTAGATATGCTCAGTGGCTGCTGGTGGGCAGATTGGAATGTGTGTGCCATCAATACAGCCTATAACATGCGGGAACTGTGCCATCTGGTAAAAGTCGTTCTTTGTTTTCAGCAGATCAGCCTGTGTGTTTGGGAAGCTAATGTAGTGTTGCATTCTCTGCATCATGGCATCCAGGAACTTCCTGAAGGATCGGGACAGGCAACTCTGGGATACCCCGCCTACCGCAGCTATCACCCCCTGGTAACTGCCAGATGCGAGTAGATGTAGGCTACAGAGCACCTGCACATGTGGTGGTATGGCATGCGCCCTTGTTGTTGGATGGTCCAGGAGTGGGTGCAGGTCCCTTATCAGGTCCATGATGGTTTGGGGGTGTAGCATGTACCTTTCATGTATCTCAGCCTCAGTCTGTTGAAAGAGTGTGATGCGCTGTCTGTAAATGCGTTCCTCCTGTCTCCAAATCCTCAGACCTGCTGCCTGTAGACATAGGCGCCTTGCAATCACATACAGAGCCGCCATGGTGTTCACGCTGTTGCATTTTGGGATTGCTTATATGCACTGTGGCTGATTACCACCTGCTTTCACTCAGTGTTAATTACCGACTCTTAAATACCGAATTTCATGGAATTCGGTAATACCGAATTTACCTACATCTCTTTTCTCGTTTTACCATTTCATATTTACCGAATCGGTAAATATGAATTCGGTAATTATGAATCGGAAATTTAGAATTCGGTAAAGATGAATCGGTATTTACCGATTCATAATTACCGAATCCTTCTTTTTGGACTCCTATATCTCAATTGGCTAAATACCGGTCGGTAACGGGATATTTACCGAATTTCGGCCGTTACCGACCGGTGTTTAGCTACCTACATATGGCCCCAAGTATCTAAAATATGAATAATGTTTTATTCTAGCCACACAGACCAGTAGTGCTGCAGGAGGAAAGACAGTTTCTTGGGGAGAAACAACAGCAGGGATGGGCACTGGTAAGTCACATACATGCTTGCTTATTGACAATTACAAATATAGTCACTGGCTACCAGGGCATCTTCAACTCATGATCATGAACCCTGCTTTATCAGCTACAGGAGTGGTTGAGTTTTGGCCTCTTCTACCTGCAACTCAGCAAAAGCTCACATTATGAGTGTTGATGACTTGAGGGAAATAGGAAAGAACAGAAGGTTAAAAGAAAGGATGGTTGAAAATGATATAATGGTGAAAGGGTCAATGGGTGAAAGGGTGAAAGGGTGCATGGGTTTGTAAATGGATATTTGGATGAAAAGATGCTTGGAAGAAAGGGTGGATATTGAATGGATGGATAATGGAATAGAACGTTTGGTGAAAGACTGGGTGAGAGAAATTAAAGCTTAAATCAGTGGCTATGGGTGAATGAAAATGAAAGGATGAATAATATTTGGATTGCTTAGATGAATAAACAAGGCAGTTCTCCTCATGGAGAGGGGTATGCTTCTCACCTGCTTCACTTACTTTGTTTATGTAGGGTTATCAAAGCTATGGTTCAAAAACAATTGGCCAGAACTCAATAGACTAGGCTGAAGAGAATATACCAGTGAAATGGTCAAAACGGGTCCCAGAGCTGCACTGCCTCTTGGTAGGCAGAAAACCAAAGAATCATCCCAAATCACCAAAAAAGGTTGTGCTGCCAACCCAATCCTCGTTGCAAAATATTCCAACTAAGCAAAAAGGCACTGAGGCAATTACAAGCAGGCAAGGGATGAAACTGCTCGTCAAACATGGCTGACAGCCAGGGACACGCACAGGAGAAAAAAATAGAACTTCAAAAGGCAACAGAAAGACTCCCAATGACTGCACATCCATAGTCTTCTAACTCCAAGCAGAAAAGCAGAATTCTGGCTATACATCAACAGGCTATCTGGACATGGTCACGATCAGCGAAACTGAGTTTCAGGGCACACATGGGTCAACCATCTCTACTGTGACCCCTCTCACAACCTCCCTTTAGACCACCAATGACCATTTATGAGCACCAGCCCGCATAAAGACACTGATAACGAAAACTGGGTAAATCAAACAAACACGGAGGAAGCAAGTGAACCTCCAGATGTGTACAGCCGTGTGTTAAAAATACTAAATAACATGAGAAGCAATGGAGCCCCGGGGCCCAATGCCCTCCCTGGACAACTGTTCAAAGAGGACATCGTATTCTGGGCAACAATCCTCACCCCATTATACAAGTTTTGCATGATCAACTCAACAGTCCCTGAATCCTGGAAAGCATCCATGCTCCATCCAATACATAAAAAAGGTGAAACCGGAGATCCAACCAACTACAGGATGATAGCCCTCCTGGACATCGAGGCAAAGGCATATGCAAGGTGGCTTCTACAAGATCTAAAAATCTGGGTGAATGAGGACGGAAATCCTACCAGTCTACCAATCCGGCTTTAGGACAGGAGCATCAACACTGGATAACATTCTAGCCCTAGCCTATCTGGTAGATCAGTCTACTCGGGAAAACCAGCGCCCCTTCTTTGCCTGCTTTGTTGAGTACTAGGAGGCGTTTGACTGTGTCAACAGAAATCTACTTTGGTGAAAATTACAAAATTGGTGGATTCCAAACAGGTTGCTGAACGCCATTATAGCTCTCTACACCAGAACCTGGGTACGTGTCAAACTCACCGGGAACAGAGCCACAAAGAAGGTATACACGGACCGAGGGTTGAAACAAGGCTGGTGTTGGCACCACTACTCTTTAACTTACATACTACAGATCTTGACAAAACAGTATCAAAAACCAACCTGTTAGCACCAAAAATTGTCTTGACCAGACTATTCTTAATGCAATACACTGACAACATGGTCTTAATGGATCACGCAAAAATGAGCCTGCAAAGAGTACTGGATACACTCAGTATTTACGATGAAGAAAATGAATTGACAGCAAATGCCAGCAAACAAAAGTTAGTCATCTTTGGAAAACACCCCAACAAACTTAAACATCTATGGAAAATGGACAACCTGAAAATATTAACTGCAATCAAATATAACTACCTGGGGGTATGGATCATGAGTAATGGCTAGCCAACAGCTCACACTGCATCTATTGAAGCCAAAGCCAAGGCGGTGACATTCGCCCTTTGATAACTCAATTCAAAATTACGCAGTGCGACAACTGAGCATATTCGAAAGGTCATAAGAGCCAAGCTAATTCATTCGGTCTCCTATGGGCAACTAGTATTTCCCAGGGCCCTAATTAACATCATGGAGTCTGCCAACTGCCACGCATTCATACAGATTTCCCATATACCAGCCTATGACAGAAACGTGCTATTAAGGTCGGTATTTGGCTTAAGTAAACAATCATATGAATTCTGGCCCTCGGTCATCCGTCATTATCGACGGACATGCGTCACCCCCCATACACAATGAAAGCTTCCCTGAAAGAAATTTTTATGAAGGGGAAAAACCCATGGGCAGACTCTTTATCAACTGCCCTTACGGAGCTGTACCTTGATTTGTCTGACTGGGGTTACTTTACTCATCAACCAGGCCTGCTTAAAACTATTTTATGGAAACAAGTTAGAATAGCATCAAAGCAGGATGACATAGGGACAATAGAGTCCTCTAGCAGCAATATTAGGATACTAGTTAGTTCTTATATGGACTAATTGTGGCAGCCTTACCTCAGCTCTCAATAAACCATTACTAAAGCAAATCTCTCGGTCAGACTCATGGCCATGCCAATAAAAGACATTAATACTCACTGAAAATCACTGGCGGTAGTGACCTCCTGCAGACTCTGCCATCAGTTCCTAGCCCCCCTACTTTGCATATGCCCTGAACTGAGTCTCACATGTTCAACTTTATTAAAACCCTTGTTTATAAAATATGGCATCCGTACCTCCATGGATACAATGAAGCTTCTTTTTAATTTAGAGGCCCCAATGGAACTGGCTAGACTTGAAAAATTTGCACGAAAACTTAAAGAACTTTTAAGTAAAGATTGAGCCTTGGCTTAATGTAAGACTCTAAGCCCAAACTGAGAGCACATATCAAGTATCTATGGACCTCTATTTTACTATTTTGAAACCGTTCTGAAATATATGAAATGAACTGAAACAATATTATTTTTATTAACGGTCGAAGAAGGATCTTGGAAGTACACACTACACATGGTCTTCTGTAACTATTTTTATTAATTGAAACAATAAAATCATTTTACACTATGGTTCAAAGTGGGGGCATTTTTAAAATGTTTGTTCTACTCCCTTGACTTACTGTATAGGTTAAACAAGGAAGATGTCCCACCTATCATCATTCATCACCCCTCTCCCTACCCATAGCATTTTAGCACCTATGGCTGAAGTGCAGTATGGTTCAATTTGTGACTGCAGTGTTGGCCGTGCAATGTGCCTCTGCTTCAGTTAATGCAGTATTTACAACATTTTCACTGCCCCATATTTACAAGGGCAGAGTAAATATGGGGCAGCACCAAAATTAAGACCAGGGAAAACCTGGGCTTATCCTTGCGAAACAAGGAGAAATGTTTATTTTCTCCTTGTTTTTGCTGCTTCCATGCGGTCTGTGTTGTGCAGCACACATGGAAACAGGAAAACGTCAATGATTGTTTATGTGCAGGAAAGTGTCCCTTCCTGCACATAAACAATCATTTAAAAAAAATTATGTTTTGCAACTTCTATGTGTGCTGCATTGAGCAGCACACATAGAAGTTACAAAACATCATTTAAATCTTGTTTATTTGCAGGAAGGCACACTTTCCTGCACATAAACAATCTTCCCCTGCAATGCAGACACCCTTGCACTATTGTGTAAGGATGCCTGCAATGGGGCTAAGTAGCTAAATTTAGCGCCAGGGCAGGTGTAAACTCAAGGCTGCACCCTATTCTTGTAAATGTGGTGCAGCTCTGTGTTTCTGTAGTGACGGAGCATGTCGTTAGCCTTCTTGGCTTAACCACACGCTTCGCCACTAAACTTGTAAATATGCTCCAAGGTGTGTTTTCTTTTGCCCACTCAGTCACCTCTAGTACTCCAATTGTTCATTCTTTCCAAAATTCTTCTGTCCCAGTCTACAAAAAACTGTAAAAATCCATTCTTGGCAGGTGACACGTTTGATTTTATAGCCATGTGAAGTGATTTCAAAATATATTTGTTTCATGGTTTCCCATAACAGATTTATTTTACGTCTGTACAGAATTTTCCCTTTTGACTTCATTCAACTAGTAGAGCGACACAATAAGCGACAGATGATGACCCAATGATCAGTGCAGTCAAATGGCCCCTCTTTCTTAATGCCCAGCAAATGAATTTGCTGGAAATAATACGTGGTGGTGGGCGAGGCCAGTAAGTAAAGTGGGACTAAGTGCATGATTTGATTCCAAGTTTGGCATATGGAATACGTTATGACGGACGTGCCGGACACAATCTATATAGCCCATTTCTTTCCATGTAGTGCAGTGCATCATTTTCCCCAATGTCTACCTGCGGGGAGATGGGATAATAACTACATTTCATACATTAGGTGTGTGGCGTAGTTTCTTATTTATTATTCATCTGGAGTCAGGGTCATTGGAATTAAAAATAGATAATTGTCATTACAGCTGCCCAGCTGCAGACAGCACCAAAATACCAGATGCACTCATCAGGAATGAGCATAACTCCATTAGTTCAGCCCTATATACTCCAAAGTGCATAATTCCTCACTCATTAATGAGAGGTAATTTATTTTTCTACTCAAAGTGTCTGTTTAGTTACTTGAAACGGCTTTAGAAGAAAAAAATTCAAATCACTGTTTTTCAATCCAATGTTATTATAACTAAATACTTTTCTGCCACACAGTCAGTGCTTTTTATGCAAGGCATGTGTGGGTGAAACATAAAATTGGCCTTGTGACTCTCTTAATCATCAATTTCCAATAGCCCTAGGAGACCAGCAATATACTGCTATTGTACCACCCACTAGTTTCACACAATTGTTTGCACAGAGCGTTATTACAATTTGTATTTTTTTGTTTTGTTTTTCCCAACATAGCTATCCCTGTTGGTCCACCCTCAGAACCCAAAAAGAACAATTGATGGACTGAATTCTGAACAATATCATGCATTCACCCCAGAACAGAGATCTGAGGCTAAATCCATTGTTTCTCCCCTTATCAGCCAGGCTAGCTTGACTCAAGAGGTATGGAGAGCGAGGGACCCACATCAGGCTTACCCATCCCACTCGGGGTGGCAAATGCAAAAAGAACAATTAATGGACAGAATGCTGAACAATGTCATGGATTCATCCCAGTACAGATATCTAGGCCTAAATTCATTGTGTTTTTGCTCCCCATGCCATTCCAGTTTAGACCAGCCATATGCAAATCAGTCTTGACCCTGTTCCCAATGGGATCAGTCCAGCCCGAACTGCCAGGCCAGGTCCTCTCTCGACTGGCAACAAGCAACCTAGGACCGGTTTTGGGGATTCACAACTCATCAGCCAGGCTAGCTTAACTCTAGTGGCATGGAGAGCAAGGAACCCACTTCTGGGTATACCCATTCCTCCCAGGGTGACAAATGCTAAAAGAACAATTGATGGACTGAATGCTGAAAACTGTCATGCATTCTCCCCAGAACAGAGATCTGGGCATTAATCCATTGTTTCACCCCTCATCAGCCAGGCTACCTTGACTCCATTGCAATGGAGAGCGAGGGACCCACATCTGAGAATACCCATCCCACTCGGGGTGACGAATGCAAAAAGAACAATTAATGGACAGAATGTTGAACAAGGTCAAGCATTCACCCAAGTACAGAGATGTGGGCCTAAATCCATCATTTGTTTTGCTCCCCATGCCATTCCAGTTTAGACCAGCAATATGCAAATCAGTCTTGACCCTGTTCCCCATGGGAACAGTCCAGCCCACAATTCTGGGCCAAGCCCTCCCTTGACTGGAAACAAGCACACTAGGACCAATTTTGTGGTATCAATAAGCCTGGGCAAAGTGCAGAAAAACTCTGCCATGCTACGCAAAGCCCAGCAAGAGGTGGAGTGCGTTAGATAAATGCTGTTTGCAGTGATTTTCAGTCCCAGTTGCTTGTCCGCACTCTGCAATCATCACAAATGGCACCATGCACAGGGTAAGTGGATGCTGCTTCCTTTCTGATGCTCAAGTAGATTTTTACTCGAGCGGCAGGTTTCTCAATGTGAATGGACAGTTTCTCAATGTGAGCCGTTGCGAGCATACATGACCACTTGCAATGAGAAATCTGACCGCCCACGTTGAGAAATCTCGCTGGGAGATTGATTTTCCACACTTGCGATTGCCAACTTGATGCTGACAATCTCGAATGAGTAAAAATCTTGCCAGTAGGTGGATTTTCCTCGCTCGCACTCGCCAACTTGAAGTTGCGGAAAATGAGCGAGGAAAAAAACGTTGCTCCGCTATGCGAAGCAGCGTTTTTCGGAACTCTGCAAGCTCCACGCAATGCGGAGTACGAAATACTCCGCAAACTCCATGCGCGGAGGGGAGTTCACCATCCAGACTTAGGTATCATCCCTCATCAGCCAGGCTAGCTTGACTCCAGTGGCATGGAGAGCACAGGTCCCACGTCTGGTCATACCTGTATCACTTCGGGTGACAAATGCAAAAAGAACAATTGATGGACTGAATGCTGAACAATGTCATGCATTCAGCCCCGAACAGAGATCTGGCCTAAATCCATTGTTGTTTTTGCTCCCCATGCCATTCCAGTTTAGACCCAGCCATATGGAAATCAACCTTGACCCTGTTCCCCAATGGAACAGTCCAGCCCAAACCTCTGGGCCAGGTCCTCCCTGGATTGGGAAAAAGCATACTGGGACTGATTTTGGGGTATCACTAAGCCTGGGCGAAGTGCAAAAAAACTCTGCTGCGCTATGCGAAGCTCTGCAGGCAGTGGAGTGTGTTAGATAAATGCTGTTCGTGATCATTTTCAGTGCCAGTTGCTTGTCCGCACTGTGCAATCATTGCGAACGGCACCATGCGCAGGGCAAGCGGGTGCTGCTTCCTTTCTGAATAGATTTTTACTCAAGTGGCAGCTTTCTCAATGTGAATGGACAGTTTCTCAACGCGAGCGATTGTGAGTATATGTGACCACTCGCAATGAGTAATCTGACCACCCATGTTGCGAAATCTTGCCGGGAGGTTGATTTTCCACGCTTGCGATCGCCAACTTGATGTTGACGATTGCAAATGAGGAAAAATCTTGCCAGGAGGTGAGTTTTCCTCACACACGCTCACCAACTTGAAGTTGCTGAATGCGAGTGAGGAAAAAAACTCTGTTCCGCTACGCAAAGTCGAGGATTCGGAACTCCCTGAGCTCTGCATAGCATGGAGTGCGGAAAACTCCACAAACTCCACGAGCGGAGTGGAGTTCACCGCCCAGACTTAGGTATCACCAGTCATCAGCCAGGCTAGCTTGACTCCAGTGGCATGGAGACCACAGGTCCCACATCTGGTCATACCCGTACCACTCTGGGTAACAAATGCAAAAAGAACAATTGATGGACAGAATGCTGAGCAATGTCATGCATTCACCCCAGTACAGAGAACTGGGCCTAGATCCATTGTGTTTTTGCTTCCCATGCCCTTCCAGTTTAGACCCAGCCATATGGAAATCAGTCTTGACCCTGTTCCCCATGGGAACAGTCCAGCCTGAACTGCTGGGCCAGGTCCTCCATGGACTAGAAACAACCATCCAGGGCCCTTTTCGGGTCATCACCCCTCAACAGCCAGGCTCTCTTGACTCTAGTGGCATGGAGAGCACAGGACCCACGTTTGGGCATAACCATCCCACCTGGGGTGACAAATGCAAAAAGAACAATTGATGGACAGAATGCTGAACAATGTCATGCATTCACCCTAGTACAGAGATTTGGACCTATCATCTCCTTGTATTTTCTTTTTTCACCCTAAGTTGGTAGGGTTTGCCCAGACATGGGTCCCTTGTTCACTTTGGCACTGGATTCAAGCTAGCCTGAGAGGTGTTACCCCAAAACCAGTCCCAAGATTCTTTTTTCCGGTCCAGGGAAGACCTGGCTTGGCAGTTGGGGCTGGACTGTTCCCATGAGGGACAAGGTCAAGACTGATTTGCATATGGCTGGGTATGAACTGGGGTGGTGAAGTGAGCTAAAGAATGATGAAGAATTCATCTCAGATCTGTGGCTTTGCCCACCCTTAGAGCCCAACAGGCAGGACAGAGCAGCCCATTTGTGGCAGCAGAGGCTGAGGCTAGATCATGTCCAGCAAGAATACCATCTGCTGGTGGTCCTGAATAGATGAAAAAGAGGAAATAGCTGCCTCTTAGCCGGGCCTCAGTGCAGCCAGTCCCCCTCTACCTTCAGTCTCCCAGCCATTCTTTTGACTGTGCCGCCACCAGCTGACAGCAACTCACACTCTGACATTGCTGCAGCGTGTCCGGGATGGCCGATGCTATAGAGAGACAGTCCATCAGGTTGGAGCCTGGACCAGTTCTTGACTCAAAACGACTCAAAACGACATTGCCCTCTTCTGGTCCTTTTTCAAGTTCTTTGTTTTGGCTGAAGTGACGTGGGTCAGGAGGGTGAGAAGGGAGTTGAGACCGGGTTTTTATATTCGTTGCACATTGGTGGTTGGGTAACTTTGTTTGGGAATAGGGGTGGGCCTGTTGTCGGTTAAAAGGGTGGGCTTGTTTGTAAAAAAAATAAAGGGGACAATATTATATTACATCAAAATTTATCTCTGAGATAGTTTTTTGTGATTTACTTTTACTTTGCTTTGCTGTCTTTAGTTTTTACGCAGCCTGTGTATCTGCTTATAGGTGTGTATACCACTTAGTTATAGGTAGTTATAACTCTCTAACTATCTTGACCATTAAGGGAGATGCTGCCATGAGCTATATTGTTTACAACAACCTAGATAAATGATTACTTGTAGTATCAGTTAGTTACCTACCTACTAAATTACCTAGTTCACTTCACTCCATAGTTGTCTTACCTGAATATAGATGACTCAATAACAGAGAAGGTATCACAACTTCAAAAGCGAGGTCCCACTTCCATCAAGAGGAGTTCCAACTGTAGGATTAATTGGAAGGGCTATCCATCGCAATCAACTAAATGGAAATAAAAACACAGAGTTAGTGGGTTATAAATTTTATCAAAGCTTTACAAAGAATTGAGACTACTATATCAATGACTCAACAAAGAATTCCTGATAGTTATAAAAGATTAAAAAATTGTGATAATAATTTTAGCAATGGGTTGCTTCTATTTAATTAAAACTAAAGGAACAAAATCCTTGAGCATGAAAAGTGGACTCAAAGTCTGGCGGTTAGGCATTTGCGTTTATGCCACACAAGGCCTGAATGATGATGCGGTTGACTGACGTTCTTCATTCTATATCTAAAATGCGGATCACTTTTTTTTGCTCAGATGGTTAAATGGGCCATGTGGGCTATTGCCTAGCTAATAGAAGATCCTGCAGTGAGTTGGTGTTGCTTTCATCACATCCGACCCATCAAGTGTGTGATACATAGATGGTGTAGATTAAGCCACACCTCACTAAATCACAGAGCCCAGGGGAATTGGGTTAGGGGTTTGATGAATGGATGGGAAAAGGGATTTGGGGAAAGGTTTGACAAAGACAAACATTACACAAGGACAAAACCCGAGTCTGGTGGCTCAGTGGAATAATGCATCCACTGCAGGGGCCTGGGTTAGGCCTCATGGTCACAGTTTCAAATCCTGGCGGGTCCACTCAGCCTTTCTTCCTTTCTGAGGTCGATAAAATGAGTACCATTGAGTTGGGTAACAATAAACATCTGTTATTCAGCGCTGAGATGCCCCTTTAGGGGTGAACGTGCGCTTTACAAAATACTCATGTTATGTTACAACATTCATCTCAACAATGAGCAGTACATCATCATCATCATTTTGTTGTGAAGGAAAATGAAGGAGTGAGTATGGCATAGTACAGTGAAATGAGTTAGAAACAGTCCTTCTGCTCCTGAGACCCAAGTTGTCAAATATCTAAATGTTCTGTATTCTAGGTTGGAAAAAATAAAATTATACAGGAGTGAACCCACCCAGTTCTCCAAGTATGATTGCTAAAAGGAAAATGATACTGTATTGAAATATTAGGTGGTGCATCTGCATTCTCCTCTGGGATGCCATTCACTCTTGAGTGCCTGTCGCTCCGTAGGTAAGCAGGAGTGTTGAACTCAGCTTTTACCTTTTCTTAGTGCAGGAGACAAGAAGGCCCGTGGATTGCAAAACACAAACTGAATTTGAGAGCCAAGGAGAAGGATAGAAGGAAGGTAAGCTTCATGATGAGTGTACCAAGTGGACTTAAAGGCACAGCAAAAAAACAAGAGGAAGGCTCACAGTTTCATTTTTGCCTCTAGTGCAACACACAAACAGCAACATTTCAAGAAATCATTTCACAAAGCTGTTGATGAGGTAGTCACTCCTTGAGATCTTCCTTCCTCTTCCAGTTCAACTTTATTTTGATGTATGCTACGGATCTCCGAAGAGGGCCACATAAAGTCTTAATAGATGTGTACACTAAAATACAGATAGGATAAAAAATGTCCTGGTATGCTACAAGTATTGCACTTAATGGTATTGCACGAATTGACCACTCATGCAAAATACGCAATCATTATAATGTAAATACATTATATATAACAACACAACAGCAACAGCAGAATGAGGAATATGGATAAATAAGCTCAAAATAGTACCCTTAATAGTTTGTGCCACGGGTGTAAAATATACAAACACTATATAGTGAATACATTATGTGAAATACAAAAGTAGCAGCAAGAGCAAGCTTCAGTTGACTAAGAAAGATAAAAACCCATTTAAAAAAATTGTGACAAACACTACTCCTTCAGAATAAAATATCATTAATAGAGTTTTAGAATATTAATCATTTTATAACAAAGCATTTCATTTGGCGGGGCATAAAGTGACTGTAAAACTGCTGGGGCTGAGAGGAGGACAGCTGCAGGAAACATCCTTCACAACGCGGGCATTGCATCGCAATGCCTTTACATCGCGAGCATTACAACGCAAGTCGTTACAACAACGTGCGCTAGATGGCACTCTAACCTAACGAATAGTATAATTTACTATTCCAACACCTTCCCTACCAGCGTCCTTCAGCTCAAGTGTAACAAACGCAATGTAAAGTACCACGTTGTAAATGTATGCGTAGTAACGTCATACATTCAAAACATATGGGTTCCGCCAATTCGGCTGATTTAATAAAAGAGCAGGGCAGACTAAAAGCTGAGTACTAGGCCTCAGACTCATAGTTTCCCTTTGAAGTCAATAACTTCTTGCTTCTAGCTGTCGATGAGGTAGTCCCGCTCTGAACTCTTCCATCCTCCTCCTGATTCTGAGTGACTCCATTTCAGTCATGAGTGAGCCAAGCAAGATAGACATGTAGTGAACAGCTGTTGAAGAACAAGTACAGAAACAGAATTGCAACATTTTGTGTAGGTTTTTGTTTGTTAACTAAAGTGACTGTTCTGGTCTCTGTTGAACAAGTACTAAAGAGAGGACCCTGCAAAAAAATCTGGCTAAGTGTGAATGGGCCAATCACTTGGTACTCTTGTATATCAGTGATCTTCTGGGGCAGCCATGCTTCATGATGCCTAAAAAGGATAGGCATGCGAGGGGAGCAGGCATTGTCTCCAATGCCATTAAGGAATTGTGTAGGGTTCTTCAATGCTCACTGGTCCAACTGCAATCTGGCAATATATGTGACAAAAAATGGTGGGGCTGCAAAAATTGATACAAAAAGAATAATGCTCCACAAGCTGCTTTTGTTTGTTGCAAAGATAGAAGTTGAACGAAAAATTATTCAAAAGTTTACAGGGAAAGGCCTACTTAGTCCGAAAAGTATAGCTCGTCATCAAACTCAGGAGGTTCACCCTGAAGTTGGTCAGTTAATAAACTCAAATCTGACCAATCCTCCTCCTCCTGTGCTGTTTTAGAAATTCTGTAATTGTGTGGTTTGAAATGTTGGTTCATGTTGATCACAGTCAATCTCTCTATGTTTAACGGTGAGAGACTGGTACTTCTCATTGTGACAACTACATCAGCTGCACTGAAAACATGTTCAGCAGGCACACTAGCTACAGGACAAGCCAGATACTTTATTGACAGCCTACTGAGCTCTGGCTATTAGCGCATCTTCCCATATCAATACATCAATGGGGTTTGATCCACATAGACCTCTTTTGGATCATCCCGTTACCCCTGGAATACCCTGTGGATGGTCATAGGTGCTGCCAACTGCTCAACTTCTTTTGCCTTCGCTTATGCAATGGACTTAAGCCCTGACGATTAAAACCAATACAATGCAGAAGTTGCTTCCAATACTTCTGTTACTGTTGTTGCCGGTGTACTGGTTGATGGTGTTGGATGTTGTGAGACAAGACAAAACCAAAGGGGATGATGGACTGAGTGTTGAACATTGCAAGCACTCACCAGACAAGACAGCCCTCTGAACTGCAGGGTGGGACAGCTGTTCGTATTCTAGGTAACCAGCTTGCTCAACAATCCACCTCTTGCATTTTTAAAGATTCCCTTCAGAAAAAGGAATGAATGTAGGCAGAGTTTTTCTATAACATGGATCAAGTAGTGTGGCACAAATGTACTGTTTGGGCGGGAGAATGTCATGTTGCAGCCTTTTATTACAAGCCAAACGCAGGATTAAGCTCTGAACCAAGGCATGTGCTTCAGAGTTTTCCTTCACACCTGAGGGGGCAAACTTTTCAGACACCTTCTTTAGCTGGTCCAGAAGCAGATGCAACAACGGGATAACTTGCCCATTGTATTGCTCTCCTGGCTAATTTCCTATGTGAAAACCTCAAAAGGGAGTTGCGACTGAGTAAAGCATTTGACTAGATCCCATTTGTCCACATCCATGGTCATAGCTTTCCCAACTTTATACCCTCCTCTTCGAATGACATAGTCATTGATCTGTTTGTACTGTCAAACAGATGTTGCCACATGTAGTAGGTTGATTTCCAACTTGTTGGCACCTCTTGTATCAGGGCTTTACTGGTGCTCTAGTAGCATGCTGAATAATCTGCATCTGTTTCTGGGCTTTAAAAGAATGGCTGAAATGGGTGCAGATTATTCTGCAGGTGATCAGTATGCTGCTGATTATGTCTTCTTTTTTGAGAAAGTCTTGCATCACCAGGTTGATGAAATGGACCAGTAACAAGACCCTGAAATACCACTGTCTTACATGACCTTGAGTATGTTATCACCATTGTCCATGGCAACATATCCATTTCTGAGACCTCTGAGTCAAGGTCATACATACACCTTGCTGTTAAATTCGTCCAAGATGTTTACAGCTCTATATGATTTCCCCATGGCAAAAATGGCCATTGTTCCATGTCGCCAAATGTTCTTAAAACTTTCGCCAGGGCCAAGACCTGTTCATATCTTTTGCTTTACCACAGCAAAAGAGAGCCAGTGTGCAGTGTTGCACATGTAATCAGTCACCTGATAACTGGTCTGCATGTCTGACCAGTTTGGCAGTAATGTGGGTGATGTCTCTTCTCTTGTGCACCTAAAATCAAAAAAGCAAGAAAAACATTTAGTGTGCTTAGGTAATAATACCCACTTTAAAGTCAAACCATACTACCATACCATAAAATGTAATTCCCCCTTATAATAACACACAATATACAGAATGATAAAGCTCTTTCCTTTATGTCCATATATTCTAAAGGAGACACCTATCACTGTGGCACTCAGGGAACTGCATGGGTGAAGGGAATAGTACTCTTTTAAGAAATGGAGGTCAGTGTGAGCCGATGGCAGGCAATGTGGTCCAGGAGAAACTGTATTAATCATCATTACAAAAATGAATGATGCTGATGAGCACAACAGCCAGGGTGTCCAGGAGAAAATGGAATTATATACCTAAAGTAACTGAATGCTTTTGCATGGGTGTGCACTTATGGTGGATGGATGATGGATAGATAAAAGCAGACTGGTAAAAAAAAGAAAAAAAAAATATACAAATGAAAATAAATCTAATAAAAAAGTAAGCACATTTAAAAAAATAAGTAGAGAATAAAAAATTACAATAAAAAAATTAAAAATAGAGAATAAAAGTTATAATACAAAAAAAATCAACAATTCCAAATGTTTTTATGGAGGGATGACAAGAAATCTATTGGAGGTGCAAAATAAAAATAATGCAAAAAATGTGTGTTATATTATATAAGCGCTGTTCATCAAAATCATCTTCTTAATATACATACTACAATTATCCTCAAGCATAATATTAAACTATTATCTCACATCCATTCATGCATGCCTATAGCAAAGGCACACTGGCTGGATGCACTTAATGGCTGCCAGCCAGTGCCAGATGTTCAAACAACAATACTGAGCAAGGAGGCATGAGGAACAAAGAACACATGTAAGCCTATGGTAGAGGCATACTGACTGGATACACAAAATGGCTGCCAACCACTGCCACATGGTCAAACAACAACACTGAGCACGGAGGCATGGGGAACAAAGAACATATGCAAGCCTTTGGCTAAAGCACTCAGACTGGACACACAAAATGGCTGTCAGCAAGTACCACGTGGCCAAACAACAGCACAGAGCTAGGAGGCATGGGAAACAAACAACACGTGAGCTCATAGCAAACACACCCTAGTTGGATGCACAAAATGGCTGCCAACAAGTGCCACATGAACAAACAACAACTCTGAGCAAGGAGGCATGGGGAACAAAGAACACACACAAGCCTGTGGCAAAAGCACACTGACTGGACACACAAAATGGCTGCCAGTACCACATGGACAAGCAACAACACTGAGCAAGAAGCATGGGAAAGGAAAGAGAACACATTCACAGACTCCACAAAATGGCCCCCAGTCACATGGCATGGAGAACAAAGACAAATGAATGATAGCATATGGCAAGCACATTCACACTGGCCATACAAAAGTAACATGGTAACACTGAAGTAAACACTATCATTAATTCAGCAACACCAAAAATGACAATTTACTGAACTATAAAAAGTTTGCAACACACACATCTTCCCAAACCATCAAAGTTTACTCCACATAAACACTTTTTTGACAAATAAATAGGATATACCAATAAAATACATTTTGTATTCAATCCAATGCCATCCCAGCTCTAAATGATGTTTTAAAACAACATGTACAACAGTCTTTCATACACCCATGACTAGCACTGGCATGGGCCTACTGGATAGCCCCTTGGAAGTTTAGGTCACATGGTAAAATAAATAAATATTGCAAATTTAACAAATATGGAAAGAAATTCCTAACTGTGCAACACTGCTCCTTCACAAAAGAAGAAAAAAATGAATGCAAACTATAATTAGGCCCCTAATTAGCAGATGCAGGCCATCCATCCATAATAGACTTGAATAATCAAATAAAAGTACAAATAAATACTGGTGCATGCCCATATGCAAGAGGATTTAAACTTACTTGTGAAATCTGAAATACACAGTCCTTAAATCCAATAAAATAGATGCATCAGACAAGAAGAGTGATCATTCCTGTCCAAATCCAAAACAAAAGTGAACAGGAGATGGAGAAAGGAACAGGAAGTTGGAGTCTCAGGGGCACTTTCTCCTGTTTGGATACAAAAAGTAAAAAAAGCAGGCTTCACGCAAAACAAATAAAACTCCAACAGCCCGTTGTAGAAGAAAATCCACTCAAAAAGCCTCCCAGCTACTTCTTTAGCACAGAACCTGCTCAAGCAATGCATTCACAATTGCCAAAACATTTGTGCCGTCATGGCCGGAAGCAGTGCAAGCGAGCGCAAAGTCTTGTGTGAGCTCACTAGCAGCCCGGGATCAGCACCAAAATAAATCATGAGTGTGTGAATGGAAAAAACTCCGCTTTGCACATGGGAAGGCAGAATTCAGGAACCCTGCTCTCCTCCGCAGAGTGCCTGAATTCCACAACATCGTGAGGGGAGAAGAGTTTACCACCTGGACCTATAGCATAAATCATTTGTTGCAATGTATTAGTATGTCCAAATGTATTTTAGCAAACTTGGAATCGGGCTTAGGTTTAGAAAATTAGGAACAGGTCACCTCAATAGTAATACTAGAGGTGATCTGCTTTCAAAAAGTAGAATGCTAATGTGTTTGCTTGTCAAAATATTTTTGGGAGGATTAACTGTACCACTATTTATTCTTTTAGCTTCTTTATTTCTTACATCAATACCCAAGGGCAAGAGGCCATTTAAGGCAGTTGAAGGTGAAGGGCCTGTAACCACCAGTTGCCATGGTTGATGGTTCTGCTTGCCGCAGTAAGTCCTATTAATCTCATCATTTCCCTCACTTTTCCCCCTTCCCACTATTAAAATAGGTCTGCCTTGTTTTTTTATGCTGTCTCCTTTTTTCAACTCCTCAACCTAATGTTTTTTAAACTATTATCATCCCTACATTATCCTTTTTTCTATATTTCATTTTTCTGTTGTTTACTTCCTCCTTTTTGTACTGGCCTGTAGCTACGAGTTTTCTTTTGCTTTCATAGTAAGCCTTACCTCTCACCTTATATATCTTGTTGAACTGCAAAACTAAGAGAACAGATCTTTGGTACCATAATGTGAAGACGGCAGGCCCAAGTAAGGTGTTATTCAAAATGCATGCTTGTTGAGAAGGATTTCTTTTTCTTTCTCATGCTCAAATATTTAAAACAAGAGTGTGGCCACGGTCATGGTAGAATCCCCCACATTTTGAGTTATCATTAATCTATACAGCATAAAGGCAGTTTCCATGACAGGGCAGCATGGCAGAAAAGTATGAGCTCCCATTGCATTTTCCAACCAAGACCATATGTCCTTCATTGATCATTATTCCACCATTTAACTGTGCTTCAATGACTCAGAGGCAGTTAGCACCACCCACCCATTGCAAAAGGTTTTTGTTTGGCTTGACTATCTGTTTTTTCTGGCATTGTCAAACCAAAAATCCACCCAACGTAATAGTTGTGAGAGAAGATACTGATAACTGAACTATATTGAGGTATTGCGGTTGTATTTTGTTAACAAAAATTAATAAGGGGAGGCGTATCTGGCATCTAAAATGTATAATGATTTTTCTAGCTCTACAGACCACCAGTGCCGGGGCCAGCGGCAGAGAAGGCATTGGAGGAGGAGTCCCAGAAGTGGCAGGGGTGGCTGGTGATAAGTCACATTGCTTGCTTATTGAGAAATGAAGTATTTTCATTGTATTTGTTAAGCGAGACAGATATCCCACCCATCATCATTTATCATCTCCCTGCCCATGGCATTTTCCCACCCTTGACCTAACTTCAGCATGGTTCAATTCAGCACTGCAATGCAATGACTGTTGCAGCATTTCTGATGTTTTCAATGCATTGCAAACTGAAAACAAAGAGTGTTTCCCACTTCCCACTCAGTCACCTCCTCTATACTCCACTCCTTTATTACCTGCAGCCTCGGGTACCACCACCTCCCTGGGTCTCAAATCATATGCATGCAGGGGTTCCGTTGTGGACCCCCGGGGACCACTACCTGCCGATGGCAATTAGAACAAAGGAAGGGGGCCCCTCGTTGAACCCTAGATGGCCCTGGAGACCACCACACCTCAGAGCCGGCTATAGCAATATCCCGGAGCGCCCATTCCTTGGACATTATAGTTTGCTGTGGCTTTGTTTGGAGTGGTGCTCCTGCCAAGCCATACCAAACAGTGCATCGCTTTCAGCAATTGAGAGCATTTTGATCTTGCTTGCTCAAAGCGGAGCACAATTTGCTTTAACACACAGGGAGCTGCATGTTATCAGCTCCCTATGTGTAGAAACAATGCTGGCCCCCGCAGGACGTGGGGAGCTGGATAAGACTGTTGTGGACTTCAGGTTCCCCAACCAGTCCCCACAAGTGACAGTGGGTGCCATGGATGGGACCAAGGTGCCCAGGCTATAGGCCTGGCCCCGGCAGATAGGGTCTTCGGGATGAAATTGGCATGGAGGGGGACCACCTTCAATTTCTTTTTAAAGATCAAAAAAGTCTTCGGCATGTTGCCAGAGACCATGCCTCCTTCACTACCACTCTGCAAATCTGCTTCCTGGTACAGTGGTGATTTTGTAATGAAGTCCCCGTGGATGCTGGGGGTTCTTGAGGTCCAGGAACCCCTTCTGTTACCTCCAGTAAGTCCCAGTCAGTGGGATTGCTTAGAGACTTGGAGACCACACACCCTTTCTCCCTCACTCTGCAAACATGCCTCCTGGTGCACTGCTGGTTGGGGAATGAATTCCACTATACTCCTGAGGGCCTTAGGACTAAAGTGGACTTCTTCCCCTACCAGTAGTGTGCCAGGAGGCATGTTTGCAGAGTGGTGGAGAAAGGAGGTGTGGCCTCTGATGACCTTACAGTAATCCATTTGTGTGTTGGTCTTACTGTAGGTAACAGGAGGGGTAGTTGGTCCCCAAGGAACAATCAAGAGCCAAGGGGACTAAATTCCACAACTAGTAGTGTGCCGGGGGTGCGTTTGCAGAGTGATGAAGAAAGGGGGACTGAAAAACTCTCAGCAAACCCACTGTGTGGGACTTACTGGAGGGAAAAAGAGGGGTGGTTGGGCCCCAAAGACCCTCAATAGCCAACGGGACTTCATTTCCCTTGTGGTAAGTTGCCAAGAGGAGCGTGTGCAGAGTGTAGGAGAAGGGGGAATGGTCTCCGACAACCTCTCTGCAATCTTGCTGTGTAGGACTTACTGGATGTAACAGGACGGGGTAGTTGGCCTCCAAGGACGTCCTTTGGGGCCAACTGCCCCTCCTGTTACCTGCAGTAAGTTCCACACAGCCTGATGGCTAAGAGGTCTTTGGGGGCTATGCCCCCTTTGTCCACCACTCTGCAAATGTGCCTCCTGCGCACTACTGGTTGGGGGGTGAAGTCCACTTTACTCCTGAGAGGCCTTGGGGTCCAAGAAGCACTCCTGGTAGCTCCTGTAAGTCCTACACAGCAGGCTTCCTGAGAGCTGGATGGAGACCCCAAGGAACAATCAAGAGCCAAGGGGACTAAATTGCACAACTAGTAGTGTGCCGGGGGTGTGTTTGCAGAGTGGTGGAGAAAGGGGGACTGAAAAACTCTCAGCAAACCCACTGTGTGGGACTTACTGGAGGGAATAAGAGGGGTGGTTGGGCCCCAAAGACCCTCAATAGCCAACGGGACTTCATTCCCCTTGTGGTAAGTCGCCAAGAGGAGCGTGTGCAGAGTGTAGGAGAAGGGGGAATGGTCTCCGACAACCTCTCTGCAATCTTGCTGTGTAGGACTTACTGAATGTAACAGAAGGGGTAGTTGGCCTCCAAGGACGTCCTTTGTGGCCAACTGCCCCTCCTGTTACCTGCAGTAAGTTCCACACAGCCTGATGGCTAAGAGGTCTTTGGGGGCTATGCCCCCTTTCTCCACCACTCTGCAAATGTGCCTCCTGCGCACTGCTGGTTGGGGGGGTGAAGTCCACTTTACTCCTGAGAGGCCTTGGGGTCCAAGAAGCTCTCCTGGTAGCTCCTGTAAGTCCTACACAGCAGGCTTCCTTTCTTCACCAATCTGCAAATGTGACTAGTACTTTCAAAACTATGGAAATTCACTGGGACGTTATAGTTTGGAATTAGCATTTAAAAATCTATAGAAGTTCACTGAAAAAACTAAAGGTTAGAATGATGTTATAGTTAGGAATTAGCATTTAAAGAACCTTGGAAATTCACAAAAAAAAACAAAGGTTACAGGGAAGATACAATTAGGTTCAGATTTCACCTGGTGAGAACGAGTGAAATGCTGCAGTTAAAGTTAGTGAGCTAACTATAACTTACATCTCAGCAATGCACTGCTTGTGACCTCACACATGCTTTTCAGTAAATTTCGATGTTTTTTAATTTATTTTCTAACTGTAACCTGTAACATTTGCGAGTGGGTGTGTGAGTGGCTATATCAGTAGATTACTGGTGTGTGAGTCTCCGAGTGGGTGACTGAATGGGTGTGTTAATGTCTCTGTGAGTCTGTGAGTGGTTGTGTGAGTTTCAGAGTGGGTCTGTGAGGTGGCCCATAGGTGTATGAGTTTGTCCAGGAAATGCACTTTGCTGATCTTTATTTTGCTTTTTGTGCTCATTTCTGACCTTTATTGTTCCTCCTTCTGCTCATTTCTGGCCTCTAGTCTGCCTCATGCTGCTTGTTTCTTACCTCTATTCTGGCTATTGCTGCTCATTTCTCACCTTTTTTTTTTAGAGTTTTCCTGCTCATTTTCACCTTTATCTTGCCTCTTTCTGCTTGTTGCTGACCTTTATCCTGCCTCTTTCTGCTCCTTTCTGACCTTTATTCTGCCTCTTTCTGCTTGTTTTTAAACTTTACTCTTGCTGCTATTTTCTGTCCGTTATACTGCCTTATTATTAGGCTCACTTTTCACCTTTATTCTTCCTCTTTCTGCTCGTTTCTCACCGTTATGTTGCCTCTTGCTGCTCACTTATAACCTGTATTTTGCCTCTTTCTGCTTGTTTGATACCTTTCTTCGGCCTCATTCTACACGCTTCACAACTTTCATTTTCCTGTTCCTGCTTTTTTCTGACCTCTATTCTGCCTCTTTCTGCTCGTTTCTGACCTCTATTCTGCCTATTGCTGCTCTTTTCTCACCTTTATTTAGCCTCTTTATGTTCATTTCTCACCTTTATCCCGCTTCTGCTCATTTCTGACCTTTATTTTGCCTCTCTCTACTCTGACTGCTGGGGGAACCCCAAACCCCCCTCAGTCCCAGCTGGCTCCCTGCCTCCTGTAGGAGCCAGCATTGCTACAGCATATGAGGGAGCAGCTGCAATGCACATGACGTCACATATTACATCATTCATGACATGGTCAGTGACATCACTGATGACATCTCAAATGACATCACTGATGACATCATCCACGTGAAAATCTGATACACGTTCTGACACTTTAATATAACCTTTGATACACCCACTGTAAAATAAATACTACCATTTTCTGAATCATTGACACACCAATACCAGTTACTATATACGCACTCACTGATTGCTAGGTCTACACACACATCCACTCATTCATCCATACTACTCTCATACATGCAGTCACTCATCAATACAACATTATCATATGCACTCATACACCTATACAGACAATCACACACCACCACTCATCCATGCAGTTACTCACACACCTACTCAGTCATGCAAAGAATCTATCACACTCCAATTAACTCACTTGTACAATTATACACACACCACCTCACTTATTCATACAGATACTAACGCATACTTACTGTGTTATATAATCAGTGATACAAGTACACACTCATCTATACATCCAGTCTCACAATCACTATCATGTAGAGTCCTTTATATACTTCAGCTCTCACATACACTGCCTTTTACATATGTAGTTACTTGGACATGTACCACTGAGACATTCATTCACTCACCAACACACCGATACACACACTCACACACCCATACAGCTGTTTCCACATGCACTCTTGAACCCATACACCCAGTGAATCAACCACTCACACATCTATGCACAGAGTCACACACCTCCCACCCACCCACACACACACTGAATCTCCCCCCAAAAATACTCAGACCACCAACCAATTTAGACACTCATGTAGCTACTGACCAACCCATGCAGCAGCTTGCACAACAACAGATAGACTGATACAGACATTCACACAGTTTAGTCACTAACCCATGCATTCAGTAAGACAAATTTAATCACTCGCTTATACAGTCAGTCACTCACCTACTAAATCCTCCATCCAGACACTTGTACACTAACTCATTCTTCAACACACCTTGGAATATATTTAAAACATATTTAAAAATTACAGAAACACATAGTCACTGAATGATGTCGTCAGTGATGTCATCAGTAATGTCATTTGAGATGTCATCAGTGATTTCATCAGTGATGTTACTGACCATGTCATGAATGATGTAATATGTGACGTCATCAGCAGTGCATTGGGGGCGCGAGTTATAGTTAGCTGAACTAACTATAACGGTGGAATTTCTCTGGTTTTGTACGAGTGAAATTACCAACTAACTATAATGTGCCTGAAACCTATGGATAGGTGCGGTTGTGCTTTGCCCCAAATCCTCTCCTCTTTTAAACAATTTTTCTAACTATAACGTGCCTGAAATCGATGGTTTTCTCAGTGAATTTCTAAGGATTTTTAAATGCTAATTTCTAACTATAACGTCTGTAAAACCTATGTTTTTTTCAGTGAATTTCAAAGGTTTTTTAAATGCTAATTTCTAACTACAATGTCCCTGAAACCTATATTGTTTTTAAGCAAATTTTAAAAAGTCGTGCATACTTTTTGTAGTGAAAAATGAAATGTAACAGTAGTCTGTTATAAGTTATAATTTAACAATATTTAAAACTTAATTAACACCAATTAACATATAAGTGTGGAAAAAGTGTGACGCAGCAGCTGTGATACCTGACTTCGAACAACAGCGTTCACAGTTCGATTCTCGGCTCCAGCGGCACGTTAGCCCACCACTATGTCACTGTGGGCAACACCTCGCTTAATCTTTCCGATGCCCCCGAGCCCCAGGACACCTCTCCGGAGGTAGCTCTGCGCTTTACAAATGCTGGCTTTTTGTTAATTTAAAACCATAGTGATGAGAAATATTAGCAAATACTTTTTTTTTCTTCTATTCTGAACGATATTTTTTTATGTGCTCTATTTAGAATTACGGAAATTAATAGATGTTTTTAGTCACGAGAAAGGAAATGACGCGGTTTGCCGGGTAACAGTTTTTAAGCTCTACAACGTATGTACATATTAAGGAACTTAGGGGCATATTATCAAGACAGATGATAAAATTATCGCTGCTTTAGCGGCAGAAAACTGCAGCTAAAACGGCGATAATGGGCTTGATAATATGACCTATGTAATTCCAATTGAAGCTCAGGTTAGATGTCCTTCACATCTAACATGTGACGATCGCAAGCGTGGAAAATAAACCTCCCGGCGAGATTCTCAATGCGAGGAGGTCAGGTTTCTCATTGCGAGTGGTCGCGTATGCTCGCGACCGCTCGCGATGAGAAACTACCAGTCCGCGCTGAGAAAGCTGCCGCTCGAGTAAAAATCTACTCGAGCGGCAGAAAACGACAGCTCGCACTGTGCAAGATGCCGTTTTCAATGATTGCACAGTGCCGGTTGCTTGTCCGCACTGTGCAATCATTAAAAACGACATCTTGCACAGTGCGAACAGGGTACTACGCAGTTCGCGAAGTGCTACGCGTATCTCGCGTAGTGTGAAGTGCACTTTGCGTAGTGCTACTTCGCGAACTACGCCCAGGGTTACAAATTACACAGTGAAAACGTGATCACGTGCCAACTGTAAAACGTGACATCTAAATGGGCGGAGCCGCATCTTCCTTTCATAGACTACTCAATAACCAAAAAGTATATAAACAACACCCGTTGTTCGATTAGTTTTGTTTTTGCGAGTTATTTACGCGTGTCCATTTTGTGATGCAGGTTCCCTTTTCTTTTAAGTTCAAGTTCAAGAAAAGGTTTATTGAACAGAATCATAGAATCATACAAACAAATACTTTGTAAATACAATTATTCATAAATATATATCCAAAAAGAGAGAAAATCTGTAATGACAAATAATAGTACTATAAAATATTGCCAATAAAGGTTCATAAGGAGGCTTGGGAACTTCTTGTAACGCTGTATCCCCAGCCACCCCTGTACGCGCTGTACCCCCACCCCCGTAGGCACGGAGCGTACCCCCACCCTGTAGGTACGGAGCGTACCCCCACCCCGTGTAGGTATGGCGTGTACCCCCACCCCAAAGCTGATATCATCTGTATGCAGGAAACGCATATCGAAGGAGCCCAGATTCACCTATTAGATACATTTGGATATACAGTGGTAGGGGCCACGACACAAAACACAATGACACGTGGGGTAGCAATTCTGTCAGCCAATCGATTGGTTCAATTTACACATATAGCAGTTGATCAAAATGGAAGGTGGGTTATCACAGAATGTCATAGAGAGAATGGAGACTTACTTACTGTATGCACTATATATGGAAGTACCTTAGATGATCCTGCAGTCTTTGATCATATGAATAATGAATTGGCCGCATTGCCGTTACCCATAATCATCTGTGAAGATTTTAATATAAATGTGCCCACCAACAAGAATATAATCCTTGATAAAAATTGGATTGATAGCGGTCGGAAACCAAAGGTATTTAGAGCTTTGAGGACACTGTGTCGCGAACAGACACTTACTGACATTTGGCATTCACAACACCCCCTAGATCCTGGACACACTTTTTATTCCTTTCCACACAACAAGCTTGCAAGATTAGATTTTATATTTGCATCTTCATGTTTGTTCAATAGAGAAGGCCCCGCACATAGATGCAGATCACAATCCCTCAGTAGTAGAATTTAGAGGGGCAACGTCTGAAAATAGAGGTATGACCAATTGGAGTTTTCAAAGATCCTTACTTCTAAATAATGAATACTGCAAACACATGAGGTCATGGATTCCCCAATTTCTTAAAGAAAATTTAAGGAGTGCTGGGATCGAGGTAGTGTGAGATACACTGAAAGCAGATATACGAGGAGAGACACTTTTCGTTATCCCTGAACAAAGAAAAACGTTGACTGCTAAATGATATGCAGAGCCGATTGGCCGCTGCAGAAGAAGATTTGATCACAGTTCTCCAGGATGGGGGGGATCCTGCAGACACGCTTGCAAACATAATGGTAGCTAAGTCATCTATTATGGAGATAATAGCTAAAAGGGCCGCAGATAGATTAGCTGCATGGAGGGAGGAAACATACGAATGTAGCAAGTAGGTTGGACACCACCTAGCGATTAGGGCAAGACAAAAAGCTACTCGGAATACAATCAGAGCAATTAATGATTCCACACGAGTCCAAATTACAGATCCTGAGGGAATTTCGGAAGGCAAGCATGAGACCACCTCTGGTCACTTGAAAGATATCACGATATATCTTAATCAAAATCCAGCAATACAACTATCTCAAGAAGATCAGTTACAACTTGAGTTGGGTTGATACTATGCATTAATAGTCTCCCTAGTGGTAAAGCTACTGGCTTAGATAGCATCCCATTAGAATTTTATAAGAAGTTTTTGACCGAATTGAAAGAGGGTATGCATCAACTATTTGCACATGTATTTAAGGAGGGAGACCACCTGAATCGTGGTCTCAAGCAAAAATAATAGTCTTCCCGAAAAAGCATAAAACAGCGCTAGAACCTGGCTCCTATTGTCCTATAACTCTCATAAACGCCGATAGCAAGATTTATTCTAAAATGTTAGCTGTTCGCTTAGCTGGGGTAATCCACAAAGTAGTATCACCTAGACAACATGGATTTATCCTAGGACGCGGCACCACAGATCACATCAGAAGAGCTATCTCACTCTTTGATGCCGCCAATATTTCTAGGGCTCCAACAGCACTTATTCTCGTTGATGCCGAAAAGGCCTTTGACAAGGTTTCCTGGCCTTTCTTATGGGAGGCCCTGTCAAGGGTCAGAATGGGCCAGGGATTCATACAGGCATTCAAGATGCTCTATTTTCAGCCCACCGCAAGACTATATTTAAATGGAGTACTCACAGATTCATTTAAAATAACTAGAGGTACCCGACAGGGATGCCCGAGCTCGCCACTTCTGTTCACACTTTATATAGATCCTTTGCTACAACAACTGGAGGCTAATTTAAATATCAGCCCTATCGTTTCCCATGGCTGGGAAACTAAAGTGTTGGCTTATGCCGGCTTATGCCGGCGATATTGCTTTAGTAACTTCTAATCTTGGAACATCTATGTTTGAGGTCGAAGCAGAGGCAGCAAGATTTGGACAATTATCAGGATATTCACTTAATAGTACTAAAACTCAAATCATCTGTAAGAATGTCAGTATGGGCAATGATACTAGACAGGTTGAAAAGGCTACGTATTTTGGGGTCGATATTATGGCCTATGTAGAAAATATTGTGGACTGTAATATTAATCCCTTGATAGCTAAGACCAAAACTGAGTTAGTAAGAATATTTAATTTACATTTATCGATAATAGGCAGATGTAATATAATTAAAATGCTTTTTTCCCCCAAATATTTGTATATTTAAGAGCAATTCCGCTAGAATTTACTACAAACTGTTTGGAGAAAATAGAAAATCTGTTTTCTCGCTTTATCTGGGCATATGAAAATCCCAGAAGAGAATATAAATATCTCTCTCTGCCAAAAAAAAGGGGTGGGTTGGCTCTACCAAATGTAAGATTTTATTACTGGGCAACTACTCTTTTGTGCAACCAAACAATTATTTCTGATAGGCCAATAGATAATCCTCTAAAAAACATACCTACACCAATCAAACTTATAATGGGCAAAGACGCATGGGGATGGGCTTGGAGATTCTTGAACGATTTTCATTATAAGAAGGTACGTTTTAAGACTTTGGTCGGAGGATATAGAATTATGAAGTTGGTCTGTAAAATGTTAGTATTACACACCGATTAGTAGTAATCCTAACCTGCCGGGAATTTTTAAAGATTCAATAGTCATAAAGTGACATGACAAAGATCTATCCAAGCACGGCGATTTTTACTCTTTAACTGATATAGTTTCTTTTGATAATCTCAAGGAGCGGTATGAATTAGATCGGAGGTATTTTCATAAATACCTCCAAATACATGATTTTCTAAGTAAAAAAAGTGGTGGCCCATCTGGATTTGTTAATCATCATATCATAGACAGCCTGAGAAAGAATGGACCACTATCTATTGAAGACGTGTATAATCCTTTTAATTCATTAATGCCGGATGATTTGGATGCACGAGTCATAAAATTGAAAGAAGAGATAGGAATTTTGGAAGACCTATTTTTCTATTCAACTGAGTTAGCACAAAGATTGTTAATTCCGGCGTGGCTCCAAGCCCAGTATTATAAATCCCGTTTCTCACTCTATTATACTCCGAAAAATATTGCTAAATGGGGGACAGGGAGAGGGACTTTATGCCCCGATGTTCACTATATCAGGTGAATCTAAACCACATGTTCGCCTCCTGCGATGCTCTAAGCAATCTAAAACAAGAGATTTCAAACTTTTTTAAGGAGGTGTTAGGGAGCGATGTTTCTCTCTCTCCATCCCTGATTGCACTTGGGTGGACCAGGAATTGCAAGGGAAGCCAGGAGAAAATCTGTTTTTTATAGGCATGGTGATACTTCTACTATGTCTGGCTTCAGCTTGGCTAGATCCAACTCCCCCAGGCTTTCACCAATGGTTGTCTCATCTATTGGCTAATTATAACTTTGAAAAAGCTATTTATGAAAAAAGAGGGTTACGGTCCCGATCGAAAGGTCTTAACATTTTGGAACCACTGACTAGATGGCTCGAGAGGTAGAGGAAGACCCAAATCTCTCAATGATTTTTTTTTCTACAAACCAAAGATAAGCATGCGTATCCAAGTCCTGGTAGATGGGATGGGTGGGAGTGGCTGGGAATAAACGAATAAAATTGTGCATGATGATTTTCTTATTCTCCTTTTGTAGCATTAATATTTGTGTTTTTTTTGTAATTCTAAGCTGATAGTTGACACATGTAGTTGAGAATTAAATGTCTTGATATATGTTTTTTCTGCTTAATTGCTAAATTGCTGCAGAAAGACAAAGTTTGATATATGTAACTTTGAAATCATTCACTAATAAAAAAAAAAACTATACATAGTGCTTCATTTAATGTTTTGATGAAGCGTACATTTCTAGGTGATATAAAGTCCTTTTGTGAACTGAGGTGATATAGTGCTGGAGTGTTTCTTGTAGCACTTCTTTTCTACTTTATCTAAAAGTAACTGATGCCCGCTTATATTAACGAGAATATGGGGCAACACTTTTACAATCTATAGGCGACAAAAAAAAGGAGGGTGTGGCCACGCTTAAGGGATATTTTATGAATTGCGTATTTATTTGTCACCCCTCTGATATATACAGCTACACTTTCCTAAGAAAGTATATTTGTGATTGCTTAATAAAAACTGTTTCAAACCTAGACTTAAATTTTTGCAGCGCACCCACACCTACTATTTTTCTGCAAGGAAGTACCGCCACCCACGACAGAAGTAAGCACCCCACTATAACTATACATCATAAGTAAACCTTGCTCCCGAGAAGTAGCCTACTCAGAAACTTATTTTAATAAAGACCGCAAGAGCGCGCTTTCTTTTTGCAACCCCCTCCTCCAAATTATAATATTTCCTGCAAAGATGTAGCACTCCCCGTCATAAAAGTAAACACCACATTATAAGTAAATACTGCTCCTGTGAAGTATCCCACCCGCTGACTTAATAAAAAGAAGACCGCAACACACTCTGTTATTTTCCCGACATGATTTGTAGGCCCCAAGCAAATTATATAAATGGCCCTTAAAATATATAAAAAACTATTTTTACCTTCACAGTCCCTGTCCACCACCTTGTGACCACTGTACAGAGTTAATAGTGTTCCTACCCTCCCCTCTACTACTTTTTTTTCTGTACTCCTTTGAAGTGCGTCACAAAATGGCTGACAACAGTGAACTGTTCCCACCCAATAAGGAGCAAACCTTTACTCTGAACACTTTAGTTAATAAAATGTCCATGGTGTTCCGCAGAGGGGGAGGGAAGGCCTGCCAACACTTCTACTTTTAATGCTTCACAGCCAATGAACATTAAGCTTCGGAACGTCCTGCTTGGAACACGTTACCCAATCAGATGTCCCTGATACTCCGCAGAGGAGGATGGAATCGCTAACAACACTTCTACTTTCAATGGTTTACAACCAATCAACATTAAGCTTGGGAAGGTCCTCCTTGTAACATGTCAGCCAATCAGATGTCCCTGCTACTCCGCGGAGGGAATGGCTGGCAACACTTCTACTTTCAATGGTTCGCAGCCAATGAACATTAAGCTCATTGCTGGAACACCTCAGCCAATTAAACGTTAATTTTGTTCCGCACACAGGGAGAGAACACGCCCTCCCACATAATATTAAATTTCCTCTAACAAAGTGACACTATCCGTGATAAAAGTGAACACCGCAATATAAGTAAACATTACTGCGCATTATATTAAAGGAAGGCCGCAATACGGTGCATTGTTGTTTTCCCGATATGATTTCCACAGCCTACTGAACATTGCTGCAATACCGCGCATCGTTCTTTTGCGGATGTAATTTCCAAGGCCTTCGCAACATTCACAGTACCTGTGTGTGCACCCTACACACTGCTTGCCGCAATATGGCGCATTGTTTTCCCGACGGGCTTTCCAGAGCCTACACAACCTTGCCGCAATACCGCGCACCACTGTTGTGTGGACGTGATTTCCACGGCCAACCCAACATTCAAACTCCCTGCCTCTGCACAGTACAGACTGCTTAAACTAAGTCCATAGTGTTCCTGCTATACCCTCTTATACAATTATTCTCTTTTTTCCCCCTATTCCTTTCAACTGAGTCACAAAATGGCTGCCAACACTTACTAGTTTTAACCGTTCGCAGCCAATGTGCCGCAAGCTCGTGCTTGTAACGCCTCAGTCAATCAGATGTCAGAATTCTCAAATATCGATAACTGTAAAATTTGATATTTCTCCAAAATTACTGAAAGGATTTACCCCATTTAAACAAAAGCGTACTTTCTGGACCGAGACCTTTCTCCCTGCCAAATTTGGCGTAATTCCATTCAGCAGTTTGACCTGTAGCCTTGTCTAAAATTTCATATGGAAATTGCATGGAGAAAACACGTTTTGGGACCCCCTTTTTCTCAGCCCCTCCTTGATGAATCACCCCCAAACTTTCAAGATTGGAGCTGATCTGAAAAAAAGAAACTTTTTGGAAAATTTCATGAAGATTTGTCAAATGACGCCAATGTTATAAGCACATCAAAAAATGCTTTTCCTATGGAAACTTGGTCCTAACTATAACTACCTACTGGTGACCGCCAGTAGGTAATATATATGCAGTATTTCTCTAGTCTCACTTTGCAATCATCCATGCTGAGACAGGAACCCGGGCACCAGTTTAAAGTGCAAAATTCCTTTATTTTGTTTGAGCAGCTATCGGCCATAACGCGTTTCAGCCCCGGAGGGCTTTGATCGCATGACGCCTGATGGTCGCCAGTAGGTAGTTATAGTTAGGACCTAGTTTCTATAGGAAAAGTGTGGGTTTTTCCCAATAACTTTGGCTCCTGTTGACGAATCTTAGCGAATTTTTCAAAACTAGTGATCCGCTCCGGTCAACTCCTGTCTTAAAATCTTCGGGGTGATTCATCAAGCGGGAGCCTAGAAAAAAGGGGGGTCCCAAAACGCGTTTTCCCCATGTTATTTTCTATAGGAAACTTTAGGCAAAGCTACAGCCCAAACTGCTGAACGGAATTACACCAAATTTGGCAAAAAGGTAGGTCTTGTTTCAGAAAGAGCCCTGTTTTTCAAATGGTGTAAATCCATTCAGTATTTCCAGAGAAATTTAAAAAAAGAAAACTTTCGATATCTGGGCGAAGCCTAACCACACAGCTCATCCTGAGATCTGATTGGCTGCCAACACTCCAAACCAGGAAGTGTTGGCAGCCATCTTGTGACTTGGTAACTGAGTCACAAGAAAAAGGGGCAAAAAATGGAAAAATGAAGAAAAGGAGGCAGGGTAGAAATACCCTGACCCCTAAGGCCTGCTCAGTGGGTCTTAGAAGGACCCCTAGTCCCAAAAAACGGCTTTGGAAAAAAATTATTTGCATATGTGCACACATTCCTGCCACGTTGCTGAAAATAAACACCCATCAGTAGAATAAATTAATAAGAAAACGTGTTGTGGTAAATGCAGCCATCATCACTTGATTGCCTGATTTGTGCATCAGTAGTCAAGAATGGGTGTAAAGATTCGAACCCCAAGCATTGTCTGCCCCTCTGTGCTCCCTCCTTGTCCGTGAGGTGCTGGTCATCGGCCAACTGAGGTGTGGCGAGTGAGTGATATTACACGGCCTGCTGATGCAGATGTCTGTACATTTATACTCTATCCCTTGCAGTGCCACGGGCCGATCTAATCGGCCTCATGCTGAAACTGAAAGTGCTCTGGCCAATCAGATCGGCCCTGAACACTGCCCTTTGGTGGCCAAAGCGTTTTCTTGTCTGTGTTACACATATATTTCAATTTTCTCCATATAAACCTCTTGACACCTTCACTGACCCTCTTCCTGAAATATTTCAAGCTACGTTTAGAAATAAAACAATTGTGCATTTAAAAAGATTTTGCTTTTAAAATTTAGGCAGCATGTTTTTATTAGTGTGCGTACCAGACATCTTCGCGCTGATGTTCAAAAAGACTGCAGAGTCGATTGAAAGAACAGCCAGTGGACTTGTGGGAGATCGGGAGATGGGTAGAAGCTGTTTCGCAAAGGGCAGCTATCTCGGTTGTGACCGTGTTTGCACAACAAAGCCGGTTCTGTGCAGAGTTACACTATTCCCCAATTCTTTCCTGAGATGGCCACTGCCATTCACTGGCAAAGTATGACAAAACTGGGAGGCAGTCTACTCAGGTCTGGCAAGCACGATTTTGGCTCTGAGCTCTGAACTCTGAGCTGTAAACGTGTAAGTTGTCAATCAGACTGCGTGTAATTGCACATTAAATTCTTGCATTGAATTTGTGAAATGTGTGAAAATAAGTAATGAGGCTGTGCAGCTCTTTTGTTTATTCTACATTTTGTTATGCACGCGCAGCTGAGCAGCGTGCATGCAGTAGTAGTGAACCAGCCCGGGGAGATCAAGGAGCTCTCACATACCTATAAAGGATTTCCTTTATAAGTTTGAGTGGGGTTTTTATTTTATCTATTTAGGAAGACCATGGTAAATTAGTTTTTTTACAGCACCAGGCAAATGTATCTAAGATGCATTTATTTACAGCTTGTAAAGTTCCCATCTGGCACCTGCTCAGTGTCTTATTTTTTCAGCACGATAAGTCTGAACTAGCTTCAGACAGTACTCTTGAAATCTGCAGATTGCTACTTTTCAAAGTTCCAGAGCTTGGAGAGGCTTGCGTAGATATAGGGTGTGGCTTCACTATCTTGCCCAGCAACAGGCCTTGCTCCGGAAGGGCATGACAGCCAGTGTTCAGGGCTGAGGAACACTCCGTGAAGGATGATATTTTCTCTCTATTGAGCCTGTATTGATCGACCCACATCCTGAAATATTTATCCTGCAGCAGGCGCTTTCTCTGCAATCATGCTGGGGTGACAGCGCTTTACTTCTTGGACTCCTGTTGTGTGCACTGCTGTTTCAGTTATTGACACTAAACCCTCTCTCAGACTCCCCTAGCTACGTCTGCTCTCTTACTATAGCTATAGTATCTATAGATAGGCAGAGTTTGCATAGCAGCATGTACTTGTAGTCGCTTTTTAATTATAATTTGCTGACTACTGCACTGTACTATAGTCCAAAGAAAAAATGTCTAATAGATGACCTACATGTGCATGAACTTGAGAACATGTTTAGTGCAGGCTGTGTGGAAACTGAACACGTCACAGTTAAGGTGATTGGCATATGAGAGAGTGAGGTTATGTGTAAGTTAACAGCTCTCCTCCAAGCCTCTCACATTCTTTGGCTATAAAAGCGATGTTTTTTTCCAACATTTACTCATCTCTGGCCTGTGATGATATGTGCATGTATTTTCTGTACAAGATGCTCGGGTAGATCTGAATGCCTGACAGCCATATCTTTGCTTGTAAAAACAATGTGTTTTTCTAGCAGAGAAATGCTTGTTGCAAGCATGCAATTCAACCAATACCATTTAGGCTTCCGGGCAGTTCACAGTACAGAATCAGCCATGACCCACTTAGTAGACGACGCACTAATAATCCTTGACCAAAACGAAGCCTGCTTACTAATCTTACTCGACCTTTCATCGGCATTTGACACCGTCAAACATGACTACCTGCTAGAGCTTCTAAATCACAGAATGAAACTAACTGGATCTGTGCTTACCTGGTTTACCTCTTTCCTCCAAAATAGATATCAAAGATTCAAGGTCAATCAATCCTTGTCTAACCCCGTCCTAGTCACGTTAGGAGTACCGCAAAGCTCTTCCCTTTCACCCACACTTTTCAACCTCTTCATGGAGCCTCTCACCGAATTTCTCAGTCTCTCCAATGTCCGCTTTCACATGTATGCAGATGACACCCAACTCTACATTAAGATCCACTCCCTTGAGGATATCAAATCTCTCAACTCAACGCTACAATAAACTACAGCATAGTTGGCCGAAAACCATTTGAAACTAAACTCCCTCAAAACGGAACTCCTGTTAATCGCCCCCCCAACAAATCGTCCAGCATCCTCAACTGGATGAAGCACCTAACAGCACTCAAAGGGCAACCTCTCATTGTCGAATCAGCGAAATCACTGGGTGTGACATTGGACAGAAACCCAAAGATGCAGAAACATATCAGCGCCTCCACAAAAGATCCAATTTTCCACATGAACACCTTGAGAAGACTGAAACACTTCCTGCCAGCAAACGACTTCAAACAAGCAGTTCAAGTCCTAGTAATCCCAAGAGTGGAATATGGGGCTGTAGCCCCATGCGGCCTCCCCAGATCGATGACAGCCCCGCTAAAAGCCACTATCAACTCAGCCGCAAGACTCATCACATGTTCAAAAAGAAACACTGGCTGGAGGTAGGGTTTTGGATGTGCCAGGAAGTGTGGCGCCTTGCTGTATGTGCATAGGTAATAGAGGTGTGAGTGTTGTACGGTGCTGCCAGGTCGGAGGAATTACCCTATAACCCCCGTATATGTGTGGGTGTCAACCCCCACAAGTTACTGAAAAGCCAAGTCCTGGGCACACGTTTATACGGTTAAAACAGTGTTTGTTGATGTTTTAAGCATTTAAAGAGTTGTTATTTAATATCCACTCGAATAGTAAATGTTTATAGTTTTAATCTCAATAGAAAAAGGACAAAGGACAACCAGCCAACACATGTTTCGTCACAATGGGAGGTATCCTGTGACTTATTCAGGGCTGTACAGGAAATGTTGATGTCGTTGAGTAATCGCTTCGCCGGTGATAATTCCGACCCGGCTGGTCTAGTTAAAGAAAGTGATAATGAGATCCAAATTGCTGGTGGGGAAGCTCCGAAATGCGGAAATCCCAAGAGTGAGTAACTGAATATCCTTCTGTCTGTGGGTCACGTCTCAACAGATCTAAAAATCAAGGAAAACCTCTGCGAATTGAGTGGGGGTGTTCCAGGGTGGAGGAAATCCTGAATGGAGTGACTGCAGCCTGTAGATGGGCGGGTCAGCCGATCTAAAGGAACTTCAGCGTGAACGTAGCGAGGAGGAATGCAGGCACCCGGAACAGTTGGTGCCTGCATTCCTCCTAGCTACGTTCGCGCTGAAGTTCCTTTAGATCGGCTGACCCGCCCCTCTACAGGCTGCAGGCACTCCATTCAGGATTTCCTCCACCCTGGAACATCCCCACTCAATTAACAGAGGTTTTCCTTGATTTTTAGATCTGTTGAGACGTGACCCACAGACAGACGGATATTCAGTTACTCACTCTTGGGATTTCCGCATGTAATGCATTGTTTATTTTCATAGGATGAGCTCTACCACCATGCATTTCACTCAAGTATGTTCTGTCTTAAGTTAATACATATACATGGTGAATGTGTTTGGGAATGTGGAAAGGTGCAGCATGTATAGGTGCCTTTTGTGGTTATGTGATATTGTGCATGGGTGACTGACTGCCTGCAAGGGTATCTGAAGCCCTGCAAGATTGTGCCAGGAAACCCTTCTGGATAGCTGAATGCAATACAAGTGGCTAATAATAATAATAAAGATTGCCCGTTGGCATGCGTGGGTGTTTGAAAGTCTTTGGGTGTTTTTAGGCTTGAATAAGGGTCAGATGTATCTAGCTCAAATGTTTAAAGTACAAAAATGTGACGACACGTGTTGCCGCGAAGTGAAAGGCCCTTTGCAAAGCTGGACTGATCACCTTTCTGTTGCACATTGCTATGTTTGGATGTTAAACTGGTATACTAATGGGGTGCAACGAATGCCCACATAGTGTTACCAAGTTAAAATAAAAGATGAAAACATGAAGTAATACTATTACAAAATGTGCAGAAATGCCGCATAATTTGCCTTTTCTTGCTGCAAATTTACTCGACTGTGCTACATAATTTACCCTTCCCTGACGCATTATTCCAGTTGCCCTGGGTGTAGAATATGTGTTATACTCTCCATTTTATACCCCAAGCCTAGCTTTTCCTGGACGTTTACACAACTTTTGCTATTGTGGCCAAAGAACCTCTACTAGTTCAAAACGACTCTGAGGAAGATGGACCGTCATTGTGCATGCCTCAGTGCCACACTGAGCAGGGGTAAGGGCCTTGTACACATCAGTACCACACTGAGTAGGGACAATGGCCTTGTACACACATCAGTGCCACACTGATCAGGGACAAGGGCCTTGTGCATCTATCAGTGTTAAAGAGAGGAGGGAGCAGTGCCCTACGTAAAGATCAGTGCCACACTGAGCAGGGACAAGGGCCTTGTGCACACATCAGTGCCACAGTGAGGAGGGAGAGTGGTTCTGAGCATGTGCCAGTGCCACACTGAGCAGGGAGAAGGGGCTTAGATGCACTTCAGTGTCACATGAACGATAGAGATCAGCTCTTCGAACGTTCGTAAACTAGGCAGTCATATACGCCATTGCAATCTTAACAGGATGTTCATAGCTGCCTTTGAGAACCACATTGAGGGACTTATTTATGAGCCCCTTGCATCACTTTTGCGTCTCTTTTGCGTCACTTATCGTGACTCAGCGGTGGCGTAAATAATGTGCCTCATTTTAGCCCACCCAGGATTCCTGATGTATCTGTAAATCCTTACTACATTGGGTGCTAAACAGTAAATACGGCGCATCCATGGTTCTGCAAGGAGGGCGCACTGAAAAGTGTTGCATCACTGGTTTCCCCCAGCCATGCAACACTTTTCATAAATTGGGCCCTCAATTTATTAAAAAGGACTATGACTAAACAAGGAGTAGTAGTGAAAGGCGTCCAAGACAGAGATATTACTAGTGTGTACTATAGCTTTGACCCCTTGAAAGCGCGAGTCAAGCACGCGCAGGTATATCAATCTGCATACTGAGAAATGATCTGTCCACTGGTAGCCCTTAAAATGTATGGAGGAAGACAAGGGAAAATGTGGTGTTGAATTAGCCTCATGGAGAAGGCACCTGTCCTCACACCACCCAGATAACTAATTGGTATCATTTTAAAAATAGACCTTGTCATGTGATTGCATGAGATTTTATGTGACATCTTTCCAAATAAATCAGTTTTTACAGACTGACTGCCAGACCCTGTCCTGGTGCCCACAGGGCAGATAGGGGCTATTGGCTGTGGGGGTGAGTCCTGTAGCCATTTCTGTCCCGGGACCTGTCTTACCATCGCTCTGCAGGTTGGGCCAGGTACAACCATTTTCGCGTTTCACTTGACTCTCAGTAATACTAAGACGATCAGTCTCAGGCTTCTCAGGGAGGTAGTGTGGAGATGTTCAGGCTCTGGAATCAATTCAGTTTCCTCCAGCAGCACAATAAGAACAATGTCCCACCCAGTAGAAAAGACAAGTACTTAATTACAAAGAAAACATAGAATTCCACTATGTATTTGTGTGAAGTGAAGGGAACAGTCATCCGGAGCAGGTTCCCATCCCCTCACGACCCTGTGGTAAAGCCTGCATGCGCAGTTAATTTATGTCCGAACCTATTGAGTGCCTTGCAGGTTGTACCCATAAGATGAGATTCTTAAATTAATACTATGTCTACTGAGATATTGCAAAACCACTGTATGTTTGATTTTGTGTCCCAGCCCATTAACATTCCAGGTCAGGACCCTTAGTCCTGCCCCTGCCTGGGGGGAGGCCCGCTGCTTATCCATGCCCTGACTCATTTCCAGCGTAGGTATGCCATTGAGTACTGTGTCTGCATCCAAGCTGCCATATATGTGTGGGGAGTCTACCCTGCTCCCCCAACTTACAATGCGCCAGGGGTGCGTTTGCACAGTGGTGCAGGGAGGGGCCTGACATAACAAGTGTGCAAACGCGCCCCCTGGCATGTTGTCAATTGGGGGATTAAGTCCCCTTCAATCCTGAGGGTCCCTGGGGGCCAACTAGCCCACCAGGGACCTCCAGTAAGCACCACAGAGCTGCGAAGCAGAGAGGTGGTTCGAGGCCATGCCCCTTTTTACACCTCTCTGCAATGCAGCTCTCTGGGGCTTACTGGAGGCACCTGGTGGGATAGTTGCCCCTCAGGGACCCTCAAGATTCAAGGAGACTTAATCCCCCAAGTTACAACGCGCCAGGGAGTGGGTTTGCACAGTGGTGCAGGGAGGGGCCTGACATAACAAGTGTGCAAACGCGCCCCCTGGCATGTTGTAAATTGGGGGATTAAGTCCCCTTCAATACTGAGGGTCCCTGGGGGCCAACTAGCCCACCAGGGACCTCCAGTAAGCACCACAGAGCTGCGAAGCAGAGAGGTGGTTCGAGGCCATGCCCCTTTTTACACCTCTCTGCAATGCAGCTCTCTGGGGCTTACTGGAGGCACCTGGTGGGATAGATGCCCCCCAGGGACCCTCAAGATTCAAGGAGACTTAATCCCCCAAGTTACAACGCGCCAGGGAGTGGGTTTGCACAGTGGTGCAGGGAGGGGGCGGGGCCTGACATAACAAGTGTGCAAACTGCCCCCTGGTGCGTTGTGAATTGGGGGATTACGTCCCCTTCAATCCTGAGGGTCCCTGGGGGCCAACCAGCCCACCGGGTACCTCCAGTAAGCACCACAGAGCTGCCTTGCGGAGAGGTGGTCCGAGGCCACGCCCCTTTTTACATCACTCTGCAAACGCGGCTTCTGGTGCACTGCTGGTGGGGCGATTAGGTCCTCTTGTGTCCTGAGGACGTCAGGACACATGTGGACTTTACCCTTCGAGCAGCAGTGCGCCAGAAGCCGCGTTTGTAGCATGGCCTTGCACCACCTCTCTGCAATCCAGCTGTGTGGTGCTTACTGGATGTACCTGGTGGGCCCCCAGGGACCCTTAGTATTCACGGGGACTTAATCCCTCAACTTAGAACGGACCAGGGGCGCGTTTACAGAGTGGTGGAGAAAGGGGGCGTGGCCTTTGTTCACCTCAGCAATCCCACTGTGTAGGGCTTACTGGAGGTGAGAGGTAGGCTAGTTGGCCCTTAAAGGACCCCCAGCAGTGAAAGGGACTTCAATCCCCATCCAAGAGCGCACCAGGGAGCGCGTTTGTAGAGTGATTGGAAAAGGGGGCATGGCCTGCTCTTTGAATTTAACAATGCTGCTCTGTGGGACTTACTGGAGGTAATAGGAGGGGTAGTTGACCCCCAAGGATATCCTTGGGGGCCAACTACCCCTCTTGTTACCTCCAGTAAGTCCCGCACAGGGGGATTGGTAAGACATCTTCGGAGGCCATGCCCCTTTCTCCACCATTCTACAAATGCGCCTCCTGGCGGACTACGGGATGGGGGATGAAGTCCAATTTCCTCCTGAGGGACTTTGGGGGCCCATAAGCCCTACTGGTACCTCCTGTAAGCCCTATGCACCGGAATTCCTGAGCACTGGTCGGAGGCCCAGCACCCTTTCTCCACCACTCTGAAAACGCAACTAAAAGTTAAAAAAGTGTTTGCAATGTAATATGTTTCGCATTTGTGAGAATTAGAGCTATTGCCGTTGCAAAAGCAAACGTTTTTTATTAATGTTTTTTGGAGTGGATTGGAATTATGTAGTATGTTGTGCAGTGAAATTACGTGGATAGAAAATATGTAGTATTTAGTGTATAGGAATTATGAAGAGTGGTATTTGTTGCCTTTTTCTGCTCCTCTCTGTGCCCTTTCTGCACGTCTGTTGCCTCTTTCTGCACCTCATTTGCTTCTTTCTGCACCCCTGTTGTCCCTTTCTGCACTAGTCTGTCATCTTTCTGTACCTTTTCTGCCTGTTTTTGCATCTCACTTGCATATTTCTGCACTTCTCTTGCTGCTTTCTACACCTCTGTTGCTTCTTTCAGCACCACTCTTGCTTTTTTGCGCCTCTGTTGGCTCTTTATGCACCTCACTTGCTCCTTTCTAGACTTCTCTTGCCTCTTTCTGCAGCCCTTTTGCTTCATTTTGCACTTTCCATGATTCTTTCTGTGCCTGTCTTGCTTCTTTCTGCACCCCTGTTGTCTCTTTATGTACCTCTTTTGCCTCTTTCTGCACTTTTCTTGCCTTTTTCTACACCGCCGTTGTCTCTTTCTGCACTCGTCTTCCTTCTTTCTGTACCTTTCCTGCCTGTTTTTGCATCTCACTTGCCTATTTCTGCACTTTTTTTGCTTCTTTCTACAACTCTGTTGCCTCTTTGTCCACTTCTCTTGCCTGTTTCTGCACTTGTCTTGCCTCTTTTTGCACCTCTGTTGGCTCTTTCTGCACCTCACTTGCTCCTTTCTACACTTTTCTTGCCTCTTTCTGCACTCCTGTTGCTTCATTCTGCACTTTCCATGCTACTTTCTGCACCTGTCTTGCATCTTTCTGCACCCCTGTTGTCTCTTTGGCCTCTTTCTGCACTCGTCTTGCCTTTTTCTGCACCTCTCTTCCCTCTTTCTGCACATATGTTGCCTCCTTCTGCATCTCATTTGCTTCTTCTGCATGCCTGTTGTCGCTTTCCGCACCCGTCTTCCCTCTTTCTGTACCTTTCCTGCCTGTTTTTGCATCTCACTTGCCTCTGTCTGCACTTATATTGCTTCTTTCTACACCTCGGTTGCTTCTTTCAACAATTCTCTTGCCTCTTTCTGCACTTTTCTTGCCTGTTTCTGCACTCCTCTTGCCTCTTTCAGCACCCCTGTTGCTTCATTCTGCACTTTCCATGCTTCTTTCTGCACCTGTCTTGCTTCCTTCTGCACCCCTGTTGTCTCTTTATGTACCTCTTGTGCCTCTTTCTGCACTTTTCTTGCCTTTTTCTGCACCTCTCTTCCCTCTTTCTGCACATCTGTTGCTTCTTTCTGCACCTCATTTGCTTCGTCCTGCACCCCTGTTGCCTCTTTCTGCACTCATCTTATCTCTTTCTGTATCTTTCCTGCCTGTTTTTGTATCTCACTTGCCTCTTTCTGCACTTTTCTTGCTTCTTTCTGCACCTCTGTTGCTTCTTTCAGCAATTCTCTTGCCTCTTTGTGCACTTCTCTTGCCTGTTTCAGCACCTCTCTTGTCTCTTTTTGCACCTCTATTGGCTCCTTTTGCACCGCACTTGCTCCTTTCTACACTTCTCTTGCCTCTTTCTGCACCCCTGTTGCTTCATTCTGCACTTTCCATGTTTCTTTCTGCACCTCTCTTGCTTCTTTCTGTACTCCTGTTGTCTCTTTCTGTACATCTATTGCCTCTTTCTGCACTGTTCTTGACTTTTTCGGCACCTCTCTTCCGTCTTTCTGCATGTCTGTTGCCTCTTTCTGCATCTCATTTGCTTCTGGCTGTACCGCTGTTCTGTCTTTCTGCAATCTTCTTACCTCTTATTGTACCTTTCCTGCCTGTTTTTGCATCTCAATTGCCTCTTTCTGCACTGTTCTTGCTTCTTTCTGCACCTCTGTTGCTTCTTTCAGCAATTCTCTTGCCTCTTTGAGCACTTCTCTTGCCTGTTTCAGCACCTCTCTTGCTTCTTTTTGCACCTCTGTTGGCTATTTCTGCACCTCACTAGCTCCGTTCTACAATTCTCTTCCCTCTTTCTGCACTCCTATTGCTCAATCAATCAATCAAGACATTTGTAAAGCATGCTACTCACCCGTGAGGGTCTCAAGGCGCTGGGGGGAGGGGTGCTGCTACTGCTCGAACAGCCAGGTCTTGAGTAGCCTCCTGAAGGTTATTAGTTCTTCAGGCTGCCGTAGGAGGATGGGGAGGGTGTTCCAGGACTTGGCGGCGAGGTAGGAGAATTATCTGCCACTGGTGGTCGTTCTCCTGATGTGGGGGACGGTGGCGAGGGGGAGGTCGGCGGAGTGGAGTTGGCGGTTTGGGGTGTAGAAGGTAAGCCGTTTGTTGAGGTATACTGGACCAGTGTTATGGAGGGCTTTGTGTGCATGGGTGAGGAGCTTGAAGGTGATCCTCTTGTTGATGGGAAGCCAGTGCAGGTCTCTCAGGTGGGGTGTGATGTGGCTGTGGCAAGGGATGTCAAGGATCAGGCGGGCAGAGGCGTTCTGTATGTGTTGCAGTCATTTCAGCAGTTTGGCCAGGGCTCCAGCGTAGAGGGTGTTTCCATAGTCCAGTCTGCTGCTGATGAGGATCTGGGTGACCATTCTTCTAGTGTCGGTGGGGATCCACTTGTAGATCTTTCGGAGCCTGCAGAGGGTGTTGAAACAGGAGGATGAGATGGCGTTTACTTGCTTGGTCATGGAGAGTGTAGAGTTGAGGATGAATCCCAGGTTACGTGCGTGGTCGGTGGGTGTTGGAGCTGCTCCCAGGGCGGTCGGCCACCAGGAGTAGTCCCAGGCCGAAGGCATGGGGTGTTGCCGATCACCACGATGACTGCTAGCTCAATCCACGGGAGCGACGAGGAAGTCCCCACACTCCTAAAGCCCCACTATGAGCGAGCCGTAATCAAAGAAATGCTCGCCTACAGGGGAACCCACGGAGATGTGGGGTGTTAAGGTAGAGGCAGCTGTGTGGAACCCCAAGTTGATCGGTGGCCACAGGAACAGAATGGGACAATCTACAGAAAGAACAAGCAAGATACCATTAATCAAGCGGCCCCCCTCCCCTAGCATAGAATATAAAGGAGACTTGCAATTGCTAACAATATGAATGACACACCATACAATGTCTCTTACCAACTGAACATCTCCTTAGTCAAGAAGAATATCTGCATGACTCAGCAAGATGACAGGTATCATACTACAGGCCACAGCGTCCCAAAATATGGCAGGTTTCATTCAGCAAAGGTAACAATCTGTGCCTGAAACAGTTACCTCGGGTATAACAGGCTTTTATGTGGATAACTGTTATATCTCTCAGCAGTGGGGAAGGGTACAAGGGAATAGGGGAGAATCCTGAAGTGTCCAAAGCAGCGTGATAATTATACGTCTGACTACACTCTCAGGGCTTCTAGTAGCGCGGCCGCGCAAAACTACTTCTAAAACTACGGGAAGATTCAGAAGTGTGGAAACAATGTAACTTGTGAAAGTAATCAAGAGGGGAAGCTTTCTCGTAAGGATTCAAAGGGTACAAACTGGCACTCAGGTAGTATTGGGGGAAAGGCAACAGAACGACACCGTTCTTAACTACAAGACCCACAATGCATTGCCGAGAAATACAATACACGGGACGGAAGAGAGAGTCAATGCAGAGCAGAATACTGCTAACGATACTCGCGGTATGAAGAAAACTCAACTCACCGCGTCTTTTTATGCCAGCACTAAATACTCCTACACTTCTCTGTCATAAAAAATAAAGGGAGCGCCTCTAAACCAACACAAACTTCCAGGCAAAGCTCAGAGGACTTAAACAGGAAACACCGTTTGCTCCGCTAGCGTAGACCTCAGCCTAACGGACACAGCAAATGCTCAGACAGGAAATAGAGGGGCGTGGACCAGGGTTCAGAACTCCGAAAGCCAAGCACCGGATTCGAGTCCAACCAAGGTTTATATAGGAGGTAACTTGTGAAGACTCCACCTCCTTAAGGGACCGTGTAAAAAGTGTGTCACCATAAGGCAAGCAAGCAATTCTCTATGCTACAGTAGCAATCCCAGTAACGAGTGCACAAGGCGTCTGACCCCTAACATGGGGCCGAATATGAGGACCTCCATCTTGTCCGAGTTCAGCTTCAGACGGCTGTTCTTAATCAATTCGGCGACGGCTTTCATACTTTCGTGGAGGTTGGTTTTGGCGGTGGTAGGGTCCTTGGTGAGTGAGAGGATCAGTTGGGTGTCGTCGGCATAGGAGATGATGTTGAGGTCGTGCAGTCTGGCGACGTGGGCGAGTGGGGCCATGCATATATTGAACAGTGTCGGGCTGAGGGAGGATCCTTGGGGCACGCTGCAGATGATCTTGGTGTCTTTGGATCGGAAGGTAGGGAGGCGGACGCTCTGTGTTCTGCCAGAGAGGAAGGTGGTGGTCCAGTCCAGTGCTTTGCCTCGGATTTCTGCGTCATGGAGGCGGGTGCGTAGGGTGTGGTGGCAGAGGGTGTCGAAGGCAACTGACATGTCCAGGAGGATGAGGGCCACGGTCTCGCCATTGTCCAGCAGGGCCCTGATATCATCGTTGGCTGTGATGAGGGCAGTTTCGGTGCTGTAGTTGCTGCGGAACCCGGACTGGGATGGGTCCAGGATGTGGTTCTCCTCGAGGTAGCAGTTCAGCTGTTTGTTGACAGTTTTCTTGATGACCTTCGCCGGAAACGGGAGCAGGGAGATGGGCCGGAAGTTCTTGAGGTCCTTGGGGTCTGCTTTGAGCTTCTTGAACAGGGTGTTGATCTCGGAATGCTTCCAGCTCTCCGGGAAGGTCGCGGTCTCGAAGGAGATGGTGATGGCTTTGCAGGGGTGGGGTGAGATGGTGGTGCTGGCTTTGTTGAAGATGTGGTGGGGCCACGGGTCTGATGGGGAGCCGGAGTGGATGGTGCTCATGATTTTGATGGTGTTGTCGTCGTTGATGTTGGTCCAAGTGAGGAGGGGGACGCCGTGGGCAGTGGCGGTGGGGTCTGAGGTGTTGGGGGCTATTGTGGCGGCCTGGTTGTCAAAGCTGTCGTGGATGACTGCGATTTTGAGGTGGAAGAAGGAGGCCAGGGAGTCGCACAGGTCTTGCGAAGGTGGGATGTCGTTGGTGCTTGCGCTGGGGTTGGAGAGTTCCTTCACAATGTTGAAGAGCTCTTTGCTGTGGTGTGCGTTGTTGTCGAGGCGGTCCTTGAAGGAGGTCTTTTTGGCGGATCTGATGAGGTGATGATGTTTGCGTATGGTGTTCTTGTGGGCTGCCTGGTTCTCTGGTGTTTGTTCATGGCGCTATTACTTCTCCAGCTTTTGGCAGTTTTACTTGAAGGTCTGGACGTCCGGTGAACCAGCTGGCAGTCTTGTTGGTGCAGCTGTTGGAGGGATTCTTGATCGGGGGGAGCGTTTTGGTGAAGTCTTCGATCCAGCATCTGAGGTTGCTGGTGGCGGCGTCGGGTTGGTGGGTTCTGTGGGTGGGCTACGGGTGAGGGCGGTGTGTAGCTGGTCTTCGGTGATTTTGCTCCAGCAGTGGCGGCGGGTCTGTTGGTTGCGGTGGTGCATGGTGGGCTTCTCGAAGGTGAAGTGGACGCAGCGATGATCGGTCTAGTGGAGTTCAGTGGTGTGGCTGAAGGAGACGTGGGGGCTTGCGGAGAAGATGGGATCAAGCGTCTGTCCGCTGGAGTGGTTGGGAGTCGTGACATGCTGTTTGAGTCTGAGGTTGGCGAGGTTATCATGCAGGGTGGTGGAGTTGGTGTCATTGTTTTTCTCAAGGTGGAAGTTCAAGTCCCCGGGGAGGATGGGAGGATGTAGTCCGTGGACGCAAGAGTGTGCGTGCTGACGAAGTCGGCGATGGAGTCGCTGAACTGTGGCCGGGGGCCGAAGGGTCCTGTAGATCAGGGTTCCTTTGAGGGTGGTGTTGGGATCAGTGTGGATCTAGAAGTGCAGGTGTTTTGGCGGTGTTGAGGGTGTCGTCAGAGTTGGTTGAGACCTTGAGGGTGGACTTGTGGATGATGGCGATTCCACCTCCTACTACATTGGTGCGGTCTCTGCGGGCGATCTTGTAGCCGTCCGGGATGGCTATGGCGATGTCGGGTGCCGAGGAGTCGTTCATCCAGGTCTCAGTCAGTAAAGCGATGTCCGGGGAGGATGTGTCCAGCAGGTCCCAGAATTCGATGGCGTGTTTGCGTGCAGAATGGGTGTTCAGGTTTATGCATCTGAGGTGGTTGGTCCTGTCCTGGTGGGTGGATTGTCGGGTCTGCTGCTGGTGAAGCTGCAGCTCCGGCAGGAGAAGGGTCCTTGCTTCATTCTGCACTTTCCATGCTTCTTTCTTCACCTGTCTTGCTTCTTTCTGCACCCTGTTGTCTCTTTATGTACCTCTTTTGGCTCTTTCTGTACTTTTCTTGTCTTTTTCCGCACCTCTCTTCCCTCTTTCTGCACATTTGTTGCTTTTTTCTACACCTCGGTTGCTTCTTTCAGCAATTCTCTTGCCTCTTTCTGCACTTCTCTTGCCTGTTTCTGCACTTCTCTTGCCTCTTTCTGCATCCCTGTTTCTTCATTCTGCACTTTCCATGCTTCTTTCTGCACCTGTCTTACTTCTTTCTGCACCCCTGTTGCTTCATTCTGCACTGTCCATGCTTCTTTCTGCACCTGTCTTGCTTCTTTCTGCAGACCTCCTGCCTCTTTCTGTACCTCTCTTGCCTCTTTGTGCTCCCATCCTACCTTTTTCTGTACCCCTCTTGCCTCTTTCTCCACCCCTCTTCCCTCTTTCTGCGCCTCTGTTGGTTATTTCTGTACTGTTCTTGCTTCTATGTGCACCTTACTGCCTCTTTCTGCCCTTCTCTTGCTTCTTTCTTCACCTCTATTGCTTCTTCCAGCAATGTTCTTGCCTCGTTCTACACTTCTCTTCCTTCTTTCTGCACCCCTCCTGCCTCTTTCTGTAGCTCTCTTGTCTCTTTGTGTACCTCTCCTACCCCTTTCTGCACCCCTTTTGCCTCTTTTTACACCTCTGTTGGTACTTTCTGCACTGTTCTTGCTTCTTTCTGTACCTCACTTGCCTCTTTCTGCACTTCACTTGTTTTTTTCTGCACCCCTCTTGCCCCTTTCAGCACCTGTGTTGCTTATTTCTGCACTTATCTTTCCTCCTTCTGCACCTCTTAGTTAGAGTTAGTGTCAGGATCTTACCGGAGATGGTTCTGCAGGAGCGCCACCGAGTTCCCACAATGCTGTTGCTAATTCCCAACCTTCCACTCTCACACTGTGTATCTATCAAACCCTAGAATACACAGGTAAGAAGGGAAAGAGGGGAGACAAAACAAGGAAAGGGGGGTAGCATCCAGAGAACTGCAGTCTTCACCTCCTCTGTGGTCCTGGGAATGCGGAACTCTAGAAAAGCACAAGGAATATTTGAACAATGAAGAGAACTACTGTGAATGTACCTAGATACCCCCTCCCATTTGTATTTATTAACCAAAAAGCAGCTCGCCTACCTAGCGGGGGGAACAGTGATGGTTGCAAAGGTGAGTCCTAAGGAGTCTACCGGAACAGGCACTGGTACGATGTGAGACAAACACCTGATTTCCCAGCGTCTTTATCTAAGGAAACCTTAAAGCCAAAAAATACAGGGATAAATAGTGCGTCCTATATGTACATGCTAAACCCTCTAACTCCCCCGGCACAGTACCTTGGATTCGAAAAAGCAGAGCCTTGAACGTAGTCAGGAACACCACAGCAAGACGCCGCGAATGCTCCTCCACCTAAGTGATGAATAATGCGGGTCTCTGGAGGACTGGAGAGTTTGGCTGAAGTTAAAGGGTATGCGAAGGAAGGGTGGAACTAAAAAGGGTATATTGGAACTGGGGGAGAGGGAGCGGGAGCGGTTAAACCCGGCCGGCCCACGAGACAATATCCGGTAAGGTGGGCGGAGCACACCGCTGCCCGCTACTGACTGTCGAGACTTATGGGAGAGGGAGCAAGGGAACAAAGGCGCCAAGCGGCGCGTAAAGGAAAAATGCCCCGAGCGGGAGGATCAAGGCTCGGGTGTCAGAGCTCTGACTAAGAGGCTGGCGGCAATCGTAAGCAAACCGCTGAATCCTCTTATGGGAATTGGCAAAGAGCAAGGGCGTAGAAAATGACTACAGAATAGTCCAGGAACTCAGAACGTTGGGGCAGGTATCGCAACAGCCTGAGGAGCCACACCGGAACGCGAAGCTCCGAGCTCACCGGAAGTCAGGCTTTTCAACTCGCCTGACCGCGTTGCACCTGCGCAGTCGTGGGCGGCCATCTTGGAAGGGAGCGCGCTCATCCGGGGACTGTAATCGGCAATCGTGACAGTATACTCCCCCTAGAACCCCTCCCACAGGTTTGGGCTTGTGAGGATGGTGTCTATGAAATAGACGGATTAATCGAGGAGCATGTACATGACTAGCTGGTTCCCATGTACGTTCCTCTATGCCGTAACCTTTCCAGTGTATCAAGTACTGCAATCGCCGTCTGTTTCTTCGTGAATCGATAATAGCTTCTACTTCGTATTCTTCATCTCCATCCACTGATATCGGAGCAGGTTTCGGAGGAAGACGAGTCTCAGGTTCCATGGGCTTTAACAATGAAACATGAAAGACGGGGTGTACCCTAAATGACACTGGCAGGGTCAGTTCCATAGCTACTGGGTTAATCACTCTTTTAATCTTGTAAGGTCCAAGGAACTTAGGTTTGAATTTACAGGGACCCCTTAAAGGTATATATTTTGATGATAACCATACCTCATCCCCTGGTTGATACAAAGGTTCTGCCTGTCTATGAGCATCCACCCCTCTCTTTTACTGTGCTTTAGCCTGGTCCAAGTTAACCTGAGTGATCTTGTGTATGTCTTGAATATTCTGAATGAATTCACTGACTGCTGGAACGGTACAGTCTGAGGTGGTTACAGAGGGTAAGGTTTTAGGATGGAAGCCGTAAGAACAGAAGAAGGGTGTGTGTTTCGTGGATGCGTGTAGACTGTTATTATAAGCGTATTCAGCTATCCAGACCATCTTGTCCCATTCTGTCCTAGAGTGTAACGATTGGCTTCTTATGTACTGTTCAAAACACTGGTTTACCCTCTCGGTCTGGCCATCAGTTTGGGGATAATGACTTGAGGACAGTCTGACTTCCATTTGCAGCAGAGAGCATAGTTTCCTCCAAAAATGGGAAACAAACTGAGCACCCCTATCTGACACGACCACCGAGGGAAAACCGTGTAACCTGACTACCTGATGGAGGAAGACCGTAGCTAGTTCAGCAGCCGTAGGTAGACCCTGTAGTGGAACAAAATGTGCCGTCTTAGTGAACAGATCCACCACCACCAACAAGGTGGTGTGTCCGCTGGTAGTGAGGGGTAATTCCACTATGAAGTCCATTGACACTGTGTGCCATGGCAGAGGGGGTGTAGGTAGAGGTTGAAGTAATCCCATAGGACTCTGTCGGGACGTCTTACTTTGGGCACACACGTGACAGGTTTTCACATACTGTTCCACATCTTTTCCCAGAGTGGGCCACCAAAACCATCTTCTTACAGAGGCGATGGTCTTTCTTATTCCAGGGTGTCCGGCCAAAGGGTGAGAATGACACCATTCCAGAGCCTGTCTTTGTAAGTCCAAAGAAGGAAGAACCAGGCCTTCCTGCACGTAAAGGAACCCTTCTTTTGTAACATGCTCAACCGAGTCCACCATTTCTTGCCCACTCACTGTCTGTTGGTCTGTCTTCACTTTAGTGCGGAAGTCCTCCTCTGAAATCCCTCCCACTATTCTATTCTGAGGTATGATGTGGGGTGGATCTACCTGTTCTTCCGGTAATTCAAACCCTAACCGAGATAAGGCATCGGCTTTACCGTTCTGTCTGCCTGCTCAATATTGAATAGTGAAATCATACTCACTAAAAAATTGAGCCCACCGCAACTGCCTCATGGACAAGGCCTTGGATGATTTTAAGAATCGCAAGTTACGGTGATCTGTGAACACCATGACTGTATGTCTAGCCCCCAGCAGGTACTGACGCCACTCTTCAAATGCCTTTTTAATGGCTAACAGTTCCTTGTCACCAACAGCATAGTTTAATTCCGCAGGTGTGAATTTATGGGAAAAAAATGCTACTGGATGCAATTCGCCCGTAGTGTGGTCTGCCTGGGATAGCACCCCACCCACCGCGACCTGCGAAGCATCTGCCTCCACTATGAATGGATACCTGGGATCTGGGTGTTGGAGTACCGGAGCTTGTGTAAAAGCTGTTTTTAGCGTGTGAAACGCCTTCTCAGTTTCTGTTGTCCATAAAAAGGGAACCCCTTTCTTCAACAGTTTCGTGATAGGCGCTATCGTTCTTGAGAATCCATTGATAAAACGCCTATAAAAATTGGCGAAGCCAAGGAAACTTTGAATGTCCTTTACCTTCTGAGGAGCAGACCAACGATGGATGGCTTCAACCTTTTGGGGGTCCATTCTCAACCCCTGTGGAGATATAATGAAGCCCAAAAAAGGTACCGTGTGGACATGAAACATACATTTCTCGAGTTTGCAATATAAATGATTGTCCCGTAGTCGCTGTAAAACATTTCTTACGTGGTGTATGTGTTCTTGCATGGACGAGGAGTAAATAAGTAAATCGTCAATATATGCAATGACATAGACCTCCAACATCTCCTTGAGCACCTCATTAATGAAGAATTGAAATGCTGAGGGGGCATTGCACAGCCCAAATGGCATTACAAGATACTCATAAAGGCCGTATTTCGTACAAAAGGCCGTCTTCCACTCATCTCCCTCTACTACCCTGACCAAGTGATACGCACCCCGTAAATCTAGTTTGGTAAATATTTGGGCACTTCTCACTCGATCAAGGAGAGAAGAGATGAGCGGAAGAGGGTACCTGTTTTTAATCGTGATCTTATTTAAGGACCTATAGTCTATGCAGCAGCGCAGGCCCCCCTCTCGCTTAGGTATGAAAAACAGAGAGGAGGACGCTGGAGATCTGGAAGGACGTATAAATCCCATGGCCAACATGGAATCCAGATATTCTCTCAAATAAAGATTTTCTTTCTCCGTGAGGGAGTAAACCCTGCTACAGGGTATTTTAGCTCCGTTTTGCAGATCTATTCGACAGTCATATGGTCGATGAGGGGGAAGACTGGTGGCCTCTTTTTCATTGAAAATGGCCTTTAAATCTTGATAGTCCTGGGGTAACGTGTTCTCTTCCTCAACCCCTGTCACCTTACCAGCCTGACTAGATGTTACTGTTGGTGCTAAACAGCTTTCAGGTCGGAACTGGATTGTACCTTTCTTCCAATCTATCAAAGGGTTATGCAACCTCAACCAATGGAGGCCCAACAAGACCGGGAACTGAGGGGATTGGATTAAATCGAATTCTATTTTTTCTGCATGATCAGGTTCTAAAAGGACTAGTATGGCCTCTGTCTTCTGTGTGATGGGACCTGATTTTAAGATGCTTCCATCGATCGTGGTTACAGTTTCCTCGTAACCCTTGTCTTGAGCCCGAATAAGCTGTTCTTGGGCCCAAACCTTCTCTACAAAGTTCCCCAAAGCTCCTGAATCGATCATGATTTGAATCTTTGTCTTCCCACGTTCCCAAATTAATTCGGCAGGGACAAAAAAGTGACTGGAGAGAGCCATAAGGGGGTCAGTAGAAGAGACGCTTAAACCTGAATAACCCGGAGTCCTGGTCTCACAAGGCCCCGGGCTTTCTAGTTTTCCGACTTCTTGGTCAGCACAGGTTTGGTAGGACAGTTTCTGAGAAAGTGACCCGCTTTCCCGCAATAGAGACATAGCTGGTTGTCACGCCTTCGGCGTCTTTCTTCAAGGGTCAAAGGACCACGCATTGTCCCTATCTGCATAGGTTCCACTTCCTCTACTGCAGAAGCGGTTTCTGTTCTTATCTCTCGGAACGTCACTGTCCTACTCTCTGGTTTCCCTCTTTCTCTCTTCCGTTCCTGTAGCCGATGATCGATTTTGACCACCAAGTCAATTAGTTCTTTACAATCACTAGGGAGATCGACTATCTGTGATAGGGCATCTTTAATGTCGTCTCTAAGGCCTCGATAAAACAACGTACTGCGTTTTTCTCCCGGCCATTCTGCTTCTACCACTAACCTCTGAAACGAAGTGATATAGGAAATCAGATCTGTTGTCCCTTGTTTGAGGGCTAGTAATTCGGTGTCTGCAGACTGCGTATAAGTATGTTTATCGAAGAGTTTTTTGAATTCTCCCTTGAAGGCCCCATAGTCCTGTAATAAAGGGTTGTCCCGTTCTATTAACGGAATTGCCCATTTTGCAGCTGATCCTCCTAAGTAGGAGATCATGAAGGCCACCTTTGCCTGGTCTGTGGGAAAACAGTGCGCTTTGCATGTGAAATGTAACTGACACTGACTAATTAAAGTGGCACATTTGGTAGATTCACACGAAAATCTTTCAGGTGGAGCGAGAGGAATGGACGGAGGAGTGGTCACGTGTATTACCTGAGCTGCGTCCCTAGAGCCACCCTCCCCAGGCCTCTCTCGTTGTAGTGTATTAACCCGAGTGGTCAAAGCTTGTGTCTCTAACTGTAAATTCCCTATCATATTAGCTAAATCTGCTAACGTAACCTGGGGTAAATCCATGGCGCCCGGGCAGAACAAACCACTTGGGCTTCGCGTTCTGTCAGGATCTTACTGAAGATGGTTCTGCAGGAGCGCCACCGAGTTCCCACGATGCTGTTGCTAATTCCCAACCTTCCACTCTCACACTGTGTATCTATCAAACCCTAGAATACACAGGTAAGAAGGGAAAGAGGGGAGACAAAACAAGGAAAGGGGGGTAGCATCCAGAGAACTGCAGTCTTCACCTCCTCTGTGGTCCTGGGAATGCGGAACTCTAGAAAAGCACAAGGAATATTTGAACAATGAAGAGAACTACTGTGAATGTACCTAGATACCCCCTCCCATTTGTATTTATTAACCAAAAAGCAGCTCGCCTACCTAGCGGGGTAAACAGTGATGGTTGCAAAGGTGAGTCCTAAGGAGTCTACCGGAACAGGCACTGGTACGATGGGAGACAAACACCTGATTTCCCAGCGTCTTTATCTAAGGAAACCTTAAAGCCAAAAAATACAGGGATAAATAGTGCGTCCTATATGTACATGCTAAACCCTCTAACTCCCCCGGCACAGTACCTTGGATTCGAAAGAGCAGAGCCTTGAACGTAGTCAGGAACACCACAGCAAGATGCCGCGAATGCTCCTCCACCTAAGTGATGAATAATGCGGGTCTCTGGAGGACTGGAGAGTTTGGCTGAAGTTAAAGGGTATGCGAAGGAAGGGTGGAACTAAAAAGGGTATATTGGAACTGGGGGAGAGGGAGCGGGAGCGGTTAAACCCGGCCGGCCCACGAGACAATATCCGGTAAGGTGGGCGGAGCACACCGCTGCCCGCTACTGACTGTCGAGACTTATGGGAGAGGGAGCAAGGGAACAAAGGCGCCAAGCGGCGCGTATAGGAAAAATGCCCCGAGCGGGAGGAACAAGGCTCGGGTGTCAGAGCTCTGACTAAGAGGCTGGCGGCAATCGTAAGCAAACCGCTGAATCCTCTTATGGGAATTGGCAAAGAGCAAGGGCGTAGAAAATGACTACAGAATAGTCCAGGAACTCAGAACGTTGGGGCAGGTATCGCAACAGCCTGAGGAGCCACACCGGAACGCGAAGCTCCGAGCTCACCGGAAGTCAGGCTTTTCAACTCGCCTGACCGCGTTGCACCTGCGCAGTCGTGGGCGGCCATCTTGGAAGGGAGCGCGCTCATCCGGGGACTGTAATCGGCAATCGTGACAGTTAGTGTAGCACACGAAATGAATGAGAGGGTGCCTACTTCCACCACACAGGAAATAGTGCAGTGCCGCCATCCAATCTGAACTTGTGTTGCAGTGGCATACCAAGGGAAAGAAATATGGTGAATATATGGTGAATATGGCCTATATTGGTGAAGGTGTGTGACATTAAAGGTGTTAGATTTACAACAAGGAGAATAGGCCCACCTATAGTCTCCATGTGAGAAGTAAAAGGCAACCATAAACAAAGTGCAATGCACCCTTAACATCAATGGGCCTTGGTGGCACTGAACATACTGAACAATTCTAGCAACAGCACTGCTCGACAAAAAGGAATAAGTAGAATATCAATTCCCTCTGGAACAAATCTTAATAATATGCCATCACATAAAAACTAATTGAAAATAAACAACACATTAAAAACATCCAAATTCAGGAGAACAAGACCAATTCTTGACACAAAAACACATGTAATTTAGAAAAAAGGTATTTCTTTAATTAAAATTTCATGAAAATCTTCAGTCTTCCGAAAGCAAAACTTTGTCGCCCTCTTCTGCATTTATGAGGTTGAAGCAGGATCCACCTTCACCTGAAAAGTTAGTGTCCCCTATTTCCTTAGAGATGTTACTGGATGAAATTTGTGCATTACGTCCTTTTGTAAAAGAAAAGGAATACCAGAACTTTAAGGAACTATACACTACCAATGAGAAGAGCAATATGTTTAGATCCCTTTAAGGCCAAACAAATATCCGCATAAATCTAAAATTATTTCATGCATACATATTTTGGAAACAGGCCGACCCCATGGGTCCTGTCTTGTTCTTCTTTCTTACAGGGAAATCCGAGGTCTTCAAGAGGGCTTAGCCTATGGACACAGACTCTTGCTAGCTTTTAGAAATGCACTCATGAAAAGGAACACTAGTATCCTGAAAATTGTCAAAAGAGGCAAGTGCCTCTGAGAGACTGGGGAAGAGACAGTCAGACAACAAGCTGCAGCATGCACATGAATTAATGACATTTCCCAATACTCTAACATGATGTATCTATACAAGGCAAGCAGTGTTGTGGTTGTCACATGTCACTTATTATGCCTAGCCTACTATGTGACTGAAATCTCACAATACTTTATTGAGCTATGTTAGACTTGGGGGTCTCTGGTTGGCGCAAGGTTGTCCTTGTGTCAAGCAGGAACCCTCTCCTCTACGTCAGGGCGCAGGATAACCCCTTGTGAATGACCCTTGCTCACCCTCTAGGTGCGTGGCGTGAGCAGCCAAGGCGATTCCTCAGGCGTTGTTGGTTAAGCACTTACAATCACACACACAGTAAATACATCAATCCCCCCAGAAACGGACACCAGACTTGGATATGTAGAAAAATACGCTTCTTATGTAAAAATAGGTATATATATCTCAGCAGACTTATCACAAGACCAATAACGTTTTCGCTATGCCACCAGGTTGTAAAGCAGGCAAATGTTCTTTGTTCGTAGTTTCAAATGGATACTTTGTAGTCTCTCGCAAATGTTACTTGTGGGTCCAATACTTACAGAGATCGGCTCCTGCGAACGGGGAAATAAGGCGTTGCAGGCCCCGAGCCCGATACTGGAATTCTTAAGAACGTGTAGTTGCTTTTGGGAGTCGGCACGGGAGGGTGCGACTCAGCAGTGATGGGGCACCTTTGGATCCTCTTGAGCAGATGCGTGTAGTCAGGCAGGCGCGGCCCACGACCCTCAGCACGGCAGTGCGGGGGTCTCCTCAGCGGGGGCGGCGCGGCCTGATCTCAGGGCGAGATCGCGAAACGGGGTCACAGGGCACGGTCCGTGCAGCTGGGGACCCGGCGGGGATCACGATCGTCGGACAAGAATTCCGGCGGGAGGGGCGATAGCGCTTCAGCGCGCTCCAATAGCAGGACGTGGCAGAGGTGCCGGCGGCCTAGCCCGGGGTAGAGGGCGACTCCGGTCGGAGCGAGGCTCTCAAGGGGGGCAAAGGCAGGCAGGCTCCCGAGTGTCACAGCCCTAGGAGGGGCGATGAGGGGCGCAGTCTTCTTCAAGCGGGATACACACACAGCTCGAGTTTCAGGACGAGCAAAGGCACAAAGAACCCACTGGTCCTGGGGTTCTGTTCAGGGGGCAAGCTCAGATCAAGCCCTTGGAGAATGTTTAAAGCACAAAGCAGCAAAGTCTTTTCAGCAAGTCTCTTCCTCTCCTTTCTCAGCAAGGCAAGCAGCAGGCCAGCTCCTCCAGCGTCTTCTTCTCCTTCTAGTCGGGCAGAGGTTCTTTGTGGTAAAACAGGATTCTGATTTCTTAGGAGCCAGGCTCCTATTTTTATACAGTGATTCTTTTGTTCTTTAGCGCCAGGGGGCCTGGGCCTGGCTCAGTCCAGTTCTGGAGCACTTTGTTATGGTGACTCTGCTCTTTCCTTTCAGCAGCAGGGCAGAGACATCAGCCGCTCCACAGGGGGCGGAGCCGGCTTTGTGGTGGCAGAGCACAGGTCTATTCAAGAGTCAAGGTGTACTCCTCCCACCCATCCTGGTGTAATCTCTCTACCCACCACCTGGCAGCCAGCCTGTCTCTGGGGATTCCCCAACCCTGCTCCTTACTGTTGCTAGGCAGAACACACACACACAGCAGAGGCGGACTGAAATGGCCAGGTCAGTAAATACTAACTTTCTAAAAGTAGTATTTACAAACCCAGGATATTAAAATAAACTTGACTACAAGAAGTATTTTATTATTCTGAGTTCAGGCATACTAAACTTGACATTCTACCATGCTCTATGAGTCCACTAGGGTCACAGCGTGTAGTGACTCCAGCAGCCCATTCTGGCCTATGGAGAGCAGGTAGCCTTCAATAGTGAAAAACGAAAATGGCTGTAATTCACTATTAAGACATGCCACACACATCAGGGCATGTCCTACCTTATGCCTACAATGCACCCTGCCCGTGGGCCTACCATAGGGGTGACTAACATGAGGTAAAGGGAAGGTTTGGAGGCTGGCAAGTGTGTGCACTTGCCCAGCCAGCATGACAGTACCAGACTGCACGCAGGTTCTGCAGTGGCAGACCTTAGACACATTTTACTAGGCCGCTTCTGTGGGTGGCACAACCAGTGCTGCAAGCCCACCAGCAGCATTCGTATTTACAAGCCCTGGCACTCCTGGTGCACTTTACTAGGGGCTGATAGTAAACCGAATAAGCCAAACATGGACACCAATCAATGTATACATTTTACCATAGGGAGAGCATATGGACCTTAGCACTGGTCAGCAGTGGTAAGGTGCCCAGAGTCATAAAACAGCCAACAACAGGTCAGAAAAAATACTGTAGGGAGGCAAAAAGTTTAGGGATGACCCTGCAAAAAGGGCCAAGTCCAACACAACCCCCTTCCAGCCAAAACACAGGGTAGACCAATCACCACGTGATGGTCTTCCCTGCTTGGGGCGATAGAACAAGGACCTGGCCCGCAACTCCAGGGGCAGAATCCATTTCTACGCCAATCTGAACCTATCGGACTCCCTCTGTCCATTCTCTCAGGGCCCACCAAGCCAATCCATGGGGAACCCTTCTCCTCACCTGTGGACACCACCTGTGCAGCACCTAACCTTAACTGGCCCACAGGTGTGTCCCAACAGACAGACAGCAAAATGCTACAGTGGCCACTGACAGTAGTCAGGGATGAGACCCATGCCATATGCCTCTCAGAGCCCTCAATCCTCTGTGGTGCCAGGGAGCGGGGGGCAGTAGCCCCAGGTGCTTGGCACCCTTTGTCCATTCTCCCCCTTGTCAGGTCAGGTATGACATCCTGGCACTGACCCACCAGCCCCAGGACTGTACCCGGCGGCTGGACCCAAGACTGGGGTGGCCTCTCCCACACCCGGTCCTTCTCCTTGGGGCTCTGTACCCTCCCACCTGGAGTGGTACCCCCTTCCAGAATTGCCAGGGCACCTGGGGCAGGTGTCCTGCGCAATTCGCCCACCAGTTCAGGTGTTCTATCCTGCAACTGGGCGTCCAGGTCCGGGGGGACACCCGGAACCTGGCCCTCCAACCTAGGGTCTAAACCCGTCAGTTGGGCCTGGGTCAGAGGCGAGGACTCCCTCCCTCTGCACCCCCTTCCAGAGTACTGCCCACTCCCAACTGGCGTGGTACCCCCAGAAGCAACATGGGTCAGGACACTGATTACAGTAGTTCCACCCTCCAGGTCAGACAACACCTGAACCTGGCTTCCCAACCCTGGGACCAACCCATGCGGTTGAACGCTCGCCTGGCGCACCAGTACTTCCCGGGGAGCACGCATGCCCCCCCTGAGGGTGACACATAACTCCTGTGTCATGCAACAGTCTGCTTGGCGCTGATCTCCCGACCCCTGTCCATCTGACAGTGCCTGAAGGTCCCCCAGGACAGAAGTGGTGTCACCATGGTCACTCACGGGGGACGCAGCCCTTCTGGCTGGCCCCTGACCCACGGGTTCTTCCACTGGGGACTCTTTCCGCCTCTCACCCCTCAATCTGGACCTCTGCACCCTCCCAACTGGAGCGGTACTGCCAGACACCAGAACTGATGGAGGCCTGCTTACAGACACTCCCAGCTCACCAGACACTAGGGGATCCCCTTCAACGGGCGGCCCATCAGGACAGCCTAGGCTCCCCGCCTGGTGTTCCCTTAAAGAACCATCCAGGCTCTGAGACTGGGTTTCGGGCACATGGGGGCACGCAGCCCCGCACTCACTCCTTCTCCACTGAGACAGGACATAAGCCCCTACACCCCTTCCACTACCAGTGGACCTAGCTGGGCTACTCTGCACCGCTTCCATCATTCTGGGGTGGAAGATACCTGAGCCACTCCCCACGCTGTCACTCCCCAATGCCTCTCCAGACCCTCTGGAATCCACCAAAAGGTCTGCCTCCAATGTGGGCTCTCTGCGGTCAGAGAACTCACCCTCACACAGGTGTTGGCATAGCTCTGGAAAACAGGGACTTACAATATGCTCTCCCACAATTGGATCACACAGCCCCCTAGCAGGGTTAACCAAACTATCCTTCACCTTACCATCCAGTGCCTCACGCACGTACTCCACACCACTCTCCTGAGACTGGCAAGACAGTATCTGACTGTCTCTGTCCCACAACCCACACTCTTCTGGGCGGTCTTCACACTCACCCACCAGGACTTCAATTTTGGGGGAACCCCTCTCCCTGTACCTCTCAGCTGGAGTCAGTAGAGTGTCCCTCCCTCCACTAGGACAATGAACCCCTGCGCCAGTTACCCTATTCCCTTCAGGGATACTGCGCACTACTGGAGCTACCTCATGCCCTTGAACCTCCTGGTGTATGTTAACCCCCTCCTTCAAGTCAGGCGCCACATCTCTGGGTGTGCGTACTACTCTCTCAGCACTGTAAAACTCAATATTGCTGCCACCAGAGGGAGAGCGGTCTAAACTCTTGATCTTGAGATCCAACTCCCTCATTTTTAGATCATGATCCATTTGGCGTTGTTGTGCCTCCAAGGCCAACTTCTTCTTCTCCATTTCCATTTGTCCTGCCAACTTTGCCATCTCTATTGCATGCGCCCTGTCTGCTGCCCTGTCCGCCAGCTCCTCTGGGGACAGGACTCTGCTGGGCTCCACGAGGTTGTCAGGTGGGACGATGTCCCCCGCATTCTGTGGGTCTCTTGACTCTTTCCAGGCTCTCAACGCCTTGAGGTACTGGTTCTTCTTCTTGAATCCAGTATGGGGAACTCTGAATTTTACACTGTAGCCTTTCAATTGTTCTTGTGTGTAGCCTTCCAGTCTCTCCCAATCCACCTCATCCATTCCAGAAATCACAGAGAGTGCTCTTCCAGCAGGGAGTGAGCCAGGCATGGTTGCAATAATGGCAGATGTCTCAACAAAGTTCAAAAATGAAAACCTGTGGCTGCGTTACTTGGTCTGCTCTCACTATGTGGTGATTAATAATTCACTGTATGCAAATTACAAATGCAAATTCGAAATCCCAGCCGCTGCCAACAATGTTAGACTCGGGGATCTCTGGTTGGCGCAAGGTTGTCCTTGTGTCAAGCAGGAACCCTCTCCTCTACGTCAGGGCGCAGGATAACCCCTTGTGAATGACCCTTGCTCACCCTCTAGGTGCGTGGCGTGAGCAGCCAAGGCGATTCCTCAGGCGTTGTTGGTTAAGCACTTACAATCACACACACAGTAAATACATCAATCCCCCCAGAAACGGACACCAGACTTGGATATGTAGAAAAATACGCTTCTTTATGTAAAAATAGGTATATATATCTCAGCAGACTTATCACAAGACCAATAACGTTTTCGCTATGCCACCAGGTTGTAAATCAGGCAAATGTTCTTTGTTCGTAGTTTCAAATGGATACTTTGTAGTCTCTCGCAAATGTTACTTGTGGGTCCAATACTTACAGAGATCGGCTCCTGCGAACGGGGAAATAAGGCGTTGCGGGCCCCGAGCCCGATACTGGAATTCTTAAGAACGTGTAGTTGCTTTTGGGAGTCGGCACGGGAGGGTGCGACTCAGCAGTGATGGGGCACCTTTGGATCCTCTTGAGCAGATGCGTGTAGTCAGGCAGGCGCGGCCCACGACCCTCAGCACGGCAGTGCGGGGGTCTCCTCAGCGGGGGCGGCGCGGCCTGATCTCAGGGCGAGATCGCGAAACGGGGTCACAGGGCACGGTCCGTGCAGCTGGGGACCCGGCGGGGAAACGATCGTCGGACAAGAATTCCGGCGGGAGGGGCGATAGCGCTTCAGCGCGCTCCAATAGCAGGACGTGGCAGAGGTGCCGGCGGCCTAGCCCGGGGTAAAGGGCGACTCCGGTCGGAGCGAGGCTCTCAAGGGGGGCAAAGGCAGGCAGGCTCCCGAGTGACACAGCCCTAGGAGGGGCGAAGAGGGGCGCAGTCTTCTTCAAGCGGGATACACACACAGCTCGAGTTTCAGGACGAGCAAAGGCACAAAGAACCCACTGGTCCTGGGGTTCTGTTCAGGGGGCAAGCTCAGATCAAGCCCTTGGAGAATGTTTAAAGCACAAAGCAGCAAAGTCTTTTCAGCAAGTCTCTTCCTCTCCTTTCTCAGCAAGGCAAGCAGCAGGCCAGCTCCTCCAGCGTCTTCTTCTCCTTCTAGTCGGGCAGAGGTTCTTTGTGGTAAAACAGGATTCTGATTTCTTAGGAGCCAGGCTCCTACTTTTATACAGTGATTCTTTTGTTCTTTAGCGCCAGGGGGCCTGGGCCTGGCTCAGTCCAGTTCTGGAGCACTTTGTTATGGTGACTCTGCTCTTTCCTTTCAGCAGCAGGGCAGAGACATCAGCCGCTCCACAGGGGGCGGAGCCGGCTTTGTGGTGGCAGAGCACAGGTCTATTCAAGAGTCAAGGTGTACTCCTCCCACCCATCCTGGTGTAATCTCTCTACCCACCACCTGGCAGCCAGCCTGTCTCTGGGGATTCCCCAACCCTGCTCCTTACTGTTGCTAGGCAGAACACACACACACAGCAGAGGCGGACTGAAATGGCCAGGTCAGTAAATACTAACTTTCTAAAAGTAGTATTTACAAACCCAGGATATTAAAATAAACTTGACTACAAGAAGTATTTTATTATTCTGAGTTCAGGCATACTAAACTTGACATTCTACCATGCTCTATGAGTCCACTAGGGTCACAGCGTGTAGTGACTCCAGCAGCCCATTCTGGCCTATGGAGAGCAGGTAGCCTTCAATAGTGAAAAACGAAAATGGCTGTAATTCACTATTAAGACATGCCACACACATCAGGGCATGTCCTACCTTATGCCTACAATGCACCCTGCCCGTGGGCCTACCATAGGGGTGACTAACATGAGGTAAAGGGAAGGTTTGGAGGCTGGCAAGTGTGTGCACTTGCCCAGCCAGCATGACAGTACCAGACTGCACGCAGGTTCTGCAGTGGCAGACCTTAGACACATTTTACTAGGCCGCTTCTGTGGGTGGCACAAACAGTGCTGCAAGCCCACCAGCAGCATTCGTATTTACAAGCCCTGGCACTCCTGGTGCACTTTACTAGGGGCTGATAGTAAACCGAATAAGCCAAACATGGACACCAATCAATGTATACATTTTACCATAGGGAGAGCATATGCACCTTAGCACTGGTCAGCAGTGGTAAGGTGCCCAGAGTCATAAAACAGCCAACAGCAGGTCAGAAAAAATACTGTAGGGAGGCAAAAAGTTTAGGGATGACCCTGCAAAAAGGGCCAAGTCCAACAAGCTAATTCTGTGTAAGGCAAGTACAACCTGGGCAAGCCGCTATAGGACTAACTCTACTACAACCATACTTGCCGCTCTTAGTCATGGGACTGTAAGGGATCTGGTATGTCTGCTTGGGGTGTGAGGGGGGTCAGTATGTATCTGTGTGTAATATTCAATTGTGGCCACCTTATTACCCTCCCCACATCCAACTCTGCATCCTATTAGCTCCTTTCACAGAACCTATGATCAGCACATCGTGAAAAACTACTGAATTACTTTCTAAAGGACAGCTCTCACATGCATGCCTTGGTACTTTTGAGGCAATGACCTTCCCTAGGTACAGGGCTCCTACTTGGAAAAGACTCCAATAGTATTTGCATTTAGTTCCTCTATGCCTTCTCTGCTTAGTAATGTGGGAAGAATGAGGCATTCGCGCGTGTGCAAGAAGGATTTCCAGCAGCAGTCTGTGCTTGGTTAGCATTTCTCTTATTTGCTGACAGTTATAGTGTGCAGTGCTTAAAAAGTTAAAATAATAAGTACTAGTTTGTTATCCCACTTCAATCTAAACAGCTTTGGGGAAAGTGATATGCATTAAAGTTTTTAGATTTACTATTCTCACTCCAAACGAAGGTACATAGGGGAAGGTGCTGGACATTAAAGGGATCGATTTACAATTCCTACTATGTTGAAGAAGCTATAATCACTAGCTTGCATTTACTATTCCCACTATAATCTATGGTGGATAGGGAAAGTGGTGGTCATAAAGGGGCTATAATAACTATTCCCACTGAAATATAACTTACATTCAGGAAAGTGTTGGACATTAAAGGGGTTAGGGTTACTATCCTATTGCAATCTATGCAATATTGGTGAAGGTGTGTGACATTAAAGGTGTTAGATTTACTATTGCCTCTCAAATCTATGTTACATTGGGGAAGTGTTGGACAATAAAGGGTCTATAATTACTGTTCCCAATCAAATCCAATCTACATTATTGGTAACAGTGTTGATGATTAAAATTATTAAATATTACATGGACGGTCAACTATATACTAAGGGGCCGATTCCGATCCTGGAAAGAAATTCCCTGTACGAATCGTATCTGGATTTTTTACCGTACGAATCGTACAAGTCCGGTACAAACTGGCAAGTACGATGCGTATGTGAAAAAGTCCATTAGAATCGCATCGGATAAATTCCCCGACACGTCCTCAGGTCGGAAAAGGTGTCCGACACGTCCCCGGACATTTTTACATACGAATCTGAAAACTGAAGTCCGAGCGCGCAAGTACGATTCGTACCGTCGGTCCGACTGTACAACCGTATGAAAAAAAGACCATCCGGAGCGAACTCCTACAGCAACCATGGAGACGTCCAAACAGGTGCCCGGTACGCGCCGAACACCCCCCCAGGCCCCCGTATGTATGTGCCGTCCCCCCAGCCCCCTGTATGTACGCGCTGTCCCTCCCCCAGCCCCCCGTATGTACGCGCCGTACGCCCAGCCCCCCCGTGGATGGACGCGCCGTACCCCCACCCGTGTATGTACGGCGCGTACCCCCACCCCCGTAGGTACGGTGCGGACCCCCACCCGTGTATGTATGATGCGTACCCCCACCCCGGTAGGTACGGTGCGGACCCCCACCCGTGTATGTATGATGCGTACCCCCACCCCCGTAGGTACGGTGCGGACCCCCACCCGTGTATGTACCACGCGTACCCCCACCCCCGTAGGTACGGTGCGGACCCCCACCCGTGTATGTACCACGCGTACCCCCACCCCCGTAGGTACGGTGCGGACCCCCAGCGCTATGCTACGGGGGGCTGGGGGGGACGGCGCATACATACGGGGGGCTGGGGGGACGGCACGTACATGCGGGGGGCTGGGGGGGACGGCACGTACCGGGCCCCCTATTCCGCTCGCATCGCGGAGTACTTCGCTTTTCCGGCACTTTTTGGGTGCTGTAAAAATATTGCCGTCCGGACTGCTGTCGGTACGAATCGTACTTGCTGGGACGTAAAAACATGCCTATCTCCGTCCGGACGTCACGTCCGCGGTGTCCTGGATCACAATCGTATGTATTTTGCTGTCGGTCGGTGTTTTTTCCGACTCGTACGGAAATGGTGTTTCCGTACGAATCGTACTTGCAAGTTTGTATGGTGTTTTTACCGGGTACGAGTCGGATGGAGAAAACGCTCCGACCGACGGTTCCTACCCGGTTTTTCCAGGCTCGGAATCGGACCCATATATGTAGTAAAAATTAACAGCTTAGCATTTCACTAATATAACATGAATTAAATTTTCTATATGTAAGATTAAAATGTTTAAATCTTTACTTTGAGAAATGTTTTTAATATTACATACCTATGCACTGTAACAATTCTTTTTAATGCAAAATGTTTTGAAAATCTAAAATACATTAAAATGATCACATTGGAAATTCCGACTTTAAATAATACAAAGCAACAAATATAATACATAATAACACAAAAAGAAATACACATTGAACTTATACCAATAAAAAAATATGTTTCTTAATTTATGTTAAATACATTTTGCTTATGATAGAAGTTTTGAAAATATATTTAATAAATTAATAATACATTCTTTTATTTAACATAATAAAGATATTGGTAAAAACAATGTTTTTCATTTGTATGAGCATTACATTCAAATAATACCCCATATAAAAATTTTATGAAATGTTAATTTACAAAATAAATAAATAATGTTACACTAGAACTCACTTCAAAATGTATTAAATTTTTTTAAATGTTGTCTACATTTTTTAATAATTCTTCACCCTTTTCCCCTATAAATCTTATATCGCCCTGCTAAAACATAACTCTCAATTAAAAATAAAATAATTAACAATAAATAATAAAAATGTTTCCACCTTTTTAACATTAAGGTGCCGATTCCGATCCTGTAAAACCCGGCTACGAACCGTCGGACGGAGCGTTTTCTTCGTCCGACTCGTACCCGGGAAAAACACCTTCCAAACCCGCAAGTACGATTCGTACAGAAACACCATTTCCATACGAATCGTAAAAAACACCGCTAAAATATACCCACAATTCGGATCCGGGACACCGATTACGCGACATTCGCACAGAGTCGGGCAGCGTTTTATGGATCAGCAAGTACGATTCGTATCCACAGCACTTCGCACGGCAATATTTTTAAGGAACCCAAAAAGTGCCGGAAAAGCTAAGTACGCCGCGATGCACGACGAAAAGGGGGCCCGGTACGCACCGTACCCCCATCCCTACATGTCCGCACCGTACCCCCAGCCCCCCCATGTACGCACCGTACCCTAGCACCAATACGTGTACGTGCCGTACCCCACCTCTGTACCACAGCCCCTTACCTGTACGCACCGTACCCCCAGCCCACCCCCGCATGTACGGTGCGTATCCCCCGCATGTACGGTGCGTACCCCCACCCCCGCATGTACGGTGCATACCCCCCACATGTACGGTGCGTACCCCCACCCCCGTATGTACGGTGCGTACCCCCCGCATGCACGGTGCGTACACCAACCCCCGCATGTACGGTACATACCCCTACGCACTGGGGGTATGCACTGTACATGCGGGGGTGGGGGTACGCACCGTACATGCGGGGGGTACGCACCGTACATACGGGGGTGGGGGTATGCAATGTACATGTGGGGGTGGGGGTACGCACCGTACATGCGGGGGTGGGGGTACGCAACGTACATGCGGGGGGTATGCACCGTACATACGGGGGTGGGGTGGGGGTACGGTGTGGATGCACGCGGGAGGGGTGGGGAGCTGGCGGGGCCATGCGACTCGTACCCCTCGACCAGGTGTGTCCGGGGTAGGGGTGGACACAGTTCGCTCCGTACGGGACGTTTTACATGCGGTTGTATATTCGGATGGACGGTACGGATCGTACTTGTGCGCTCGGACTTCAGTTTTACGAATCATACGGAAAACTGTCCGGGGACGTGTCGTACACTTTTCCCGACGATATTCGGACGTAATAACTTTCCGACGCACTCTCGTAGACTTTTCCCAACGCTAATCGTAGATATTTTTCACGTACGAATCGTACTTGCCAGTTTGTACGGTACTTGTATGACTCGTACGTAAAAAAATGCGGATACGAGTCGTACGGTGATTTTTTTTAACGGATCGGAATCGGCACCTAAATGTTCTCATATACTAATTTCTTTACAATTTCTTCACAAATATACTAAAATTATAACTAGTATTTTTTAATTAGCCATTCATTTCAGTAAAACTCTTTTTTAACAACAATAATAAAAAGAACACAAATATGATATTCTCAGCTGTGATATGCTGGTTCAATATTGTGATAACACGATACTCTAGGGATTATATTTTGGGTAGGAAGATATTTCAAACTCGTTATTTTGGTCAAACACAGTCAATATAACATAACTCAGTGCTACTGACACCAGGTTAGAAGAGGACATGTATGCTCTCTTTGGTATACTTTTCTATACAGTATTGTGCAGTCTAATCTTCTTAACTACATAGCAGCTAATTAAACATTTCAAATAATTCTGTGTATTTAATTAAAACCACGTTTTGGCCAGTACAGGGAGTGGCAGAGAAGGGGCACAATGTAACTGTGGGGCCTGAGAATTAGTTTATTATAGTTGGAACAGGTGCCTAGCATGACAATGTTTTAAATGTTGGTTTTTTAGATGTTAACTTTCCTGTCCTAAAAACAAGTGTGTAACTATTGTAGAAGCTACAGAGTTAAAGTACCTCTGTCCTCGTAGGAAAGCTGTTTCCTATGTAAGTGCATTACTTCAACTTCCGTTTAAGGTATATGATGGGGCAAGTCACCCTAACTATCTCTGGGCTAACTTATTTTTTTTAAAGATTACAAATAAAGCACCAAAATAACATTTAAAACACTGTGCATAAATGCTCACATGAGGACCAGCAGCATGGAGCATGCCACTGCATGCATAGTAGTTTTACTCATGCTAATGCTAATGCATAAAACAAAATCACTTCAATAAAATAGAACTTTACAACGGGACTTAATAAAGAAACAACAAACAACTAAGCACAACACAGCAACAGAAAACAGGATCAAGCTAATCAGGGTAAAACAAATGTACCTTACCAAATTAATGCACAGCAAACCACTGCCCAGGAAAACTTTCCAAACCACTGCAAAACTACCTTAACTTTGGAAAACACTGCACAGCACAGCTCAGTAAAGTGCGGAAAAGCAATTCAAAACAAAACCAGCATTGTAAAGTAAGGTATATCTGAGATAAAGGAAGCAGATTAAAACACTAAACAGCAAAACACAAAATGGGCAACACTACATCACAATGTATTGCACAGTCTAATTCAGCATTGCAATGAAATGCTTTGTGGGAAAAAACATAATTGCACGCATTTTTCTATACAAGACAGCTATACTGCGGCTCCAATCAGAGCCTATTCAGCACTGCACAGTGCAAGTCTCTCTCACAAACACAAAACAAATGTCTCAGACCCCAGCAAAACATGTCTCTCCATGACTGAAAGGGTGCACACGTAGCCAGGTAAACTGTGGACCGGTGGCAGCATAACTTTTGCTGCAAAACTGTGTTGCTGTGAACCGGTGGTGACAACACTCTTGCTGCAATACTGTGTTGCTCTTATCATTTAGAGTTTATGATTTCAATGCAAATCAATTGATTTCTATTACTGATTGTCATTTGTTATTAGAAAAATGTAAATCTGGTTAACTGTATAAGTGAATTCAGGATGTGTGCTATTCACAAGTCTCCCTGTTAGATTTAATAGACTATATTGTTCCTCCAATTATAATAAGAATCTAGACCACACACAGTGTACACATGACAACTGATTTGCTTCTTCTGTCAATAATCTTTAGGGAAGGTGAAGGCATGTTTAAAATCTATCACTTTTAATAAATGCCTCTGAATGTGATGATATAATCTGATGCACTAAGGAGAATCACTTCTGCATGCTCTTTTTAGGTCTAGCTTGAACGTGCGGCTGTTGCCAGAGGAAATGGGATCAATTAAAAAATACAGGTCTCTTAATTACTACACAGAGGGGCTTTTGCTCCAACAACATGTTAATAGCGAGGAGTACATGTTTTGATTGCGTAGAATTTGTGTGCTTCCACAGAAAAAAGGGTTTACTCTCCATGCAGCAGTGTTAATTTTCCAGCCGCCTGAGCCAGCAGCTGTGTGGCAGCCTGATCTTCATCTTTCAGGGGAGCAAAACTGACATTGCAATGTTGTTAAAAGTGTCTTAGATAACTAGATATGTTACAGTGTTTGTTTTTCGCAGGCAGAGGAGTGCAGACATTTGAAATGTATTGCAACCCCAGCACCCTCCTCTCCCATCACTAACTTTAGACTGCAGAGTGCATTTTTGTGTTTGAGGACAGTATAGGATGCCCAGAACTGCACCAACCTTTCATGATCAACAAAAAGAGCTTTCAGAGTCCTACTGACTGGGGTGGGGAGCATGTTCCCCTGTGAAAAGAAAATGCTGAAGTCAATAGGCATTAAGGGCATTTAAGATTGTTATTACTCCGTAATAAAGTTTACAGAGAGCTATTTTGTTATATAGAATCTCAAAGAATACCATAGTAGGTAGGAACTTTGATACTGATTACCCCATCTGACAAACCATGGGTATAAAAGATTTGCAGGCTCTCCTTGGAGTTATATTATTTTTCTCTGCCAACTGTAATTTCATATACTATGCAATTTTATGACTGTATGCCTGATGGTTGCCTCGTGGGCAAGCCAAAGGTTAGTACAAGATGCCTCAGTTGGTTATGGTGACTAGCCAATGATAACAGCTAGAGACCTGATTGGTTCAATGGAAGAAAGTTTTACTGTGCCATATGTCTGATCTGTTTTGTATAAAAAGTTATGATGCACTCAATAAGGCTGACATATTGATTGTGAAAATAATATGTTGCAGAGAATAGGTACCTAAGATGAATTGTTATTTCTCTGTATTAAAGCCTACAGTGTTTTTTCGTTAATTGAAACATCGGTTGGGAAGTATTTTGATGATGACAAACCCTAATGGGAAAATATTTGCAGTGTTATGTTTCTTGCTAGAATCTCTTCTTAGCTGTCTTTCTGCTGTCTGCCATGATCGCGCAGAATTAAATCTTTAGATAATACATGGATCATAAATATAAATATGTATTCATAGAAATATAGAGTTTTTGGGTCAGTTCTGTCCTGCCACGGTGCTGCCTGAGTGTCATTTATAGTGTGTTTCCAACCATGACAGCGTGCCTCATGGGGTAATAGTTCAGTCCACATCACGCATTGTCCATCTTACACTGTGATTTAAAACATGTTATAATCTCTTGTTTTGAGCAAGTGTGTAAGTAGTTGGGGTGGATTGAGGTCCATCACCAAAAATAAAGGCACTATCTTGTTAAGTCTGTTAAAGGTTACAGCAATTTAAACATGAGCTCACAGAGTAGACAGGCTTAATTTAGAGAAAATATGTGAAGCATTCAGAATTCACAAAACAGCTGAAAAGTCAAAAACACCACACAATAAAACTTATTAAAATAGACAATAATATAATGAACAACTGGCACCAAAACAATAACAATTCAATTAGGGGAACTATGAATTTTAAAAGATTGAAGTGAAAATAGCTACAAAAAAACTAAGTGCCAAAGCGGGTGAACTGTTCACTGTAGACCAGGGCCTGGCTGTAATTTTAGGACAATTGAAATGGAAGGCAGAGAGAATACACCTGCAATGTTTTGACCCGGTGTGAGGTTTGATATTGCTACGTAGTCTCAATAATGGAAGTCAACATTTCTGCAGTGTGGCAAGACAGCAGACTGTATCCATGAACGACAGGCCCGCAGGGATCGAGCACAACCATATCAGCATCTTTTCTCGACCGCAGTGACTTTCTCCTTCCTGGGCAATATTTGCAACCCTGATATCCCCAAAACAACCGGCATGTCACCATACCAATCACCTTTATGAAAGTACTGATCTCAGCTATGACTTGCAATAAGGCATTTCTTTTCTTCATGCCTTTGGAAAGACATAACTATTTAGATTTTTTGCATTCAGAAAGTCCCAGGCCTGAGCGCCACAGAAAGGGAGAAAGATGTGATGCCTGAAACCTCACCCCTCATTTTGTTTTGAAAGCTATAACATTCTTGAACCACTAAATATTTCATTAAATTAACACATGTAACATATGTTAACAGTCGTTTACTGGATATATATTTAAATTGAACAAGAACTCAATTATATTTGGCAATGCCTCCCTGATTTCAGTTTTACTTTTCAATCAATCAGTCGTTTGTTAACAAATGACTTTTCTGAGGAGGGCTCCACAATGTTGGCCAGGCCTTGGATGAGGTCCTGGTGAAGCAGTTGGTTTTGGCGGAAAAACCTCAAAGTAGGAATCACTGAATTTTGAGACCAGGGAAGTCCTTACTGGTTGGATACTTATGGTGCCATTGCCCAGATAAGACGTAGGGTCCGATTATGAATTTGGTGGTGTAGGAACAGGGCAGCACATCACCACCCTGTTCCCACACCGCCAAACTCAATCTTCGACCGCACGCCAAATTACGAGTTTCCTCGTGCTCTGGTGGGCGGTCACTTGGAGGTCCCATGGTAGTGCAGTACAAAGGCTAGTAAGTGAGCCTTAGCACTGCAGTGCCGAGGGAGTGCCAAAGCCTGTTCCTGCATGGAAGGGACTGGTTCAGTCCATGCCATGCAGGAACTGGGGGGCATGCACGCAGAGAAGTACATGTACCCCCGGCATGCATCCCATGGCCTTGAGGAAACGTGGGACCCTACAGGGCCCCTTTAGTTTCCTCACGACCAAAGTTTTCATGGCGGGCTCACTGTCATAAAAACTGTGTTGTGACTAAACTCAGAATATGTTTGGTAATGCATTGGCACCGCCAGCATATTGTTGGGCAAGACCACCACTCCACCATCATGGGATAGCAGATACCCGGTAGTTCCAGCGGTCTTGTGGCAGTGGGACCATTGCACTTGAAATGAGGCAGGCAGTGTGGCGGTTCCCACCACAGCGAGTACGGCTGTCCTATGGACTGCCATAATTGTAATCAAGCCCTTAGTCTCCTTTCCTGAGCTTTGAGTCCTCCTGCCGGACAAAGCTGTGGACTGTGTCTGATAATGGGTGTACAACGCCAAATACTGTCTTCCTGAGGTACGGCTAAAATGAATTTGGTATGGTGGAGAATTTCCAAGGTGGAAAATCCTGTTTCTACAGCCCAGTGAGGTGGTGCCTTAGGCACGTCAGCTTGGTAAGTTTGTCCCTGTCCTCTGGAGGCCTTGAAAAAAAAAATGTTTAAGTCCCAGGTACTTGGAGGTGATAGGAGAAGTCCTGTTACATACAGCAAAGTGTCCCATGAAGTCAGGAACAACATTTGGGGATCAAAACTCATGCCGCAGATTCATCCAGCAGAGTACAGGTCAGGCCAAGTTGGTACTAGTTAGCTGGGAACTTCAGCAAAAAGGCTTCTGGGCAGTGCCTGATGAGCAATCCACAAGGCCAGATACATTCTCACTGAGGTCCCAATGAAATAGATGTGTTGCTGTGGAGAAGCACTGAGTGACTCTAACCTGTTTCTTCAGCCCATTGAGGTCGTTCCTTGGATGGATCGGTGTGGAAGGTGTGAACCCATCCTCAAGAGGTCTTGGAGTCATAAAAATGTCTAATTCCCAGGTTTTCAGAGGAATAGAAAGAATCCAATTAGAGACAGCCTAGGGTACCAGGACCTCAGAAACAGCATGTGGCGTTCAGATGCATTCTAGTAGGGACAAGCAGCAGGGTATGGGTGAGGTACATTTGATACTATTCAGGAAAAATCCATCTTGCATGTTGTTGTGTCCCTGAAACCTCACAAGACATTACAAGCTACACGATTGATGCAGCCACCTGACCCTTGGATTCCACTACTTTGTCCTCGGCACAACCAGGAACAGGTCCAGCCCTTCATGTTTCCTCACATGTCTGAAACAGCAAGTGCAGTCCTTCTCCTGTTCTTCTACAGTCCAGAGTATTCTAAAAAGTGTGTCTTGGGGTGACACATTAATGCCTGGCACTAGTTTGTCGGCGAGGGTGACTCCTTTGACTCCCTAACTATTAGGGTAAATGTTTCCGGGGTAACCACTTTTGCAGCCGTTTCTAAGTGACCTATTGAAAACACTGCCACAATGCCCCTCACTCACTAACTTCAAGAACCTCTTCTGCCCTTGTGAAGAACCTGAGTGCCCACCCAGAGTTTTGGCCAGAGTAATGAAAAGACCCTCCTCTGTGGTTACTCCAAGCAAGTCCAGAGGGTAGCACTCCTTCTATCTGGTTTGGTGCTTTTCTAACTGCGACAAAAGAAGGGGCCTGTCCAGGTATTTGCTAACATCTAGTTCTGACAGAGAATGCCCCTTTAAAGTAAATTAAATTCCTCGGTACAGCCTAACTGGTCTTCCTGCAAGAGGAAATAAACAACTTCCAAACACCCAGTCCATTGCCTCTGTTCTGAGAGCAGGTTTCACACCTCATCAGGGCTAATCACCCAGCTAGGTGACAGTATCCTCCATGAGATTCAGTCAGGGAAAAGGTAACTTTCTAAAAGTACCTTTCCTTATTATAAATGATCATTTATTAATGTTCCTAGATGGCTTCTAGGCTGAGATAGCAGAGTTAATATTTACTATTGCTTCCCATTGTTTCTCTATAGCCAGCCGGCCTTCTTAAAGAGAAAATAACTTTTGTGAGTTAGTAATTGCAAGCACATTTTAACTGTAAATTTATGTATGTCGTTCTAATAAATACCATGCACCCTGTCTTGGGGGTATGTGACATTCGTAGATGTGACTAATTAATATTTCAATTTCAGAGGGAGGTCTTCTCCTGTCATAAAAGGTCATTTTGAGAGGCCGGACAGCATTTTTAAAACCAAGGCAGCCATGCTACAGTGGTACGTCTTGAGTCCTGGATGTCTTATCAGAATAGAGAATGGCACAATAGTGCTTTAATCCATAGGTCATGTTTGTCTCATCACAACTGAAGATGACACAATAGTTCTTTAATCCACAGGAACAATTTTACTTCCTATACCAAGGTTCTAATATGGGACACCATGACTAAGGCCTCATAGGAGACTTAAATAAGCCAACTTGGAGTACGCTAATTTCAACACGTTTTGGGGATCAGAACACATGCACTGGGACCTGGTTAGCCATATCCCAGTGCACAGAGTCCAAAAACCAGCAGCATCAGTTCACAGAAAATGGGTGCATCCACACAAAAAAAAATGCACGTTTAGACAAATGAGTCAGAAAAGGAGTGACCTTCCATGTCAGTACTGGTTGACACATTGTGTTATTAACAAAAAATGATATTTCTGCCAGGTGTAATTTTGTTTAAATGAAGGACTGGTCTAAGAAAAGTCAATTTCACCGTTTTTTTCAAACTTAAACGAAAAACTTTATTGTTTTTTGTCATTATAATGTTGTATTCTTGTAATGTCAAAACTTGTTTAAAGTGCATATTTGAACCTTCTTTCCCCAAAATAGTTTGCCCTTCAAAAAGACATGTGAGAAGATTTTCCCCAAATCTTTTTTATATTAATGTAGTAAAAAGTGAAATAAATCACAAGGGCCATTGAAAATGAGACTTTTGTTCCTCTATGTTTGAATTGGTATATCAAATTTGGCGACTAGACATTTTGTCTGTTAACATTGTTCAGGGAGGCCCAGTCTAGGTTGCTGTTAAGGGCCCAACCCCCTCGTTTTCATATCACTTTTAGAAAGTTGGCATTTTCTTCTTTTTTATCCATTCTGTGCCTCTGCCTGTCTCTGAATAAATGTCTAGGTTGGGTGACAGCTGGGCTTTATGCATTCTCTTTAGACAGTCACACAAAGGGAGCTGGGGTGACATTTGTATCCTGAATGGCCATCACCAGGCTGATGGGTCTTCCTGAGGTGAACTGGCAGGGAGGAGCAGACACTTGCTCCTGAATAGGGCTGGGCCTGTCCCCACACAAAGAGCTACATACCCCCTTGTAGTGAGTATTGAGCCATGGCAGAAAAGTTAGGATACGTGTGATCTTCAAAAACCTCTTTAAAGTCTCCCCCACTTCCAAGGTACATTTGGGTATAATTACTGGACCACTGACACCACTAGATCAGAACGTTGCTGGAACCTTTCTGTCTGCAAGGAGAGTTGCTGTGCTGTTTGAGGGACTGCAACTTTGCTAACTGAATTGCTGCATTGGCCTGCTACCTGCTGATTGCTGTGCTGTAGGAGGGACTGCCACTTTGCTGCCTGCTCTGCTACAAGGACCTTCTGCCTGCTGCTTCTTTTCAGGGACTGAAAGAGACTTAACCTGCTCTCTACATCCTTGAACCCAAGTTTCGTCAAGGGCTTGCTGGGTGGTCTTCTGTTTTCTGGATTCTCAGGGGCACAAACAACTTCTTGCAACTCTGTTGGGGATGCTGGACTCTGCAATCTGTGAGCCCTACCCTTGCATGAGGTGCACCTTCAGAAATGGTCTCAGAAGTTGGTTCTGCAGCTGTTTTCTTAAAAAATCAACAAGTGGCCCCCTTGTACTAATCAGAACCAATACAGTGCGCTCCGATGCCAAAGTAGTGTTGGTCCAAAGACATCCCTGCGAAGCTTGACACGGGTGCATTAACCTGATCGCGAGGTTTGACGACAATGCAGAGCAGATTCTTTGGCACCATCTGTGGAGCTCAACTCTGATGCATCGACCCAACTGAGTGGAAAAGACCAACACATTGTGCTCTTGATGTCCATGCTTAGCTCCATGCAAGGTACTTGTTTAGCCAGTCAAGCATGGGGTCTGTAGCTGACCTGCCATTCATTGCAGTTGGCCTGAACATTGGATTTGCACCAATCCCTTGCGACCTCAAGTAACCTTTTGACTGCTAGTCACTTCTAAGCACTGCTTTTGCATTTAAACTCAAGTTCTACTTATTGGATTTTTATCGTTTTGGTCTTGTTTTACTCAGATAAATATGCTCAATGTTTCTACACTGTGGAGTCTTTTGTGATGTTTTCACTGTGTTACTGTAGTTAAAGTGACACAGAAAGATGATGGACAGAATGCTGAACATTGCCAAACTTTCACCCCAGTCACAGATCTGGTCTAAATCCATTTTTGTTTACCCTGCCAGCCCAGGTTGGAACTTGCTATATGCAAATCAGTTTTGACCCTGCTCCCCATGCGAACAGTCAAGCTCATATTGCTATGCCAGGTCATCCCTGGAACAGAATACAAAAATCCTAGGACCAGTTTTGAGGTATCACTCCTCATCAGCCAGGCTAGCTTGAATTCAGTGGCATATTGAGTATGGGACTCTCATCTGGGCAAACCCTGCCTACTTAGGCCAATAATAGACACACGAAAGATGATGGACAAAATGCTGAACATTGTCAAACATTCACCCCAGTCACAGGTCTGGGTTAAATCCATCTTTTTTTGCTCACCATGCCACCCCAGGTTGGACTCAGCAGATACAAATCAGTCTTGTCCCTGCTCCCCATGGGAACAGTCCAGCTGAAATTGCTAGGTCAGGTCATCCATGGACCAGAATACAAGCATCCCTATAAAGATTTTGGGGGACCACCCTTCATCAGAAAAGCTTGCTTGCATCCAGTGACATAGCGAGCACGGGACCCACCTCTGGGCACACACCTCCCACTTAGGGCGACTGTAGCAACACAAAAAGATGATGGAGGGAATGCTGAACATTGTCAAATATTCACCCCTAGTCACAGATCTGGGTTAAATCTATTGTTTTGTTTTTCACCATGACACCCCAGGTTGGATCCAGCCATATGCAAATCATTCTTGACACTGCTCCCCGTGGGAACAGTTTATCCCGAACTGCCTGGCCAGGTCCTCCCTTAGACCGGAATATAAGCATCCAGGGACCGGTTGCGGGTTATTACCTCTCATCAGCCAGGTTAGTTAGAATCCAGTGGCATAGCAAGCACCAAACCCATGTTTGGGCATACCCTTCCCACTTAGGGTGACTATAGCAACACAAAAAAATGTTGGACAGAATCTAAACACATTTTTGCATTCACTCTTTAAAAATTCATATCTCAAGTTCTACTTATTGGAATTTTGTCATTTAGTGTTGTTTTACTCAGATAAATAGTGTCTGTTTTTCTAAACTGGTGTAGAGTTATTTTGTGGTGATTAAAGAGTGCACAAATACTTTATACATTGCCTCTAAAATTAAGCCTGACTGTTCTGTTCCAAGCAAACAGACAACCAGAGAGTGAGCACAGGTTAATTTAGAGTATGTCTCGTACTTACCCTAACTAGGATTGTGGCTCCTGCTTGGACAGTATGTGTCAACCAGAAGCCCCATTTCCAGACAAAGACAATCCTCATTGTTCAAAGGATTTTAGCTTCCTCTCCACACATGCAGGTGCAGAAGAGATTGCAACAGTGCATTCTCACCATCAACACCCCCAGAAGAAATACCAACGGATTATCAAAAATGCAAACTTACCTCAAACACAGAGGACAGTTATAGAGCAGCAGGGATGCAAGCTTAACACCACATGCATAGAACAAATACCACCTTGTTTTCACAGGAGCAGGTTTCCTTCACACAGTGAGCATGGATACCAAGCTGGTATCAACAGTGAAATCTTTCCTGGATGTTACAGACACACTAGATAGGCACTTAGAGGTAACACTTATGGGATGTGGAGGGATGTATTCTGGGCTTATTTCAAAATGTTAAAGGGTGTTGAGCTTTGTCATTAGTTAAAGATCCATCATTGCTATTAGCAAGGAGAACCATTACAATGGCATGAAAAGACCGAAGATGCCCACCTCTAGCCAAGTGGAAAGAAGCTGTGTCAAAATAGGTTATGACCTAACACTCAAAGAAGATATTACGAGGATGTGGAATTAACACACCAAATAAACTGCCACAAATGAATTGACTGAGAAAACTTGATATGACTTGACAATGCCGCTTAACTTGTGTTATTCAGTTTTTTGTGTGGATACAAGAAAACACTTTACTTGCTTTAAATTGGTCAGCCCACCTGCAACCTGCAATTGATGATGTTGTTACTAAGTTATAAGAATAAGTGCTGCAGCAAGATATGTACAGTGCATGCAGTGTATCTTATTATGTGTGAATTTCATGAGAAAAGCCGGAAGTATATTTATTCATTAAGCTGAACAGTATCTATCACTTGACATTATTGCACTGAAGAAATCTCAATTACATTGTTGAAAAACCAGACAGATAATCTCTGTCACTCACAAAAATATAGGCAGATAGCGTGCAGCAGCAGTCAAATCTTTCAACAGAGTCTCTTGCACACAGAATACATACTAACTGAGCATCATCGAATGTATCTGCTTCTTTCTCACATGAATAACCACAACTGTCAACATGCCCCTCTATGCCTCTAAGGCATGAAATCTTATTAGGGGAGTCTGGCAGGGCTCCTCACTCAGGCCAACGATCTTCAAGATCTACATGACCACGCTGGCCGATGTCATACGATCTCACAACATAAATATTATCAATTACGCTAACAACACTCAACTGATACTGTCCCTCTTAGACAAAACACCCAACCCCAGGAACAAGTTTCCCTCATGCATGGCAGATGTAGCCACCTGGATGAAATACAATTGCCTTAAATTGAACTCAGACAAGAAAGAGGTGGTAGTCTTTGGGAAGAATGCCACGCCATGGGACTCCACCTCATGGTCCAAGACCTTGGACCTACCCTCTCACTTTGCTTGCAAGCAATAGACCGCAGAATCATCATTGACAGCAAACTGGACATAACCGCCCACATTAACTCTGTGGCCTCGGCCTGCTTCAACAAACTAAGGATGCTGAAGAAAATCTTCAAGTGGCTTCTAGACAAAACCAGAAACATTATCACTCAAGCCCCCATCACAAGCAGACTATACTATGGAAACACCCTGTACATAGGATTACCAACCAGCTCCCAAGAAGACTACAGACCATCCAAAACACAGCAACCAGACTAGTGCTCAACCTTCTTCGCCAAGCCAAAATCACACCACACCTTAGGGATCACCACAGGCACTCAATACACAAACGTGCATGCTTTAAACACCTCATCAACACTTACAAAATCTTCACAGCACAGGCTTAACTGAACAGCCACATTCACTTCCACCAATGTTCCAGATACCTCTACTCTGCTGGTCTCTCACTAGCACATACCCCACACATACACAAAAGCAGAGCAAATTCTGCATCTTCTCATACCTGGCCCCTAAAGCATGGAATGGCCTCCCACAGCACATCAGAGTCTCCTCCTCTCTTCTTGACTTTTGCAAGAAGCTAAAGACATGGCTTTTCAAGACCACCCCCAAGACTGGTCTCGCACACCTGCCATGGAGCATCTAAATACCCTTACAGGTGATTAGTGCACTATGAAAACACATAATATACCATCCTTAGAACAGTCATCTTGGGCACATATATATACATCGAGCAGTTTAGGGCATCACCAGTTCAAGCTTTTCTTGCACTCACGGATCATATGCCAGAGAACAGTGCAGCTCTAAGGTAGCAGTAGAAGGAGGATGGAGAATATTTTCCAATTTATAAAAATTATAAAACAGAACATCTCAATCAAACCATAGCATTGCATTGTCTAATTGTTCTCCATTTAGGAACTCTGAGAGGGGAACCATGGGTATTTACCATTAACGTGTGCTGCAGAAACCGAAATTGCATAATGAGGAACTATGGAAAAAGTAGAGCTTTGTAAAACTAAATAGATAAAAAAGAGGTACAGTTAGTAATTTCAAATTCTTAACTCTGTCAACTTTTGGCCCCCAATATAGGCAAAGGTGTAGAGAGCAGGGCATGTTATAACACTGTCCTACTTAGGTACATGATGTCTAGGGTATTTTTCTCACCAGACATTTGCTTTATGTACTCGTATTTTACTTTTTAAAATCTTATTGCATAACTAATAAGTCTCAAATTGCAAAGAACACAATATGACAGAATGACTTCCTCATGCATGGCATGGAGCAATGTATGCCTACCTCACAACTACTGTACGTCTCATGATGAGAATACAGGTCAAGCAATTTCGAGAATATTTGCTGGTCATGCTCTGACCACGTTCCTGTCTTTATAAAACCGCCTTCCTGAAGATTGATGTGAAGCTAATTTTGTGTTGACTTTCTGCATATTTCAGTTTCCTTCTTGCCTTTGTTTGTGGCTCAAGAAGGCCAAATGCCTCCCCCAAAAATATCATGGATATTAACACCATTCGTAGACAATTAAAAATCATCTGCAAAAAATTGAATATTCAATTCACAGATGAAAGTCTATATTCTTACATTTTTAACAGTGGCAATTTTAAAAATACATTATTCTCTTTTGAAGTTCACAGACTAATTAACAAAGTTCTGCTGGTGTAAACTTTACCCAGTGACAGCAACAAACTCTGATGAGGTGTGAAATACCTTTAAAGCAGAAAATAATAGGCTTAGCCTACCAGCAATCATTAGGCTGGAAGACATGGAGGGATTAATCACAGCCAACTCATACCTAGTTATCTTGGAAAGTAGTCCAGAGAGTAGACACAGGTGGCATCACAAAAACCAGGCTGGGAACCTGTTATGGTAAACATTGCACTGTTCTGAAGAAAGCCTTTGATTGTGGCCTGCTCCCAGCCAAAGTGTCTCCACTGTCAAAATGAGCACACATTGCCTTGATTCTGTTGTAATTGTTTGTTTAATGAAGTTTCACATTTTAGAAGTGCAGCCCATTGGTGGCAATTCAGAGGCTGACCCACTTCCACTGGGGTTCTGTCATTTTGCAGGACCCCACAGTGGATATGTCTTCAATTGTTTACAGTAAGGCAGAAGGGACTACTGAAAATAAATACTGAGCTGTCTTCTCAAAGCCATAAAGCCTCCCTGAAAGGGTTGGAAGTATAGTGATGACATCCTGGAGGCTCCCATAAAGGAACTAGAGCATGGTGAAGGTCAAGGAGAAAGAACCTCAGCATCCAGAAAGTTGGCATTTAGAATAACTTTACCTTTAAAGGAGCAGGACAAGGTGCAGGTGTTAACAAATAAAGGTACAATTTCAACTGCCAATATTTTATGATTTATCCCACTCTGAGCTATATGATTCAAGAAAAAGAAAATAACTTTCACCAGTACATATTGTGAAGGTATCTAGCCTCTTGAAGCTATTATATTTGACCTCATCCCCTAGAGAATTTTAAGATGCATCATTTTTTTAAATTCTGAAGTTGCAAGTTGGTTCCATGGAAGCGTCCTTGGTGCCTTGGTTTTTAACGTTTGTTCCACATATATCTTCCATACTCAATACTGTAGACATCAGTATTATCCCATATCTTATAAGCAATAGTGTCTTGCAAATCTTATAAGTCTGAAGATTAAATTCTTGTCTCTATTGTGGTCCACCTGAAAATAAAAGTATGACCCCATCATCTGTACGTAATGACCTATGTTTCAGCATTGTGTTTCTTGACTTTTAAACTTTAAAATGTCATATCTCTAGCTACTTAACCAAACTGTGAAAAGTTTTGTCTTGTTCTTGAATAAGTTGTACTCTTTTTTTCTAAATATCTTAGGAGGGTGTATTGATTAGTGTCTTGACATCAATGTTACTTTGGTTCTCCTTAAATACTTAACCATAATTTCTCTGGGATAAAAGCCACTTATGTTCATATGTATGTGCACATATTTATTGCTTCAATACACTACAAAGGTCAAATTTCATGGTATTTCCAGTGTGTGTGTGTGTGTGTGTGTGTATGTCTGTGATTGTGTATAACATAACATAATGTGTATTTGTAAAGTGCATGTTCACCCCAAAGGGGCATCTTGGTGCTGAATGACAGATGTTTATTGTTATCCAACTCAATGGTACTCGTTTCATCAACCTCAGAAAGAATGAACAGCTGAGTAGATCCACTGGAATTTGAACCTGTGACCATGAGGCAAACATAGGCCCCTGCAGTGGATGCATGTGTCCACTGAGGCACCAGATCCGGATTGTGTGTATGTGTGTATGTCTGTGTGTATGTGTAGGTGTGAGTGTGTGTATGTGAGTATATGTGAATGTGTGTGAGCCTGTGCATATGTGTGTGTGTATGTGTGTGTGTGTATTAACTTAAACAAAAGGTTAAAGTGACGTTATAGTTAGGTATGGTAATGCTAACATTTTAACAAAACTATATTATCCCTTTAACCAAGTTTTTTTTAATGCAAAATAAGATATAAGTTCCGTACCTAAGTATAATGCCGCTTTAACCTTTGGCCTTTTCACTCAATGTCTAGGGTTTTTATTAACATATAGTAAGATTTTCTTAGCATTATTATTCTTATTAAATTAAATTTACAAGGCGCACAGCTACCCGGAGGTTTCCCGGCACCCAGGAAAAATCGCAACAGAGAGGACAGCATTTACTGGTTAAATAGCCAGGTCTTAAGGCCCTTGCGGAAGATTGTGTGGCTGACTTCATGACGGAGTGATGAAGGTAGTGAATTCCACAACAATGGTGCCAGATAGGAGAAGGAACGTCTGCCCATGCGTGATAGTTTAAATCTGGGGACTAAAATTTTGGCTTGGGATGAGGAACGGAGTAGACGTGTTGGGAGATATATCTGGGCTAGGGAGCATAGATAATGGGGTGTTGTGCCTAGTTTAATCTTATGCATATAGCTTAAGGCCTTAAATTTAGTCCGGTTCTCAATCCTTAGCCAGTGGAGGTCACGGAGAGTGCCGGTGATGGAGGATGTTTTGGGTACATGACAGAGTAACCTGGCCGCAGAATTCTGTACCATTTGAAGCTTGCGTACTATCTCCCTATTTGTTCCTAAATATAGGATTTTGCCATATTCCAGCCTCAACATGATTAAGACTTGAATAACAGTTCTTAGAGTGGATTTAGGCAGCATCCAAAGCATCTTACGGAGCTATTTAAGAATAGTGAAGCAGATAGATGTGGTCTTAGCTACTTGCTGTTTCATAGACATCTGATCATCAATCACTATGCCCAAATGACATGCAGTTTGCTCCGGTTTAGGAAGTTCCCCCATTTCTGGCGGCCTGTGGTGAGGGCTCCAGACATCTTTATCTTTCCCCATGATTAAGACCTCCATCTTTCCACCGTTTAGCTTTAACCAGTTAGTATGCATCCAGCTGGCGATTTTATACAGCCCTTCCTGTAAGGATGAAACTCTGGAGTTTTCATTAGCGGATACTGAAAAGAGAAGCTGGGTGTCATCCGCATAGGAGAAGATCGACAACCCAGCTTCTTCTGTGATGGTAGCTAAAGGGCTGACATAGATATTGAAAAACATAGGGCTGAGAATCGAGCCCTGTGGTACACCATAAGGAGATGCATAGGTCTTGGAGCAAGCCGATGGGGAGAAGACCTGAAAAGTCCTACCGGTAAGGAAGTTTTTAATCCAATCCAGACCTGAGCCAGCAATCCCCAGGGACTGGAGTGCTTTTAAAAGGGTAAGATGAGACACTGTGTCAAAGGCTGCCCTCAGGTCTAATAGAATGAGTGCCACAGTTTCCCCTTTATCCAGATGCTGGCGTAGTGTTTCTGTGACTACCAAGAGAGTAGTCTCTGTAGAGTATCCAGCTCTAAAGCCTAATTGGAACCCGAGTAAGATGTTATTAGATTCCACAAACTGCAGTTGGTTCACGGGTTTTCCAGGATCTTAGACAAAACAGGGAGTAAGGAGATCGGGCAGAAGTTGGAAGGTTCAGCTGGATCCACATTTGGTTTCTTCAAAAGGGGAAGAACCATTGCGTGTTTCCACTCTGCTGGTAAGATAGCTTCCCTCAGCGAGGCATTGAGTAGCTCCATAATGATCTTCAATGAGGAGGATTTTAGTTTTTGGAGAATATTGACTGGAAGTGGGTCGTTAGGGGAGCCTGATTTAAGGCTATTTAAAATAACATTGAAAGACAAAGGGTCTAGGGGTTGCCAGTTTGTTATTTTCAGAGTAGATACAGAATCAGGGGGCCCGACTGGGTTGTTACAGCCTAGAGGGAAGCAAACATAGCACTTAGCCCATGCAGCTCACGGCCTGCAGCCAGACCCTGCGTCCAACCCCGCATGGACAGCCAACTCCAAGCCTAAGGCCCTGTATGGCTTAGGGCTGGCTTTATATATTGTTATGAAATATTACTTTACAATATATTGACTGAAAAAACAAAGGTTGAAGAAGAGTTGTAGTTAGGATTTGTAATTATTTCTGACTTTACATAAAAAAAAAGCTTTAGAAATTCACTAAATAAAACAAAGGCTAAAGTATCGTTATTGTTAGGTAAAGATTTCTGTGAAAAACTCATAAACCCACTAAACTTTACTAGTTATAGTTATGTCTTATAACTTGTGCCCTAAAGTAACCATAACTTGCACACTCGCCATGCATAACTAATTACCTCACATATTACAACGCTCATTATATGTTCTATAACATGATTGATAACATCACTGCAACATTTGCAATGACATCATTTATGACAAAACTGTGCACGGTGAGGCGTGAGTTATAGTTACTTAGGGGCATCACAATTTCCTTTTGACTCCTGAGTCACACGCTTTTTCTTGCATCTTCCCTTTTGTATTTTCCATGCTTCGGTGTTCCCCTTTACTCTCCTGGGGTTAGACAACTCTGAGGGTGACACCCTATTGCTGTGCTAAACCTTTTTGCACAACGTGAGTTGGAACTGACTAGCAAGTTTCAAGATGGCTGAAAAACAAAATGTTCCAGCCAATCACATTTGTCAAAAAATAAAAAAGCATTGGTTGACCGGAGTTGTGTGATATTTGGCATGTGAGTTAAAGTAGCAGAGACATACAACAGTGAACACCTCTTAAACTGCGCTCAGAAACGTATTTATAAAGCATCGCCATATCCATTAGGATCTCCCCAATGGTGCTCAGGAAAGATTTGAAGACTCAACTCTTTAAAGAATACTACATCATGTGTTATGTTTCTGCAACCCACCTTCCTCAACCATTACTCGTTGAAGGCTTTTCTATGATCATTTATAGAATCCTGCTGCCTGGCTAGGTTCGGACTTTAGAAACACCATTTACAAACATACAGATTTGCATTTCTTTCTTTTACCATGGTTTCAGATGAACAAAATTCCAAATGTTTTTGGGGGAAATGACATTTCAAAAAGGGTCATGGTCAGTTCTCCCTACAAATGGTAAATAAATAGAAAGTAAGCACTACAAACTTGTTCAATATCAGGTAACAATGCACACACTATATTTTAATCACATTCTTAAATATAATGTACCTCACCCAATGAAAAGTAATATTAAAATGTGGTGACCTAGAATGTCCTGCTATTCTTATAGGGAGCATTCTGGGATCCTGAGTGTGCTTGAAGCCAGAAATATTGTCCTAAGAATGTCAGCATGTTTCTAGGATTCAAACTATGGTCATGGGAGTGATCCGTGCTGAATAATGGCTGCAAATGTTTTTCTCACTGTTTATGCAATTTTCTTGGGGTCATGTAAGGGCCCTGGGGCTCACCAAGATGGCTTCAATGATTGTATTTGTGTACTTTCCTTTATATCTTGCCCACAGCAGGCTACCTTAGCCTTAGCCATAGGCAGGTATGTGGGGGTAACCAGATCAATGCCTGTTAGAATAAATAGAGATCAAATCACTCTGCAGACATGATTTATTAGTGAGACTACACTTATTGAGATGTCTGTAATGTATCTATTGCTATTATTATATTAAGTATTGCACTTATTGTTTTTCCCCATCTTGTAAAATATGGCAGAGGTACTAACATGATCCTGATTTTACAGACCCTGAACTCCTTTTGACTAGTATTAACTCAATTGAACATGGTCCCTTAAACTTACTCCTGTCAAAAGAGTGGGCACTAGCACTGCCATCCCCAAAAGACTGCCACTAATGTGGTACATCCTGGGATCACATTATTTGTTTTTTAGGTGAAGTAGACCACACTAGATACCTGGTACACCCAGTAGGTCAAATTAGCAAGAAGTATAATGTGCATGATGCTCCGAACAGCAAACTAAAAACAATATCAGCCCTTTCTTTCTCTCAGTGCTGCCTTGGTGACTGTGGAGAGTCCCTGCAAAAAGTTCTTCAAATTTAACAGCAAGAAGTAACACTAGATGTAACACCAGATCAAGAGTTTGCTTCATCACCCCCAACGTATTCACTGTCTCCTTCTAGAAAAAAGGCTGAGTCTCTCAGCTTTCTTATGCTTTCCAGATGATGGCTACACAGACTATGCCTCTATGCCACCCTAAGTGTAAAGCAGCACACATCAAAAGGGTGTTTCATTTTTGCATGTGACTTTAGTGGTAATGGTAATTAGATGATTGATTCATTCATTAATGGTATAATGTAGTGAGAACTGCAAAGAGGCATCTTGGCACTGAAGAGAAGCAGAAAATAAAGATTGTGAAAATATTAAAAAAAGAAAAATAACAGCCTTAAATGCTTTTCTGAAGGCCATATGATTTATTATGTGACATAGTGTCAGAGGCAGGTTGTTCAACATCTCAGGCCCTAGCAAGTGGATTGAGCATCCACAACAAGACCTTTTCTTCATCAGCTACTGTAGAAGAAGCAGATTATCTTATCCTAACAGCCCTTTACTGTAATAGTGCTGAAGACGTGCCCAGGGCCAGAGCTCTCCACTGCACAGACACATTTGTGGCCCAAGAACAGAGTGATTGCATTTACAGAGAGTGCCACCACAAGCAAATGGAGGTTCTTTTAGGTACAAAGTATTTTATTCATTTTCAAAGTGAGGAGGACACTACATAAAATAATACTAAAAATATACTTATTACAAGAAGATAGTTAAAATAAAAATATACCTTTACGAATGTACCCATTAAAACATAAGTTATCATGTAATTAGTACATATAGGGGGCATTATTCTGGAGGGCGGGCTGCATGCCCACAATCCCTCTGGAGAGGGCAACATCCAGGAGCTGGGAACAACAGCAGGAGAGAGCTTTAATGTGTATCAACTAGCCTCGATGCACAGGACACTATTTTAGAGGGAGACTGCACGTCCCATAATCCCTCTGGAGAGGGTAAGATCCAGGAGGCTGGTCCAGCAGCAGGAGATCAGTATAAAGCGTATAAAGTCCTGCTGCAAAGGACAATAGTTTGGAGGACGACTGCATGGGCCCTATTACTTCTGGAGAGGGAAACATCAATGAGCTGAGCCCAGCAGCAGGAGCGTGTGATAAAGCCATAGGTGGGCCCACCCATGCTTATCAGCGACAGGGAGAAGCAGGGCAGTGCCACCCCCTTTGGCTCTGCACCCTAGAAAGCTCCTGTTTCTTTTGGTAGGAATGACAAACTCATTGGAATTGTTGTAATCTGAAAGTGTCTCTCCATTAGTTAAAAGATATAAGGTTGTAGTTCCTGTTGTAAGCTCTTTTAACCTCTTGATCTTGTACGCAATAGGCAACTGAGAGTAGTGAATCAGTACACTGCTCAGTATCTATTATTGTACATTGAATTATGGTTGAACTTGATTATGGGGATAATAAAGGCTCTAGACATCCCACTGGGCCACCTAAACTAGGTAATGTTGCTGTTAAATATTTGGGTAGTGATGGTACCTTGAGGCCTTCCTTAATGCTGTCCCCTCTTCAAGGGGCAATCCCGACTGTAGTCATCTTGGGGTTGGGATTGTTTGTGTCTTGAAGAATCCAATGCATATTAATTTACAGGAAGGTAACCCAATTAATTTAGATTATTTCTGTCCTACTAGAGCCACTTTAAATCTCCCACATAGTAACAAAAGCATGTCCAGTCACAACAAACAACACACTGTAGGAAACAGCATAAGTAAGTGGGGTAATTCACCTCTAGTGTCTCATAAAAGTTATGCCCAATTGACATGAACTAATGGGCAGCCTTTAACACATTTGACTAATGTTCCGAAGTTAAGGTTGGGACAAAGGGAAACCAATAAAAACACTAGTAAACAAGGTGATCTACTGGATTTGTTTTAAGAGCAATTGTTGTTTCTTAATCCCTTCAGACATTATTTATGCACGGCGTCTGACCAACTGTTATGCTGCCCTTGACGACATCAAGCTGATTTTGAGAAGTTCTCATTTAGTGGATTGGCTATTGGCCCTAGATGCTGAAACCATTATCCCTTTAAATTCAAGCATACAATTTAAAATTGATTTAAGATCTATGACTTCTACTGTATCATGCTTGTTCATTAACATAGCTTCAATTTTCACTTCTTACCCTTCTTGTGTACTAGGCCTGGTTTGAAAAATTGTCCAACAGAAGTTACCTGACTTCATGAAGCGAGAGTACACCTCCTTAGTAGAGGTAGACTGACTTTATACCACTAAATTAGAATATAGACGCATTGGTGAATTCTGTCCATCCATTTTTCCCCTCCTGCCAGTTATTGATAATACTTCCTCCCTTTCATTGGACCTCCCTGCACCACTGTCCTTGTCCTGTCCCTCACCAGCAATGACAGTCAGTCTGTTATCAATGAATGTATGTACTTATGCTGAGTGAATCTGTATCAAATTGTTCATATGCTCACCCTTAGAATTTTGCTTTTATCGAGAAAACATGATTATACTTTACTCAGATCTTATCATGGAATGTAGCAGACGCAACAAAGAGAAATTATAGATCCAAAATGGGGAACTTTCATTGATCAATTCCATCTCATACTTCAGCACGAGACATGGGCTTTGGAACGGTTATTAGGATCTGGGTATTCAAATTATAGTATCAAGGCTATTTCATCTAGAGCTGGACGCCCCACTGGTGACTTATTAATTTAGGTTAGAAATTCCCTTCATCTAGTAATTAAAATGCAGGAGATTGATAGTACATATATCATTGGGCTGACTATCAATGGAAGTAGTAGCTGTACGTGTAAGTTATGTACTGTGATAACTGGGGATTATAAGTTTACATTCAGGGTTCTAGATGGCATTGATTCCATCATTGATATGGAAGATGAATCCAGGGGTATCCAGAATTTGGAAGCTTGAGCCATTACACTCCTGGTTGGCCACAGCCATGCAATTATTATCTCTTACCTTAACACATTGCTTGCATGAATGTAACAGTAGACTTAAATCTAACAGACACCAATCTTTTATGTTTCTTAAAGGGGGCTGCCGTAGCAGAATTGATTATTTTTTGGGGACATAGAGCTATGGCATATAGTGGTGGATTTTGAAATATTGCACAGGTCTAATAGTGACCACAATGCTTTAAATGTAATACTGAAGGGCATTGTGTTCACTAATACCAACAATAATTGCTCAGGGTTAGTCTTGCGGCTCTGGAATAATAGGAAATCCGTTAAATAATCAAGCTTGCTTACTAAACCTGATAAATGATAGCAAATGCATAACCAATTTAACAAAGTTCTTGGCCTGTATCAGAATTTTTCACCTAACAAGATCCCCATACATGATCTTCATTCCGCCATATTCATGGATTTGCAACATTTATGCACTAGGGAAATTGCTTCCTCCAATTGCCCAACTCCTCAGCCTTTCCCATAGTTTTCTCATGAATGCAGTAAGTCCAAAGGTGTATTGATTAAGGCTATGAAACCAGGAGATACTGTGGTAATTAGGGAAGTGAGACCCCGTACAACCAAATTGGGGCCTCTTCTACACAAGGTTGAATTGATTCCAATTGACATGCCCTTGTTGAGTCTTCTAGACAAAGAGATACTTAACCTTCTTGCATATTATATCCCACAGCAGGCCAGGTAGTGCTAGACACTTAGAGATGTTCATTCAACAACACCAGTGGGTTAGTCATTTGCTGAAATATATGCACCAATTAGACTAGTAACAGTTGCACCACCAGTAGTCAAGGCAGACACACAAAGATTAGAGTGCACCCTCCTTCTGACTGGTAATTTTTTATTGGTTCAAGACCCTGTTCGATTCTCTCTGGATGACACTTGTAGGGCTGTTCAATCCTTGTAGCCTGGGAAAGCTCCTTGTCCTGATAAGATTTCAGACATTTTATTTCACTCTGACCCTTATTATTAACGTATTGTTGTATAATAGGATTATGGCCGGGTAAAGAATTCCCAAATTGTGGTGTCATACTGAAATAATACCGCTGTTAAAAAAAGGGGACTGGACGATTCTCAGCAACTATCAGCCTATTAGTTTAATTGATAACCTCCAGAAAGTCTTTTGCCACCAAGTCTTAGATAAACTGCAATTCTGGATGACTGAATCACATATTTTCTCTGCCCTTTACTGGCCGAATTTCGTTCAAAGGTCAGCAAAATCGACCAGATATGTTGTTTTAACCTTATTATGTGGAAATATCTAAGGCTTTCTAGGGACCCTTTATATGTGTCTTTTGTGGACCTAAGAGCGGTGTTTCATCTTGCCCCTAGGCAATGTTTGTTGCCTACCCTTGTGTCAATGGTTGTCAATACCTTATTGTTAGGAGTTCTCATTAGACTTTAAGAGGAAAACTTCGCCCATGTTAGATGGGGGAGGAGGAGAGCTCACAAATCACATACTTGTTGAGCGTGGGCCGTGTCAAGGCTGTCTGCTGGCCCCCACCCTGTTTTCTCCTTACCTAAGCAATGTTATAAAACATCTTAGCACTTATACTCATGACTCACCCAAACTGGGAGGTATCACTAGCCCAGCCTTGTCATTTGCTGATGATACTCTTCAGGTCTCCAACACTCCATCTGATCTACAGAACTTGCTTAACACTTTTTTTTATTTTGGTGATGTTCGAAGCATGGAAGTGAGCATGTTAAATACTGAGGTTGTAATGGGTTATCCATACAGAACATTCAGAGGAGGGTTCTTGATGAAGGGGTTAAAAATGCAAGTAGTTGATAGCTTTGATTATCTAGGTGGTTTAATAGATAAATATTATACCTGGATGTCACAAATTCAGAAAAGAGAACTGCGTCTACAAGATAGAGCTTCTGTGATGATCAAGAGATACAAAGCTTACTACTCCCTGATCAGTCTGCCGTGCTATTGAGACCTTGCAAATGTTCAAACTGCAGTTCTTTATGGAGAAGAAATCTGGGAAATAGGGAACACTACTGGGTATTTTTAAGATCTGTATTTAGTCTGCTTCAAAGTACCGCTTTGATTCTTTATATTTTTAGAAGTAACCAAACTAGGTTGGAGATTTAGCCACCTTGGAGCCTCTTCTTTTCTGGGTTAGCCTGCCCTGATAGGAATTATGATCTTGGGTAAAGCGCATCCAATAACCTGGTTTTTAAATGTCAAAATACTCTTCAGTGACAGAGGATGGGGTAATTGCTGGAGTAATTCTACTTTAATTAATAATAGCACAAAAGCCATTGTAAAACAGCCTTTTTTGAATTTTAGGGTCAAATCTTATCATAGGAGCTCCAAACTTCATGGACTAACAAATGTGTTCCTGCATCAAAAATCTGCACCCTTCTTGGAACCATTAATGGATATCATTGTACCTTGCCAGGCTCAAACATTGTTTATTAAATGTTGGCTGGAAACATTGTTGGTTAGCAAGTTAACCAGTAATTGCAAATCTACTCCAACTAAATCTCCTATTTGTATGTTCTCTAGTGATATGATTGAGGTTGTTGACCATTTATTATTTTTTTGTCCAATGTATACAAGGCGAGGGGTGGATTGGACCACTCTGTAAAAATCTGGGTGTAAGACATCACAAAGCCACCTCTGAAATTCTTTTAACGGATAGTTGTCCACTTTTAGTATGTGTCCTCATCCTTTATTTTCATGCAGTTTGATTCCAAAGGTTGGGCCTATCATTATGATTTTTGAAACAATTGACTCTTACACATTTTAAATTGATTTTAGCATCACTGGATGTGATGTTTGGTTACACGCTTGTGTGAATTTTATAAGCACTATAAGTGCTATATTTTTTATACTTTTCATTCCAGGTGTGCATTTGTTATTGTTTTTAATTTTGTTGTATTATTATTGTTCTGTATGTGAAACTTGTCATAGGATTGTATAGAGGAGTTGAATTATATGAAGTTTTAAGGGGCTTGACCCCCCCCAAAAAATTTATTTGATCTATCTTATCTAGTACATAAAGAATTTAAAAGTAAAGAAACAAACAAGAGCCACGTAATCTATAAAGAACAGTCGAAGATAAATATGAATAACCCTTATATAATATTATTAAACCGTACATATACATTGAACTATAATCATCAACTGGTTTCCAAAACAATTGAAAAGAATGAGTATTACTAGAACAACCAGTAAGGGATAATTTGGCACCTTGTTTAGTAAAGGTGATCAAAGACCACCAGGTATGAACTGATAATAGAGATGATTTGTTTCCAATTTGATATAACTGATTTTGTAGTGGATGATAAGAGAAAGCCAAATAGTTTGCTATGAATATCAGGTAATTTATAAGACAAGGCTAGCGATTTACATACAAACAAGTCACAGGAGAACATGTCAGAAATGGGAAGCATTTTCGTAAAAATATTCCAAATATCCTTTCAAAAATCAAAAATAGCACTACATTCAAATAATACATGATTTATAGAAACATCAACCCTCTTACAATGCAAAGATAATGGTATATCTAAAGGTTTGGCTCTAAATTATTTACTTGAAGTCCATAGACAGTTGAATAAGGTAAAGGTATTTGTTTGATATCAAAGCAACCAGGAGTCATCCAGAAATTTTTGATAACCAGGTTTTCTTCCACATTTCTAAAGAAAAGGTTTTGGAAAGTTCCTTATTCTAAAAGTTGCTAATTCAAAATAAATTAACTTCTCCTATGTTATGTAATGTTTTGCAAAATTTAGAAACTGCATGTGCAGAAGCATTTGAGCACATTTCAAAATCAACACTTAGTCGCTGATTACGATGCGGCCCGTAAAGGCTCCAACTTGCAGTTGGAGCTTTTAGTGCTGCATTGTAATGGGCGATCAGTTTACTTTCTGACCGATTATGATAGAGGTGGTCGGAATGTAAATCGGCCAGTCATTCTGGCTAGCTTCCGATGGGCTCAGAGAGCCTGTCTGCCAGTCAGAAGCTGGCAAGAAATCTCAAGGGTGGGCCTTTCTGCCCTTGAGATTACGATGCACACTTTCCGACATGGTTCCCTTGCCGGCCTGTCTGATATGGATACCATGTCGGAAAGGGTGCTTGGGGGCCCACAGTAGGGCCCCCTTTGGTACATGCCTTCCGGTTGGAGGCCGAGGGCGCACCTGTGGATCCCTGCACCTTCGGGTAGGCACCTTGACGTGCCTGCCACAGGGTGCAGGGATAACCTGCACTACCCTTTCCTCAATGGGAGCTTGTGTTACAGCTGTGTACAGCATAATACAAGCTCCCTGTGAGGAAAGAGAGCATTGAAATGGGTTGGTCTGGTCCGCCGACCGGGTGTTTATGAGCCCCATGACCGAGTCGGTGTTGGGCGGAAGCAATTCCCATCGACATCAAAATAGCGCCCATAATGATGGAATTACACAAAAGTTCATATAAAAAAATCTAACGATCGTAATAAACACAAGTTGTAATTCAGAAATAAAACACATCATTATCACAACTATCAATTGAATAAAAAATACCAGCGTCAATCCAAGATTTCAAAGATTTCCAGAATTCAATGTTATGGTGACATTTTCTTGGGGCAGTGTGCCGTACTGAAAGTTCTTTAAATGCGGTAAATAGGTGACTAAAATAAAGAATTCAAGTCAAGCCAAGTAAAATTAATTTAGTGGATTTGATCATAGTTAAGGGTTTTACAAGCATATTGTTATTAGACATGGATAATAATGTAATAATGTTGGTTAAGGGGAGAGACAACTGTGTATTATGAAGCTATTTTGGTGAGCAGACCGGGTCTATCTGTGTAAGCCACAAAGATCCTTTTTGAATTGAAATCTTTATGATATTTATAAAAGTCTGGCTAACCAAGACCACTATTAATTTGAGTGGTTTTGAGATATGCATAGCCTAGTTGTGGAGGTTAATTATTTCAAATAAATTAAGAGATAATTGTGTCCATTTTCTACAGAATGTGAGAAGTAATTGTAAAGAGAGCATGGCTAAAATATAGAGTATTTGAAAAACAATAGCAATTTTATTTAACTGATTCAATTTGTCCCACCATGAAAGATGTAGTGGAGATTTACACAAATTGTTTCTGTAGTTTAGGAAGTAAATAATCAAAGTTTAAAGTGACAGTTTGTTTATAGAGTGTGAAGTGCCAAATATTTAATTGTATCTTTTTGCAATATGATGTCAATATTATTAAACACGTCCTGGCTATAATCAAAATTTAGTGGAAATAAAATGTGTTTTATTAGTATTAAAAGTATGACTAGAAAAAGTATGACTAGAACGAAAAAATTGTCATAGAGATGTTCCTGGGTTACTAATAAATTACACAACATTGTCTACATAGCAGAGGTTTTAAGGGTAAGGTTTATTACAACTGAGTTCTTGAATTTAATTTGAAGTTCAGATAATGAAAAGGAAATAATCGATGGCCAATACAAAAAGTATAGGTGATAATGGGCAGCCTGTCTAGTTTTCCTAAACATGTGAAAGGAATTGAATAATTGCTCATTGATAAAAAGGTTTTGCTGATGGGTATGAAATGAGAGCCAATACCATTCCAGTAAATGAGTCAACAAAATTAAAGGTAGATAGAGTTCGGAATGAAAAATGCCAGTGAACCTTATCAAAAGCATTCCCAGCATCAAGTATTAGAAGGCCAGAAGATAAATGTAATGAAGGGATAGTGTCAAGTACATTAAACAAAAGTCTTGTGTCAATAACAGAATGTCTATTTTTCATAAAACCTGTTTTATCCATGGGAATGATCTTTGACAACATTTTAGACGAACCAGCGGTGTGAATTTTTGAAAAATATACAATCTTGATTTATTTGGAAGGAAGGACAATAGTTAGATACTTTATTATGGCATTAATCAGGCTTATGCAGTACAACTATCCATGCTTCCTTAAAAAAACTCTGAAACAATACTTAAATTACTAAAGTGATTGAATAATTGAAAAAATGAGTAAGGTGAATAGAAATTCTTTTATAATATTTAGCAGCTATGCCATCAGGTTCCAGTGATTTACATGGTTTCAATAAATTGATGGCTGTAGTAAATTCATCAATGGAAATAGGTAGATCTAAGTAAGACCTGCCCATTTGAGAGATTTGAGGAATATTACATGAAGCTAAAAAAGGTTGTATTTTACTGTATAAAGCAGAATTCAGTTCTAGAAATTCATTAACATTATCTCAAGTAGATAATGAAAGTTTTCAATTTTTGCCATAAACAGCAAGACTTTGAGTTCTTACTTTTTTAATGCAAAGACAATTAGCCAAACATTTCCAAGATCTAGTTGCATTATAATAGAGTTCAGCTTTTTTATGAAATGTGCAACCCACATCTTTTACTTAGTAAAGAATAGTATTCATTATGAAGCTTCTGTAATTTAAGTTTAAAAGAATTGTTATGAGATGTATTACCTCAAGGTTCAACCATAGCCATCTCTGTTTCTCAGTCAGAAATTTTAGCATGAAATGATATATTTTCACGGGCCATCATGAAGATTGTTATACCTCTAGTATATATATTAAAGGCATCCCATCTTGTAATATTAGATAATGCACCATTGGTATTCAGAGAAAAATAGTCATCAACAGCTAGCAACATTGTAGCCTTAATATCACTATTAAGAGCAATTTCAACATTCATATGCCATCTAGATTCAGAAATATAGTGTTTGACCTGTCAGCCCTGGTGTGGTCTTCCCTCAAACTGTTTCCCTCCATTTTTTCCTGAAATAATTTTTTGGGTCTTAGGGCTGTGTGCACTTTACCACTGCTAATCTATGCTAAAGTGCTTGTGCTCACTCCCCTAAATATGTTAAATTGTTTTACTCCTGATTGGCATATTTCATTTACTTATAAGTCACTTGTCGAGTGGTATACCATGTTCCCAGGCCTGCAAATCAAATTCTACTAGTGGTTCTTCAGCACTTCTTGTGCCACCCACTTCAGTTACTTCTTAAAATATACCCCAGGCCTGCCATTGCAGTCTGAATGTAGTTTAAAACTGCCAATTTGGCTTGGCAATATAAACCTCTTTGCCAAGTACAGAAACTCCCCTTTCATTGCATATAAGTCACTGCTAAGGTAGGCCCTAGGTAGTCCATAGGGTGGGTTACATTCTAATAAAAGGTTTGTGCATTTACTTTTCTGTTGTACATGTCCTGGTAGTGGAAAACATTTACATTCATGTTCACTAATCAGTGGACTACCTGCCACAAAAGATATTATTGGGCAGCTTTATTACATTTAATAATTGCAATCTTTTGATTGGGGACAAATAATCATTTCATATTTGGAATGTATTTCATTTTAATGAAAAATCCTCTTTAATGGTAGTCAGACTTTAAATTACAATTTGAAAAATGAAACTTTTAGAAAGTTAAACAGGTAATGGTGCCTACAAAGGATTTTTTGGCATAGTCATTTTTGTCGATCTATCAACTACTCAAGTTGTCTAACCATGACATTGTAAATCAATGAAAGCAGTGCATATAATGACTTCTCTTATTAAATAAATTCCCTTAGTAGGGTGTATATTGTGTGTTTAGTTTATATCAAAACACATACAAGACATTAGGGGTTCACAATAAACTCTTCACATACATTGATTACAGATATTTCAATTACTATCCACAAAGGTTAGCTAGTCATCAATGTATGAATTCCCACATCTTAAACTGTCATATATGGAGTCTGTCCTATACAAAGACAATAGATCTCTCAAATTAAATCTAACAATAAGTGCTGTACTATATATATGAGAGCGTTTTCTAGTTATAGCTTCTAACTTTAGTGGAACCTCGCACAAGACCACTGAGGGATGCCGCAGTCATAGAGTCCGAAAAATAAATTTTGATTTCCATTCTCTCCACCAAAAGGAGGTTTGATAAAATGTAATTGAAATCTTCTTATTCAAATTAGAAGACAATCCTCCTTGGCAATCAGTCATTAGCTCACTACCCAGGGGCCCCGGAACTTCACATTAATCTGTTGTCCTGAATATTGTCTCACAGAATTAATACAACAGAAAACAAAAGGTCAATGCCTAACAAAATTTTGCTTTTAGTAATTGTTAAATTTAATTTTGAGAGGTCTAGTTCCTACATATAGGACAGTCTCTATATCTCACATTTTAAGAAGAGGGAATTCAAACATTGATAGGTGCTTAAAAAGATGACTCTCTCTACCATTCATACAATGTTACAGGCTATTAGGACAAACATTGGACTGACCACATCGAGTTATCTAGCATTTATGGAGACTTTAAAATTCTGATTGAAAATTGATAACGATGAGTGTTTCAAAATATCTACACTGTGTAAAAAGGAAATTATAAATAGTGAATTATACTGGTCAAGATCTGCCAGGGCAGAGATCCATGACTTAAGTAAGAAATTAGCAGTACAAAGTTGTATGACAAAACTAACAGAAATCTGATCTGTGAGATGGAAGACTGGATCTGCTCCCTTCCTCCAAGTCTAACCTGAGTGACTCCAAGGGTCAGTTGACTTAACTCCTGTTCTGAAGTAGAGGCACACAAAAGGCTCTAAGGGTCTCCCTGAAACTGCCCAGCTGACCTACTGCACTGGACCTGCCTACACCTGCAACCGGACCTGTCTGTGCCCTGCTGGCCTCTGCTAGAGTGAGTCCCTGATTCCCAAGAGGTGCCTCCCCAGATCCTGAACTCTTAGCTAACATTAGCGTGTGCTCCTCAACACAAAAAGGTGAAATCCTTAGGTTTTGGGCTCTTTGCCACCGTGAGCAAGCCTGTTCTGCCAGTCATGACAACCACCAATGTGAAGCTCCGGTGAACCCAACTCTCTAGTGGCTGCCAGCGATGACTGGCAACATAAGATCACCACTTTGCGCTACAGCAGTGATAGCCCATGGTGACCACCAGTGTGATGCTCCATCGATGACCCTCAGCAACAACTGACTGGATCTACATGCTACAGCAATGACTGTCCACAATGCCTAGCCTTCTTTTCACATTACACAAACTATCATCCGCAATGCCCTCCTTACTTCTCGCAGTCTCCGCCACCATGAATGGAACTCTTCATGCCGTACATTGAGAAGATAACACTTTCAATAGGGCTAACCTGGTCCCTCATTGTGGCCCGCACTCCATCACAGTTGGCCTGAACCTGCGACTTTTCCCCAGTCTTGCATGACCAGATAATTTCTATTATAGCTTTGTGAATTTAGGTGCTATACTTAACCTAAAACTTTGAAACTTAATATCTCTGGTGATATTGATTAGAGTTTAGTCTTTTTGGTATCATTGCATTCATTAAAGTGTATCCAATTTGTCTGAATTGTTTTGACATTTTTCCTCTGTTCTGTTGTCACTTTATTACTGTTTGTGTGCTTCAAAAATAATTTGCATATTGCCTCTAAGTTAAGCCCGACTACTTTTGTGCCAAGCCACCAGAGGGTAATGCACTGGCTAATTTAGCGACTTTTGTTGTTCAGCCTGACAAGGATTGTGGTTGTTAGTTGTTGGTTGAGTAGGGTTTTCACCACCTTAACTCAAATAGCAACCTGACTAATTAACATTCATTAGGCTGCTTGTTCTGTGACCCCCAGTGACTGTGCATTACCCCTTCAGGCCACTTCCTTTCCCCATTCCTTATATTATGTGTTGAACACTAGGCTTGGTTGAAGTTCATAGTTTGTTTAATTTCGAGATTTTTGTGTCATGCTTGTTAAGTGAAATTCCTGATATTATACCATGTCTTGTCATTGTGTGTTATTTGCAGTTAAACTTTACTACAAATGCACCTTTCACAATACAAATTTACAGTGAATGCAATGTTGGTTTTTAGAGTGAAAAGAATCAAACATCGATGTGAAGACGCATTTTGCACTAAAATATAGAGCTGAATCATGGATTTGCATTTCACGTAATAATGTACAAATTCTACCAAAATGTCACATCATTACAAAGAAATTTGCAAAAATGTTGCACACCCTTAAAAACTCAAGTAAAGTACCTACAGTGGATCATACAATGGTGATTATGTTGGCAGATAGATTATGTGAGCTGGATATAAAGGTTCTATAAAGGAAATGCTAAAATGAAAAAGGGACTCATGCATCTTAAAGTCATTCTATCCTCTTCCTTATCCTCAAATGTAATTGTACAAAGAAAATATGGCACAGAAATCGTATGAAAAAAAAGTCTCATTGAGGACATTTGATTGACACTTGTGAAAATCTGAGTTTGTGATTTCCTGGATCTGAGTCAACTCCCAGCACCAGTAGATGCCTATTCTATGAATTCCGCAAGAACCCAAGGTTATCTCTTTTCCAGCTCAATAAATATCTTTCCAAGAAAGAATGGATAATGTTTCTATTCCTAGGTTTCTGATAACCTAGAAAGTGTGGAATCTGCGATGCTACAAATGTGGATTCCAAAATTTCTAAACCGGATAGCAAGTCTGCTGCACTAGGTGCTGCTGGAACTCCAGTAGAACCAGATGACTGCAATATTGAAAGTTTCTTGCTTTAATTTATTTATTTCCAATTGCATTTTATGCATCATATTTGTGATTGTTTTATCCCTTTCTACATCTTCATCTAAGGCCTGAGCCATTGCTCGACTATCCTGGAAGAATCTTGGCTACAAGAGAAGGGACTAATACAAATTTTTAGGCTTCGGAGGCGAGTTTTACCCCATAAAATTTGGTGGAGTTACAAAAATACTCCGCAAGATTCCATGGAATTCTGCAAACAGGCATAAACAGTCATGTTGCCCTGGACATGCAGTTATTTAGTGCCAGGAGCTCATTCAGTGCTGAAAACTCAGCGTGAATGGCACCATGCAGCACACCAGATGATGCAGCTTCTCAAATTGATTTTGCTGTCCCATGAGTAGATTTTCTACTTGAGTGGGAGCTTTTTGACCATGAATTGTTGTGACCACCCACGATGGCCCGAATGGTTGAAATCCTGGCTGAGTGCCCTTCGAGTGACCAAAAAATTTTCTGGAGATGCCATATCTTGCTTGTACTACCCAGTTTAATACTGGTAAGACGTGCGTGAGAAAGAACTCCTCCCTGTTGCGGTTAGCAGAATTTAGCCATAACTCTGTGTTACAAGCGTAATGCGCACTGGACAAAATGTCACCAATTCCACGGGTGGAGCGGAATATATTGACCATCCCTACAACTATGCTTCCTAATAACTGGTCAAAATGTTTCAAAGGCTGTACATGGATATTTGAAATGGTGAAGCTCTGAATTTGTAGAACATTTTTCAGCCTTGGAGATGCTTGCATGAAACTTGTCTGGTGTGTCATTTGATCTCCTTGAGGCATCAGCCTTCGATTAAGAAGCCATGGGCTTGGCAATGTGTGAAGTATTGATGATGAACTTGAAGGCAGAGGGTGTAGAGAAATCTTTGTTGTTTGAGTTGCTATATGGTCCGCAACTAGGAATGTTCAGTGTATTCAACTTAAAGGGATAGCATGCATCTACCAAATACTGACAAACAGGGTTTAGGATATTCAAATTGTTGCCACTCCAATAGGTCTTTCAGATATTCCTGTCCCTCATTTAAAGGTCAGTTTAAAAATAGATAGAACTTCCACAGTGGATTCTTCAGCTACCTTTCCACCAGCAATGACCCTCTGTGCCTGACTATACACAATTCGTCAGGTCTTCCACTTGAAGGCAAAATTACTTACACCTTCAACACATGGTGTCTTTTTTTTCAGAGTACTAGATTCTGGATACTGTCAAAAAGAGATACAAAACAGATATTTTGTTCCTTCCTTCCAATATATGATTTCCTTAGATTGCAGATTCTCAAGAGCATGTGAAGCAAATTGCAATAATGTTTTCTTAGTAAAAAAGGCTGCGGCATGAATGCTAGAGACAAATGAGATGTAGAAGTGTTCAGTGTCACGGTGTTCATGGTAGGTAAGCAGTTAAAGTCTTCCAACTGTAAGATATTAGCAGCAGCCAGGCATACTTTTCTGGTGTTCCAACCTCTTTTCCTGGCCAATTCAAATGTTGTATTAAATACAAAATACTACCACAGAGGCATACATCAACAATCTGAGTGACACCAAGTCCAAAGGTCTCATTCATCTGGTCTCCAAAATAGGAAGGCAGAAATGATCCATTTTTTTTTCTTTTTGTTGTTCATATCAAAGAAATGAAAAATTATACTTCAGACACATTTAACTATAATTTTCCCTCATCTGCAGACTTCTCAGCACAATGTGCTTCTACCTCAGTTTTGATCCAGGTTTCAAGATTCAAAGGAACAGAGAGTGGATGCTGTCTCTTGCCAGTCACCAGATGATTCATTGTATGTTTGCCATCCAATTTAATTGTATCCAATGCATTCTTCTACACCTAAAATTGTTGGAAGCTTGTGCTTCAATCTCTACTACACGGCAGTGAGCATAGTATCTGGATTCTGCTTTCTGGGCACAAAGCAGAGTTTTTTTTCTGTTTGCACGCTCGAGATTTGTTTTGCTACTCGCTTGCGAGCACTACAATATTCTTGGGCAGCAAGTGAGTGTGCAAGGCTCTCGCCCGCTCACACGGCTTCCGGCCATGAGAGCGTCAATGTACTGATGCTAGTGATTGCAAAAGGACTACCCGAGTAGCTTTTTGATTCCAGAAGCAGTTAAATCAACAAAAAGAGGTTTTCAATTGGATTACTTGACAGTGAACAGGTTTATTTGTTCTTTTGTGCGAGAAGGCATTTTCCTTTTACTTTCTTTTCCTACAGGAACAAAGTGCTCCAGAGAATCCAACTTCCTCTTCCTGTCCATCAGGCTCCTCCCACTGCTTTGTCCAGCTCCTGGTCACTTTTAATTTGGATTTAGAGCTGGAAGAATCATTCTCCTTGTCTGCTGTAAAAATTCCATTGGATTTTAGGACTTTGTATTTGAGATTTGAAAAGCAAGTTCAAAAACTCTTGTTTAAGTGTGTTGTTTGTTTGATAGAGGGCATGCATTAGTATTTATTTTTACTTTTATTTGAATTTTCAAATGTATTGAGGTGGGTGGCCTGCAGTTTCAGTAGGGGCCTTGTTGGACATGGCCCTTCTTAGGGGTTTTCCCTAAAACGTAATGTTTTTCCCCTTCTGTTTTTTTGCAGAAACGGTCCTAGGAAGCTTGTTTCCGGTCCAGGGAATGCATGGCTTGACAGTTCGAGCTGGACTGTTCCCATGAGGCACAGGGTCAGACTGATTTGCATATTACCATGTCTGAACTGGGGTGGCAGAGTGGGCTAAAGAACGGTGATGGATCAAACCCAGATCTGTTGACTGGGTGTGAGTGTTTGATTGGTTCTGATGCTCCGTCCATCACCACCCCCTTTAGTACCGCTTTGTTTGCCATAAGTTGGCAGGGTATGCTCAGAAGAGAGTCCCTTGCTCACTTTGCCACTGGATTCAAACAAGCCTGGCTGAAGACGGCTGAAATGCCAGAAACCGGTCCTAGGAAGCTTGTTTCCGGTCCAGGGAAGGCATGGCTTGGCAGTTTGGGCTGGACTGTTCCCATGAGGTACAGGGTCAGACTGATTTGCATATGGCAATGTCTGAACTGGGGTGGCAGAGTGGGCTAAAGAACGGTGATGGATCAAACCCAGATCTGTTGACTGGGTGTGAGTGTTTGATTGGTTCTGATGCTCCGTCCATCACCACCCCCTTTTGTACCGCTTTGTTCGCCATAAGTTGGCAGGGTATGCTCAGACGTGAGTCCCTTGCTCACTTTGCCACTGGATTCGAGCAAGCGTGGCTGAAGATGGCTGAAATGCCAGAAACCGGTCCTAGGAAGCTTGTTTCCGGTCCAGGGAAGGCATGGATTGGCAGTTCGGGCTGGACTGCTCCCATAAGGCACAGGGTCAGACTGATTTGCATATGGCCATGTCTGAACTGGGGTGGCAGAGTGGGCTAAAGAACGGCGATGGATCAAACCCAGATCTGTTGACGGGGTGTGAGTGTTTGATTGGTTCTGATGCTCCGTCCATCACCACCCCCTTTTTTACCGCTTTGTAGGCCATAAGTTGATAGGGTATGCTCAGACGTGAGTCCCTTGCTCACTTTGCCACTGGATTCAAGCAAGCCTGGCTGAAGACAGCTGAAATGCCAGACACCGGTCCTAGGAAGCTTGTTTCCGGTCCAGGGAAGGCATGGCTTGGCAGTTCGGGCTGGACTGTTCCGATGAGGCACAGGGCCAGACTGATTTGCATATGGCCATGTCTGAACTGGGGTGGCAGAGTGGGCTAAAGAACAGTGATGGATCAAACCCAGATCTGTTGACTGGGTGTGTATATGATTGATTCGTTCTGATGCTCCGTCCATCACCACCCTCTTTTGTAGTGCTCTGTTTGCCATAAGTTGGCAGGGTATGCTCAGACGTGAGTCTCTTGCTCACTTTGCCACTGGATTCAAAGATGCCTGCCTGAAGACGGCTGAAATGCCAGAAACCGGTCCTAGGAAGCTTGTTTCCGGTCCAGGAAAGGCATGGCTTGGCAGTTCGGGCTGGACTGTTCCGATGAGGCACAGGGCCAGACTGATTTGCATATGGCCATGTCTGAACTGGGGTGGCAGAGTGGACTAAATAACGGTGATGGATCAAACCCAGATCTGTTGACTGGGTGTGAGTGTTTGATTGGTTCTGATGCTCCGTCCATCACCACCCCCTTTTGTACCGCTTTATTTGCCATAAGTTGGCAGGGAATGCTCAGACGTGACTCCCTTGCTCACTTTGCCACTGAATTTAAACAAGACTGGCTGAAGACGGCTGAAATCCTAGAAACCAGTCCTAGGAAGCTTGTTTCCGGTCCAGGGAAGGCATGGCTTGGCAGTTCGGGCTGGACTGTTCCCATGAGGCACAGGGTCAGACTGATTAGCATATGGCCATGTCTGAACTGGGGTGGCAGAGTGGGCTAAAGAACGGTGATGGATCAAACCCAGATCTGTTGACTGGGTGTGAGTGTTTGATTGGTTCTGATGCTCCGTCCATCACCACCCCCTTTTGTACCGCTTTGTTCGCCATAAGTTGGCAGGGTATGCTCAGACGTGAGTCCCTTGCTCACTTTGCTACTGGATTCAAGCAAGCCTGGCTGAAGACAGCTGAAATGCCAGAAACCGGTCCTAGGAAGCTTGTTTCCGGTCCAGGGAAGGCATTGATTGGTAGTTCGGGCTGGACTGTTCCCATGGGGCACAGGGTCAGACTGATTTGCATATGGCCATGTCTGAACTGGGGTGGCAGAGTGGGCTAAAGAACAGTGATGGATCAAACCCAGATCTGTTGACTTGGTGTGAGTGTTTGATTGGATCTGATGCTCCGTCCATCACCACCCCCTTTTGCACCGCTTTGTTTGCCATAAGTTGGCAGGGTATGCTCAGACGTGAGTCCCTTGCTCACTTTGCCACTGGATTCAAGCAAGCCTGGCTGAAGACAGCTGAAATGCCAGAAACCGGTTCTAGGAAGCTTGTTTCCGGTCCAGGGAAGGCATGGCTTGGCAGTTCGGGCTGGACTGTTCCCATGAGGCACAGGGTCAGACCGATTTGCTTATGGCCATGTCTGAACTGGGGTGGCAGAGTGGGCTAAAGAACAGTGATGGATCAAACCTGGATCTGTTGACTGGGTGTGAGTGTTTGATTGGTTCTGATGCTCCGTCCATCACCACCCTCTTTTGTACCGCTTTGTTCGCCATAAGTTGGCAGGGAATGCTCAGACGGGAGTCCCTTGCTCACTTTGCCACTGTATTCAAGCAAGCCTGGCTGAAGACGGCTGAAATGCCAGAAACCGGTCCTAGGAAGCTTGTTTCCGGTCCAGGGAAGGCATGGCTTGGCAGTTTGGGCTGAATTGCATATGACCATGTCTGAACTGGGGTGGTAGAGTGGGTTAAAGAACGATGATGGATCAAACTCAGATCTTTTGATTGGGTATGAGCGTTTGATTGGTTCTGATGCTTCGTCCATCACCACCCACTTTTGTACCGCTTTGTTCGCCATAAGTTGGCAGGATATGCTCAGACGTGAGTCCCTTGCTCACTTTGCCACTGGATTCAAGCAAGCCTGGCTGAAGACGGCTGAAATGCCAGAAACTGGTCCTAGGAAGCATGTTTCCGGTCCACGGAAGGCATGGATTGGCAGTTCGGGCTGGACTGTTCCCATGAGGCACAGGGTCAGACTGATTTGCATATGGCAATGTCTGAACTGGGGTGGCAGAGTGGGCTAAAGAACGGTGATGGATCAAATCCAGATCTGTTGACTGGGTGTGAGTGTTTGATTGGTTCTGATGCTTCGTCCATCACCACCCCCTTTTGAACCGCTTTGTTCGCCATAAGTTGGCAGGGTATGCTCAGACATGAGTCCCTTGCTCACTTTGCCACTGGATTCAAGCAAGCCTGGCTGAAGACGGATGAAATGCCAGAAACCGGTCCTAGGAAGCTTGTTTCCGGTCCAGGGAAGGCATGGCTTGGCAGTTCGGGCTGGACTGTTCCCATGAGGCACAGGGTCAGACTGATTTGCATATGGCCATGTCTGAACTGGGGTGGCAGAGTGGGTTAAAGAACGTTGATGGATCTAACCCAGATCTGTTGACTGGGTGTGAGTGTTTGATTGGTTCTGATGCTCTGTTCTTCACCACCCCCTTTTGAACTGCTTTGTTCGCCATAAGTTGGCAGGGTATGCTCAGACGTGAGTCCCTTGCTCACTTTGCCACTGGATTCAAGCAAGCCTGGCAGAAGACGGCTGAAGTGCCAGAAGCCGGTCCTAAGAAGCTTGTTTCCAGTCAAGGGAAGGCATGGCTTGGCAGTTCGGACTGGACTGTTCCCATGAGGTACAGGGTCAGACTGATTTGCATATGGCCATGTCTGAACTGGGGTGGCAGAGTGGGCTAAAGAACGGTGATGGATCAAACCCAGATCTGTTGACTGGGTGTAAGTGTTTGGTTGGTTCTGATGCTCCGTCCATCACCGCCCCCTTTTGTACCGCTTTGTTCGCCATAACCTGGCAGGGTATGCTCAGACGTGAGTCCCTTGCTCACTTTGCCACTGGATTCAAGCAAGCCTGGCTGAAGATGGCTGAATTGCCAGAAACCGGTCCTAGGAAGCTTGTTTCCGGTCCAGGGAACGCATGGCTTGGCAGTTCGGGCTGGACTGTTCCCATGAGGCACAGGGTCAGTCTGATTTGCATATGGCCATGTCTGAACTAGGGTGGCAGACTGGGCTAAAGAATGGTGATGGATCAAACCCAGATCTGTTGACTGGGTGTGAGTGTTTGATTGGTTCTGATGCTCCGTCCATCACCACCCTCTTTTGTAGTGCTTTGTTTGCCATAAGTTGGCAGGGTATGCTCAGACGTGAGTCTCTTGCTCACTTTGCCACTGGATTCAAGCAAGCCTGGCTGAAGACGGCTGAAATGCCATAAACCGGTCCTAGGAAGCTTGTTTCCGGTCCAGGGAAGGCATGGCTTGGCAGTTCGGGCTGGACTGTTCCCATGAGGCACAGGGCCAGACTGATTTTCATATGGCCATGTCTGAACAGGGGTGGCAGAGTGGGCTAAAGAACGGTGATGGATCAAACCCAGATCTGTTGACTGGGTGTGAGTGTTTGATTGGTTCTGATGCTCCGTCCATCACCACCCCCTTTTGTACCGCTTTATTTGCCATAAGTTGGCAGGGAATGCTCAGACGTGACTCCCTTGCTCACTTTGCCACTGAATTCAAACAAGCCTGGCTGAAGACGGCTGAAATGCTAGAAACCAGTCCTAGGAAGCTTGTTTACGGTCCAGGGAAGGCATGGCTTGGCAGTTCGGGCTGGACTGTTCCCATGAGGCACAGGGTCAGACTGATTAGCATATGGCCATGTCTGAACTGGGGTGGCAGAGTGGGCTAAAGAACGGTGATGGATCAAACCCAGATCTGTTGACTGGGTGTGAGTGTTTGATTGGTTCTGATGCTCTTTACAACACCACCCTCTTTTGTAGTTCTTTGTTTGCCATAAGTTGGCAGGGTATGCACAGACGTGAATCTCTTGCTCACTTTGCCACTGGATTCAAGCAAGCCTGGCTGAAGACGGCTGAAATGCCGGAAACCGGTTCTAGGAAGTTTGTTTCCGGTCCAGGGAAGGCATGGCTTGGCAGTTTGGGCTGGACTGTTCCCATGAGGCACAGGGTCAGATTGATTTGCATATGGCCATGTCTGAATTGGGGTGGCAGAGTGGGCTAAAGAACAGTGATGGATCAAACCTGGATCTGTTGACTGGGTGTGAGTGTTTGATTGGTTCTGATGCTCCATCCATCACCACCCTCTTTTGTACCGCTTTGTTCGCCATAAGTTGGCAGGGAATGCTCAGACGGGAGTCCCTTGCTCACTTTGCCACTGTATTCAAGCAAACCTGGCTGAAGACGGCTGAAATGCCAGAAACCGGTCCTAGGAAGCTTGTTTCCGGTCCAGGGAAGGCATGGCTTGACAGTTTGGGCTGAATTGCATATGACCATGTCTGAACTGGGGTGGTAGAGTGGGTTAAAGAACGATGATGGATCAAACTCAGATCTTTTGATTAAGTATGAGCGTTTGATTGGTTCTGATGCTCCGTCCATCACCACCCACTTTTGTACCGCTTTGTTCGCCATAAGTTGGCAGGATATGCTCAGACGTGAGTCCCTTGCTCACTTTGCCACTGGATTCAAGCAAGCCTGGCTGAAGACGGCTGAAATGCCAGAAACTGGTCCTAGGAAGCATGTTTCCGGTCCAGGGAAGGCATGGCTTGGCAGTTCGGGCTGGACTGTTCCCATGAGGCACAGGGTCAGACTGATTTGCATATGGCCATGTCTGAACTGGGGTGACAGAGTGGGCTAAAGAACGGTGATGGATCAAACCCAGATCTGTTGACTGGGTGTGAGTGTTTGATTGGTTCTGATGCTCCGTCCATCACCACCCTCTTTTGTACCGCTTTGTTTGCCATAAGTTGGCAGGGTATGCTCAGACGTGAGTCCCTTGCTCACTATGCCTCTGGATTCAAGCAAGCCTGGCAGAAGACGGCTGAAATGCCAGAAACCTGTCTTAGGAAGCTTGTTTCCAGTCCAGGGAAGGCATGGCTTGGCAGTTTGGGCTGGACTGTTCCCATGAGGCACAGGGTCAGACTGATTTGCATATGGCCATGTCTGAACTGGGTTGGCAGAGTGGGCTAAAGAACGGTGATGGATCAAACCCAGATCTGTTGACTGGGAGTGAGTGTTTGATTGGTTCTGATGCTCCATTCATCACCACCCCCTTTTGTACCGCTTTGTTTGCCATAAGTTGGCAGGGTATGCTCAGACGTGAGTCCCTTGCTCACTTTGCCACTGGATTCAAGCAAGCCTGGCTGAAGATGGCTGAATTGCCAGAAACCGGTCCTAGGAAGCTTTTTTCCGGTCCAGGAAACGCATGGCTTGGCAGTTCGGGCTGGACTGTTCCCATGAGGCACAGGGTCAGTCTGATTTGCATATGGCCATGTCTGAACTAGGGTGGCAGACTGGGCTAAAGAATGGTGATGGATCAAACCCAGATCTGTTGACTGGGTGAGTGTTTGATTGGTTCTGATGCTCCGTCCATCACCACCCTCTTTTGTAGTGCTTTGTTTGCCATAAGTTGGCAGGGTATGCTCAGACGTGAGTCTCTTGCTCACTTTGCCACTGGATTCAAGCAAGCCTGGCTGAAGACGGCTGAAATGCCATAAACCGGTCCTAGGAAGCTTGTTTCCGGTCCAGGGAAGGCATGGCTTGGCAGTTCGGGCTGGACTGTTCCCATGAGGCACAGGGCCAGACTGATTTTCATATGGCCATGTCTGAACAGGGGTGGAAGAGTGGGCTAAAGAACGGTGATGGATCAAACCCAGATCTGTTGACTGGGTGTGAGTGTTTGATTGGTTCTGATGCTCCGTCCATCACCACCCCCTTTTGTACCGCTTTATTTGCCATAAGTTGGCAGGGAATGCTCAGACGTGACTCCCTTGCTCACTTTGCCACTGAATTTAAACAAGCCTGGCTGAAGACGGCTGAAATGCTAGAAACCAGTCCTAGGAAGCTTGTTTCCGGTCCAGGGAAGGCATGGCTTGGCAGTTCGGGCTGGACTGTTCCCATGAGGCACAGGGTCAGACTGATTAGCATATGGCCATGTCTGAACTGGGGTGGCAGAGTGGGCTAAAGAACGGTGATGGATCAAACCCAGATCTGTTGACTGGGTGTGAGTGTTTGATTGGTTCTGATGCTCCGTCCATCACCACCCCCTTTTGTACCGCTTTGTTCGCCATAAGTTGGCAGGGTATGCTCAGACGTGAGTCCCTTGCTCACTTTGCTACTGGATTCAAGCAAGCCTGGCTGAAGACAGCTGAAATGCCAGAAACCGGTCCTAGGAAGCTTGTTTCCGGTCCAGGGAAGGCATTGATTGGTAGTTCGGGCTGGACTGTTCCCATGGGGCACAGGGTCAGACTGATTTGCATATGGCCATGTCTGAACTGGGGTGGCAGAGTGGGCTAAAGAACAGTGATGGATCAAACCCAGATCTGTTGACTTGGTGTGAGTGTTTGATTGGATCTGATGCTCCGTCCATCACCACCCCCTTTTGCACCGCTTTGTTTGCCATAAGTTGGCAGGGTATGCTCAGACGTGAGTCCCTTGCTCACTTTGCCACTGGATTCAAGCATGCCTGGCTGAAGACAGCTGAAATGCCAGAAACCGGTTCTAGGAAGCTTGTTTCCGGTCCAGGGAAGGCATGGTTTGGCAGTTCGGGCTGGACTGTTCCCATGAGGCACAGGGTCAGACCGATTTGCTTATGGCCATGTCTGAACTGGGGTGGCAGAGTGGGCTAAAGACAAGTGATGGATCAAACCTGGATCTGTTGACTGGGTGTGAGTGTTTGATTGGTTCTGATGCTCCGTCCATCACCACCCTCTTTTGTACCGCTTTGTTCGCCATAAGTTGGCAGGGAATGCTCAGACGGGAGTCCCTTGCTCACTTTGCCACTGTATTCAAGCAAGCCTGGCTGAAGACGGCTGAAATGCCAGAAACCGGTCCTAGGAAGCTTGTTTCCGGTCCAGGGAAGGCATGGCTTGGCAGTTTGGGCTGAATTGCATATGACCATGTCTGAACTGGGGTGGTAGAGTGGGTTAAAGAACGATGATGGATCAAACTCAGATCTTTTGATTGGGTATGAGCGTTTGATTGGTTCTGATGCTTCGTCCATCACCACCCACTTTTGTACCGCTTTGTTCGCCATAAGTTGGCAGGATATGCTCAGACGTGAGTCCCTTGCTCACTTTGCCACTGGATTCAAGCAAGCCTGGCTGAAGACGGCTGAAATGCCAGAAACTGGTCCTAGGAAGCATGTTTCCGGTCCACGTAAGGCATGGATTGGCAGTTCGGGCTGGACTGTTCCCATGAGGCACAGGGTCAGACTGATTTGCATATGGCAATGTCTGAACTGGGGTGGCAGAGTGGGCTAAAGAACGGTGATGGATCAAATCCAGATCTGTTGACTGGGTGTGAGTGTTTGATTGGTTCTGATGCTTCGTCCATCACCACCCCCTTTTGAACCGCTTTGTTCGCCATAAGTTGGCAGGGTATGCTCAGACATGAGTCCCTTGCTCACTTTGCCACTGGATTCAAGCAAGCCTGGCTGAAGACGGATGAAATGCCAGAAACCGGTCCTAGGAAGCTTGTTTCCGGTCCAGGGAAGGCATGGCTTGGCAGTTCGGGCTGGACTGTTCCCATGAGGCACAGGGTCAGACTGATTTGCATATGGCCATGTCTGAACTGGGGTGGCAGAGTGGGTTAAAGAACGTTGATGGATCTAACCCAGATCTGTTGACTGGGTGTGAGTGTTTGATTGGTTCTGATGCTCTGTTCTTCACCACCCCCTTTTGAACTGCTTTGTTCGCCATAAGTTGGCAGGGTATGCTCAGACGTGAGTCCCTTGCTCACTTTGCCACTGGATTCAAGCAAGCCTGGCAGAAGACGGCTGAAGTGCCAGAAGCCGGTCCTAAGAAGCTTGTTTCCAGTCCAGGGAAGGCATGGCTTGGCAGTTCGGACTGGACTGTTCCCATGAGGTACAGGGTCAGACTGATTTGCATATGGCCATGTCTGAACTGGGGTGGCAGAGTGGGCTAAAGAACGGTGATGGATCAAACCCAGATCTGTTGACTGGGTGTAAGTGTTTGGTTGGTTCTGATGCTCCGTCCATCACCGCCCCCTTTTGTACCGCTTTGTTCGCCATAACCTGGCAGGGTATGCTCAGACGTGAGTCCCTTGCTCACTTTGCCACTGGATTCAAGCAAGCCTGGCTGAAGACGGCTGAAATGCCAGAAATCGGTCCTAGTAAGCTTTTTTCCGGTCCAGAGAAGGAATGGCTTGGCAGTTCAGGCTGGACTGTTCCCATGAGGCACAGGGTCAGACTGATTTGCATATGGCCAAGTCTGAATTGGGGTGGCAGAGTGGGTTAAAGAACGGTGATGGATCAAACCCAGATCTGTTTACTGGGTGTGAGTGTTTGATTGGTTCTGAGTCTCCGTTCTTCACCAACCCCCTTTTGACCTGCTTTGTTCGCCATAAGTTGGCAGGGTATGCTCAGACGTGAGTCCCTTGCTCACTTTGCCACTGGATTCAAGCAAGCCTGGCTGAAGACGGTTGAAATGCCAGAAACCGGTCCTAAGAAGCCTGTTTCCGGTCCAGGGAAGTCATGGCTTGGCAGTTCGGGCTGGACTGTTCCCATGAGGCACAGGGTCAGACTGATTTGCATATGGCCATGTCTGAACTGGGGTGGCAGAGTGGGCTAAGGAAAGGTGATGGATCAAACCTGGATCTGTTGACTGGGTGTGAGTGTTTGATTGGTTCTGATGCTCCATCCATCACCACCCTCTTTTGTACCGCTTTGTTCGCCATAAGTTGGCAGGGAATGCTCAGACGGGAGTCCCTTGCTCACTTTGCCACTGTATTCAAGCAAACCTGGCTGAAGACGGCTGAAATGCCAGAAACCGGTCCTAGGAAGCTTGTTTCCGGTCCAGGGAAGGCATGGCTTGACAGTTTGGGCTGAATTGCATATGACCATGTCTGAACTGGGGTGGTAGAGTGGGTTAAAGAACGATGATGGATCAAACTCAGATCTTTTGATTAAGTATGAGCGTTTGATTGGTTCTGATGCTCCGTCCATCACCACCCACTTTTGTACCGCTTTGTTCGCCATAAGTTGGCAGGATATGCTCAGACGTGAGTCCCTTGCTCACTTTGCCACTGGATTCAAGCAAGCCTGGCTGAAGACGGCTGAAATGCCAGAAACTGGTCCTAGGAAGCATGTTTCCGGTCCAGGGAAGGCATGGCTTGGCAGTTCGGGCTGGACTGTTCCCATGAGGCACAGGGTCAGACTGATTTGCATATGGCCATGTCTGAACTGGGGTGACAGAGTGGGCTAAAGAACGGTGATGGATCAAACCCAGATCTGTTGACTGGGTGTGAGTGTTTGATTGGTTCTGATGCTCCGTCCATCACCACCCTCTTTTGTACCGCTTTGTTTGCCATAAGTTGGCAGGGTATGCTCAGACGTGAGTCCCTTGCTCACTATGCCTCTGGATTCAAGCAAGCCTGGCAGAAGACGGCTGAAATGCCAGAAACCTGTCTTAGGAAGCTTGTTTCCAGTCCAGGGAAGGCATGGCTTGGCAGTTTGGGCTGGACTGTTCCCATGAGGCACAGGGTCAGACTGATTTGCATATGGCCATGTCTGAACTGGGTTGGCAGAGTGGGCTAAAGAACGGTGATGGATCAAACCCAGATCTGTTGACTGGGAGTGAGTGTTTGATTGGTTCTGATGCTCCATTCATCACCACCCCCTTTTGTACCGCTTTGTTTGCCATAAGTTGGCAGGGTATGCTCAGACGTGAGTCCCTTGCTCACTTTGCCACTGGATTCAAGCAAGCCTGGCTGAAGATGGCTGAATTGCCAGAAACCGGTCCTAGGAAGCTTTTTTCCGGTCCAGGAAACGCATGGCTTGGCAGTTCGGGCTGGACTGTTCCCATGAGGCACAGGGTCAGTCTGATTTGCATATGGCCATGTCTGAACTAGGGTGGCAGACTGGGCTAAAGAATGGTGATGGATCAAACCCAGATCTGTTGACTGGGTGAGTGTTTGATTGGTTCTGATGCTCCGTCCATCACCACCCTCTTTTGTAGTGCTTTGTTTGCCATAAGTTGGCAGGGTATGCTCAGACGTGAGTCTCTTGCTCACTTTGCCACTGGATTCAAGCAAGCCTGGCTGAAGACGGCTGAAATGCCATAAACCGGTCCTAGGAAGCTTGTTTCCGGTCCAGGGAAGGCATGGCTTGGCAGTTCGGGCTGGACTGTTCCCATGAGGCACAGGGCCAGACTGATTTTCATATGGCCATGTCTGAACAGGGGTGGAAGAGTGGGCTAAAGAACGGTGATGGATCAAACCCAGATCTGTTGACTGGGTGTGAGTGTTTGATTGGTTCTGATGCTCCGTCCATCACCACCCCCTTTTGTACCGCTTTATTTGCCATAAGTTGGCAGGGAATGCTCAGACGTGACTCCCTTGCTCACTTTGCCACTGAATTTAAACAAGCCTGGCTGAAGACGGCTGAAATGCTAGAAACCAGTCCTAGGAAGCTTGTTTCCGGTCCAGGGAAGGCATGGCTTGGCAGTTCGGGCTGGACTGTTCCCATGAGGCACAGGGTCAGACTGATTAGCATATGGCCATGTCTGAACTGGGGTGGCAGAGTGGGCTAAAGAACGGTGATGGATCAAACCCAGATCTGTTGACTGGGTGTGAGTGTTTGATTGGTTCTGATGCTCCGTCCATCACCACCCCCTTTTGTACCGCTTTGTTCGCCATAAGTTGGCAGGGTATGCTCAGACGTGAGTCCCTTGCTCACTTTGCTACTGGATTCAAGCAAGCCTGGCTGAAGACAGCTGAAATGCCAGAAACCGGTCCTAGGAAGCTTGTTTCCGGTCCAGGGAAGGCATTGATTGGTAGTTCGGGCTGGACTGTTCCCATGGGGCACAGGGTCAGACTGATTTGCATATGGCCATGTCTGAACTGGGGTGGCAGAGTGGGCTAAAGAACAGTGATGGATCAAACCCAGATCTGTTGACTTGGTGTGAGTGTTTGATTGGATCTGATGCTCCGTCCATCACCACCCCCTTTTGCACCGCTTTGTTTGCCATAAGTTGGCAGGGTATGCTCAGACGTGAGTCCCTTGCTCACTTTGCCACTGGATTCAAGCAAGCCTGGCTGAAGACAGCTGAAATGCCAGAAACCGGTTCTAGGAAGCTTGTTTCCGGTCCAGGGAAGGCATGGTTTGGCAGTTCGGGCTGGACTGTTCCCATGAGGCACAGGGTCAGACCGATTTGCTTATGGCCATGTCTGAACTGGGGTGGCAGAGTGGGCTAAAGACAAGTGATGGATCAAACCTGGATCTGTTGACTGGGTGTGAGTGTTTGATTGGTTCTGATGCTCCGTCCATCACCACCCTCTTTTGTACCGCTTTGTTCGCCATAAGTTGGCAGGGAATGCTCAGACGGGAGTCCCTTGCTCACTTTGCCACTGTATTCAAGCAAGCCTGGCTGAAGACGGCTGAAATGCCAGAAACCGGTCCTAGGAAGCTTGTTTCCGGTCCAGGGAAGGCATGGCTTGGCAGTTTGGGCTGAATTGCATATGACCATGTCTGAACTGGGGTGGTAGAGTGGGTTAAAGAACGATGATGGATCAAACTCAGATCTTTTGATTGGGTATGAGCGTTTGATTGGTTCTGATGCTTCGTCCATCACCACCCACTTTTGTACCGCTTTGTTCGCCATAAGTTGGCAGGATATGCTCAGACGTGAGTCCCTTGCTCACTTTGCCACTGGATTCAAGCAAGCCTGGCTGAAGACGGCTGAAATGCCAGAAACTGGTCCTAGGAAGCATGTTTCCGGTCCACGTAAGGCATGGATTGGCAGTTCGGGCTGGACTGTTCCCATGAGGCACAGGGTCAGACTGATTTGCATATGGCAATGTCTGAACTGGGGTGGCAGAGTGGGCTAAAGAACGGTGATGGATCAAATCCAGATCTGTTGACTGGGTGTGAGTGTTTGATTGGTTCTGATGCTTCGTCCATCACCACCCCCTTTTGAACCGCTTTGTTCGCCATAAGTTGGCAGGGTATGCTCAGACATGAGTCCCTTGCTCACTTTGCCACTGGATTCAAGCAAGCCTGGCTGAAGACGGATGAAATGCCAGAAACCGGTCCTAGGAAGCTTGTTTCCGGTCCAGGGAAGGCATGGCTTGGCAGTTCGGGCTGGACTGTTCCCATGAGGCACAGGGTCAGACTGATTTGCATATGGCCATGTCTGAACTGGGGTGGCAGAGTGGGTTAAAGAACGTTGATGGATCTAACCCAGATCTGTTGACTGGGTGTGAGTGTTTGATTGGTTCTGATGCTCTGTTCTTCACCACCCCCTTTTGAACTGCTTTGTTCGCCATAAGTTGGCAGGGTATGCTCAGACGTGAGTCCCTTGCTCACTTTGCCACTGGATTCAAGCAAGCCTGGCAGAAGACGGCTGAAGTGCCAGAAGCCGGTCCTAAGAAGCTTGTTTCCAGTCCAGGGAAGGCATGGCTTGGCAGTTCGGACTGGACTGTTCCCATGAGGTACAGGGTCAGACTGATTTGCATATGGCCATGTCTGAACTGGGGTGGCAGAGTGGGCTAAAGAACGGTGATGGATCAAACCCAGATCTGTTGACTGGGTGTAAGTGTTTGGTTGGTTCTGATGCTCCGTCCATCACCGCCCCCTTTTGTACCGCTTTGTTCGCCATAACCTGGCAGGGTATGCTCAGACGTGAGTCCCTTGCTCACTTTGCCACTGGATTCAAGCAAGCCTGGCTGAAGACGGCTGAAATGCCAGAAATCGGTCCTAGTAAGCTTTTTTCCGGTCCAGAGAAGGAATGGCTTGGCAGTTCAGGCTGGACTGTTCCCATGAGGCACAGGGTCAGACTGATTTGCATATGGCCAAGTCTGAATTGGGGTGGCAGAGTGGGTTAAAGAACGGTGATGGATCAAACCCAGATCTGTTTACTGGGTGTGAGTGTTTGATTGGTTCTGAGTCTCCGTTCTTCACCAACCCCCTTTTGACCTGCTTTGTTCGCCATAAGTTGGCAGGGTATGCTCAGACGTGAGTCCCTTGCTCACTTTGCCACTGGATTCAAGCAAGCCTGGCTGAAGACGGTTGAAATGCCAGAAACCGGTCCTAAGAAGCCTGTTTCCGGTCCAGGGAAGTCATGGCTTGGCAGTTCGGGCTGGACTGTTCCCATGAGGCACAGGGTCAGACTGATTTGCATATGGCCATGTCTGAACTGGGGTGGCAGAGTGGGCTAAGGAAAGGTGATGGATCAAACCCAGATCTGTTGACTGGGTGTAAGTGTTTGATTGGTTCTGATGCTCCGTCCATCACCGCCCCCTTTTGTACCGCTTTGTTCGCCATAACCTGGCAGGGTATGCTCAGACGTGAGTCCCTTGCTCACTTTGCCACTGGATTCAAGCAAGCCTGGCTGAAGATGGCTGAAATGCCAGAAACTGGTCCTAGGAAGCTTGTTTCCGGTCCAGGAAAGACATGGCTTGGCAGTTTGGGCTGGACTTTTCCCATGAGGCACAGGGTCAGACTGATTTGAATATGGCCATGTCTGAACTGGGGTGGCAGAGTGGGCTAAAGAACGGTGATGGATCAAACCCAGATCTGTTGACTGGGTGTTAGTGTTTGATTGGTTCTGATGCTCCGTCCATCACCACCCCCTTTTGTACCGCTTTGTTCGCCATAAGTTGGCAGGGTATGCTCAGACGTGAGTCCCTTGCTCACTTTGCCACTGGATACAAGCAAGCCTGGCTAAAGACTGCAGAAATGCCAGAAACCGGTCCTAGGAAGCTTGTTTACGGTCCAAGGAAGGCATGGCTTGTCAGTTCGGGCTGGACTGTTCCCATGAGGCACAGGGTCAGACTGATTTGCATATGGCCATGTCTGAACTGGGGTGGCAGAATGGGCTAAAGAACGGTGATGGATCAAACCCATATCTGTTGACTGGGTGTAAGTGTTTAATTGGTTCTGATGCTCCGTCCATCACCACCCCCTTTTGTACCGCTTTGTTCGCCATAAGTTGGCAGGGTATGCTCAGATGTGAGTCCCTTGCTCACTTTGCCACTGGATTCAAGCAAGCCTGGCTGAAGACGGCTGAAATGCTAGAAACCGGTCCTAGGTAGCTTTTTTCCTGTCCAGGGAAAGCATGGCTTGGCAGTTCGGGCTGGACTGTTCCCATGAGGCAAAGGGTCAGACTGATTTGCATATGGCCATGTCTGAACTCTGGTGGTAGAGTGGGCTAACGAACGGTGATGGATCAAACCAAGATCTGTTGACTGGGTGTGAGTGTTTGATTGGTTCTGATGCTCCGTCCATCCCTACCCCCTTTTGCACCTCTTTGTTCGCCATAAGTTGGCAGTGTATGCTCAGACGTGAGTCCCTTGCTCACTTTGCCACTGGATTCAAGCAAGCCTGCCTGAAGACGGTTGAAATGCCAGAAACCGGTCCTACGAAGCTTGTGTCCGGTCCAGGGAAGGCATTGATTGGTAGTTCGGGCTGGACTGTTCCCATGGGGCACAGGGTCAGACTGATTTGCATATGGCCATGTCTGAACTGGGGTGGCAGAGTGGGCTAAAGAACAGTGATGGATCAAACCCAGATCTGTTGACTTGGTGTGAGTGTTTGATTGGATCTGATGCTCCGTCCATCACCACCCCCTTTTGCACCGCTTTGTTTGCCATAAGTTGGCAGGGTATGCTCAGACGTGAGTCCCTTGCTCACTTTGCCACTGGATTCAAGCAAGCCTGGCTGAAGACAGCTGAAATGCCAGAAACCGGTTCTAGGAAGCTTGTTTCCGGTCCAGGGAAGGCATGGTTTGGCAGTTCGGGCTGGACTGTTCCCATGAGGCACAGGGTCAGACCGATTTGCTTATGGCCATGTCTGAACTGGGGTGGCAGAGTGGGCTAAAGACAAGTGATGGATCAAACCTGGATCTGTTGACTGGGTGTGAGTGTTTGATTGGTTCTGATGCTCCGTCCATCACCACCCTCTTTTGTACCGCTTTGTTCGCCATAAGTTGGCAGGGAATGCTCAGACGGGAGTCCCTTGCTCACTTTGCCACTGTATTCAAGCAAGCCTGGCTGAAGACGGCTGAAATGCCAGAAACCGGTCCTAGGAAGCTTGTTTCCGGTCCAGGGAAGGCATGGCTTGGCAGTTTGGGCTGAATTGCATATGACCATGTCTGAACTGGGGTGGTAGAGTGGGTTAAAGAACGATGATGGATCAAACTCAGATCTTTTGATTGGGTATGAGCGTTTGATTGGTTCTGATGCTTCGTCCATCACCACCCACTTTTGTACCGCTTTGTTCGCCATAAGTTGGCAGGATATGCTCAGACGTGAGTCCCTTGCTCACTTTGCCACTGGATTCAAGCAAGCCTGGCTGAAGACGGCTGAAATGCCAGAAACTGGTCCTAGGAAGCATGTTTCCGGTCCACGTAAGGCATGGATTGGCAGTTCGGGCTGGACTGTTCCCATGAGGCACAGGGTCAGACTGATTTGCATATGGCAATGTCTGAACTGGGGTGGCAGAGTGGGCTAAAGAACGGTGATGGATCAAATCCAGATCTGTTGACTGGGTGTGAGTGTTTGATTGGTTCTGATGCTTCGTCCATCACCACCCCCTTTTGAACCGCTTTGTTCGCCATAAGTTGGCAGGGTATGCTCAGACATGAGTCCCTTGCTCACTTTGCCACTGGATTCAAGCAAGCCTGGCTGAAGACGGATGAAATGCCAGAAACCGGTCCTAGGAAGCTTGTTTCCGGTCCAGGGAAGGCATGGCTTGGCAGTTCGGGCTGGACTGTTCCCATGAGGCACAGGGTCAGACTGATTTGCATATGGCCATGTCTGAACTGGGGTGGCAGAGTGGGTTAAAGAACGTTGATGGATCTAACCCAGATCTGTTGACTGGGTGTGAGTGTTTGATTGGTTCTGATGCTCTGTTCTTCACCACCCCCTTTTGAACTGCTTTGTTCGCCATAAGTTGGCAGGGTATGCTCAGACGTGAGTCCCTTGCTCACTTTGCCACTGGATTCAAGCAAGCCTGGCAGAAGACGGCTGAAGTGCCAGAAGCCGGTCCTAAGAAGCTTGTTTCCAGTCCAGGGAAGGCATGGCTTGGCAGTTCGGACTGGACTGTTCCCATGAGGTACAGGGTCAGACTGATTTGCATATGGCCATGTCTGAACTGGGGTGGCAGAGTGGGCTAAAGAACGGTGATGGATCAAACCCAGATCTGTTGACTGGGTGTAAGTGTTTGGTTGGTTCTGATGCTCCGTCCATCACCGCCCCCTTTTGTACCGCTTTGTTCGCCATAACCTGGCAGGGTATGCTCAGACGTGAGTCCCTTGCTCACTTTGCCACTGGATTCAAGCAAGCCTGGCTGAAGACGGCTGAAATGCCAGAAATCGGTCCTAGTAAGCTTTTTTCCGGTCCAGAGAAGGAATGGCTTGGCAGTTCAGGCTGGACTGTTCCCATGAGGCACAGGGTCAGACTGATTTGCATATGGCCAAGTCTGAATTGGGGTGGCAGAGTGGGTTAAAGAACGGTGATGGATCAAACCCAGATCTGTTTACTGGGTGTGAGTGTTTGATTGGTTCTGAGTCTCCGTTCTTCACCAACCCCCTTTTGACCTGCTTTGTTCGCCATAAGTTGGCAGGGTATGCTCAGACGTGAGTCCCTTGCTCACTTTGCCACTGGATTCAAGCAAGCCTGGCTGAAGACGGTTGAAATGCCAGAAACCGGTCCTAAGAAGCCTGTTTCCGGTCCAGGGAAGTCATGGCTTGGCAGTTCGGGCTGGACTGTTCCCATGAGGCACAGGGTCAGACTGATTTGCATATGGCCATGTCTGAACTGGGGTGGCAGAGTGGGCTAAGGAAAGGTGATGGATCAAACCCAGATCTGTTGACTGGGTGTAAGTGTTTGATTGGTTCTGATGCTCCGTCCATCACCGCCCCCTTTTGTACCGCTTTGTTCGCCATAACCTGGCAGGGTATGCTCAGACGTGAGTCCCTTGCTCACTTTGCCACTGGATTCAAGCAAGCCTGGCTGAAGATGGCTGAAATGCCAGAAACTGGTCCTAGGAAGCTTGTTTCCGGTCCAGGAAAGACATGGCTTGGCAGTTTGGGCTGGACTTTTCCCATGAGGCACAGGGTCAGACTGATTTGAATATGGCCATGTCTGAACTGGGGTGGCAGAGTGGGCTAAAGAACGGTGATGGATCAAACCCAGATCTGTTGACTGGGTGTTAGTGTTTGATTGGTTCTGATGCTCCGTCCATCACCACCCCCTTTTGTACCGCTTTGTTCGCCATAAGTTGGCAGGGTATGCTCAGACGTGAGTCCCTTGCTCACTTTGCCACTGGATACAAGCAAGCCTGGCTAAAGACTGCAGAAATGCCAGAAACCGGTCCTAGGAAGCTTGTTTACGGTCCAAGGAAGGCATGGCTTGTCAGTTCGGGCTGGACTGTTCCCATGAGGCACAGGGTCAGACTGATTTGCATATGGCCATGTCTGAACTGGGGTGGCAGAATGGGCTAAAGAACGGTGATGGATCAAACCCATATCTGTTGACTGGGTGTAAGTGTTTAATTGGTTCTGATGCTCCGTCCATCACCACCCCCTTTTGTACCGCTTTGTTCGCCATAAGTTGGCAGGGTATGCTCAGATGTGAGTCCCTTGCTCACTTTGCCACTGGATTCAAGCAAGCCTGGCTGAAGACGGCTGAAATGCTAGAAACCGGTCCTAGGTAGCTTTTTTCCTGTCCAGGGAAAGCATGGCTTGGCAGTTCGGGCTGGACTGTTCCCATGAGGCAAAGGGTCAGACTGATTTGCATATGGCCATGTCTGAACTCTGGTGGTAGAGTGGGCTAACGAACGGTGATGGATCAAACCAAGATCTGTTGACTGGGTGTGAGTGTTTGATTGGTTCTGATGCTCCGTCCATCCCTACCCCCTTTTGCACCTCTTTGTTCGCCATAAGTTGGCAGTGTATGCTCAGACGTGAGTCCCTTGCTCACTTTGCCACTGGATTCAAGCAAGCCTGCCTGAAGACGGTTGAAATGCCAGAAACCGGTCCTACGAAGCTTGTGTCCGGTGCCGGGAAGGCATTGCTTGGCAGTTCGGGCTGGAGTGTTCCCATGAGGCACAGGGTCAGACTGATTTGCATATGGCCATGTCTGAACTGGGGTGGCAGAGTGGGCTAAAGAACGGTGACGGATCAAACCCAGATCTGTTGACTGGGTGTGAGTGTTTGATTGGTTCTGATGCTCCGTCCATCCCTACCCCCTTTTGTACCTCTTTGTTCGCCATAAGTTGGCAGGGTATGCTCAGACGTGAGTCCCTTGCTCACTTTGCCACTGGATTCAAGCAAGCCTGCCTGAAGACGGTTGAAATGCCAGAAACCAGTCCTACGAAGCTTGTTTCCGGTCCAGGGAAGGCATGGCTTGGCAGTTCGGGCTGGAGTGTTCCCATGAGGCACAGGGTCAGACTGATTTGCATATGGCCATGTCTGAACTGGGGTGGCAGAGTGGGCTAAAGAACGGTGATGGCTCAAACCCAGATCTGTTGACTGGGTGTGAGAGTTTGATTGGTTCCGATGCTCCGTCCATCACCACCCCCTTTTGTACCGCTTTGTTCGCCATAAGTTGGCAGGGTATGCCCAGATGTGAGTCCCTTGCTCACTTTGCCACTGGATTCTAGCAAGCCTGCCTGAAGACGGTTGAAATGCCAGAAACCGGTCCTAGGAAGCTTGTTTCCGGTCCAGGGAAGGCATGGCTTGGCAGTTCGGGCTGGACTGTTCCCATGAGGCACAGGGTCAGACTGATTTGCATATCGCCATGTCTGAACTGGGGTGGCAGAGTGGGCTAAAGAACGGTGATGGCTCAAACCCAGATCTGTTGACTGGGTGTGAGTGATTGAATGGTTCTGATGCTCCGTCCATCACCACCCCCTTTTGTACCGCTTTGTTCGCCATAAGTTGGCAGGGTATGCTCAGACGTGAGTCCCTTGCTCACTTTGCCACTGGATTCAAGCAAGCCTGCCTGAAGACGGTTGAAATGCCAGAAACCGGTCCTAGGAAGCTTGTTTCCGGTCCAGGGAAGGCATGGCTTGGCAGTTCGGGCTGGACTGTTCCCATGAGGCACAGGGTCAGACTGATTTGCATATGGCCATGTCTGAACTGGGGTGGCAGAGTGGGCTAAAGAACTGTGATGGCTCAAACCCAGATCTGTTGACTGGGTGTGAGTGTTTGACTGGTTCTGATGCTCCGTCCATCACCACCCCCTTTTGTACCGCTTTGTTCGCCATAAGTTGTCAGGGTATGCTCAGACGTGAGTCCCTTGCTCACGTTGCCACTGGATTCAAGCAAGCCTGGCTGAAGACGGCTGAAATGCCAGAAACCGGTCTTAGAAAGCTTGTTTCCTGTCCAGGGAAGGCATGGCTTGGCAGTTCAGGCTGGACTGTTCCCATGAGGCACAGGGTCAGACTGATTTGCATATGGCCATGTCTGAACTGGGGTGGCAGTGTGGGCTAAAGAACGGTGATGGCTCAAACCCAGATCTGTTGACTGGGTGTGAGTGTTTGATTGCTTTTGATGCTCCGTCCATCACCACCCCCTTTTGTACCGCTTTGTTCGCCATAAAGTTGGCAGGGTATGCTCAGATGTGAGTCCCTTGCTCACTTTGCCACTGGATTCAAGCAAGCCTGGCTGAAGACGGCTGAAATGCCAGAAACCAGTCCTAGGAAGCTTGTTTCCGGTCCAGGGAAGGCATGGCTTGGCAGTTCGGGCTGGACTGTTCCCATGAGGCACAGGGTCAGACTGATTTGCATATGGCCATGTCTGAACTGGTGTGGCAGAGTGGGCTAAAGAACGGTGATGGATCAAACCCAGATCTGTTGACTGGGTGTGAGTGTTTGATTGCTTCTGATGCTCTGTCCATCACCACCCCCTTTTGTACCGCTTTGTTCACCATAAGTTGGCAGGGTATGCTCAGATGTGAGTCCCTTGCTCACTTTGCCACTGGATTCAAGCAAGCCTGGCTGAAGACGGCTGAAATGCCAGAAACTGGTCCTAGGAAGCTTGTTTCCGGTCCAGGGAAGGCATGGCTTGGTAGTTCGGGCTGGAGTGTTCCCATGAGGCACAGGGTTAGACTGATTTGCATATGGCCATGTCTGAACTGGGGTGGCAGAGTGGGCTAAAGAACGGTGATGGCTCAAACCCAGATCTGTTGACTGGGTGTGAGTGTTTGATTGGTTCCGATGCTCTGTCCATCACCACCCCCTTTTGTACCACTTTGTACGCCATAAGTTGGCAGGGTATGCCCAGACGTGAGTCCATTGCTCACTTTGCCACTGTATTCAAGCAAGCCTGGCCGAAGACAGCTGAAATGCCAGAAACCGGTCTTAGAAAGCTTGTTTTCTGTCCAGGGAAGGCATGGCTTGGCAGTTCAGGCTGGGCTGTTCCCATGAGGCACAGGGTCAGACTGATTTGCATATGGCCATGTCTGAACTGGGGTGGCAGAGTGGGCTAAAGAACGGTGATGGATCAAACCCAGATCTGTTGACTGGGTGTGAGTGTTTGATTGCTTCTGATGCTCCGTCCATCACCACCCCCTTTTGTACCGCTTTGTTCGCCATAAGTTGGCAGGATATGCTCAGATGTGAGTCCCTTGCTCACTTTGCCACTGGATTCAAGCAAGCCTGGCTGAAGATGGCTGAATTGCCAGAAACCGGTCCTAGGAAGCTTTTTTCCGGTCCAGGGAACGCATGGCTTGGCAGTTCGGGCTGGACTGTTCCCATGAGGCACAGGGTCAGTATGATTTGCATATGGCCATGTCTGAACTAGGGTGGCAGACTGGGCTAAAGAATGGTGATGGATCAAACCCAGATCTGTTGACTGGGTGTGAGTGTTTGATTGGTTCTGATGCTCCGTCCATCACCACCCCCTTTTGTACCGCTTTATTTGCCATAAGTTGGCAGGGAATGCTCAGACGTGACTCCCTTGCTCACTTTGCCACTGAATTTAAACAAGCCTGGCTGAAGACGGCTGAAATGCTAGAAACCAGTCCTAGGAAGCTTGTTTCCGGTCCAGGGAAGGCATGGCTTGGCAGTTCGGGCTGGACTGTTCCCATGAGGCACAGGGTCAGACTGATTAGCATATGGCCATGTCTGAACTGGGGTGGTAGAGTGGGTTAAAGAACGATGATGGATCAAACTCAGATCTTTTGATTGGGTATGAGCGTTTGATTGGTTCTGATGCTTCGTCCATCACCACCCACTTTTGTACCGCTTTGTTCGCCATAAGTTGGCAGGATATGCTCAGACGTGAGTCCCTTGCTCACTTTGCCACTGGATTCAAGCAAGCCTGGCTGAAGACGGCTGAAATGCCAGAAACTGGTCCTAGGAAGCATGTTTCCGGTCCACGTAAGGCATGGATTGGCAGTTCGGGCTGGACTGTTCCCATGAGGCACAGGGTCAGACTGATTTGCATATGGCAATGTCTGAACTGGGGTGGCAGAGTGGGCTAAAGAACGGTGATGGATCAAATCCAGATCTGTTGACTGGGTGTGAGTGTTTGATTGGTTCTGATGCTTCGTCCATCACCACCCCCTTTTGAACCGCTTTGTTCGCCATAAGTTGGCAGGGTATGCTCAGACATGAGTCCCTTGCTCACTTTGCCACTGGATTCAAGCAAGCCTGGCTGAAGACGGATGAAATGCCAGAAACCGGTCCTAGGAAGCTTGTTTCCGGTCCAGGGAAGGCATGGCTTGGCAGTTCGGGCTGGACTGTTCCCATGAGGCACAGGGTCAGACTGATTTGCATATGGCCATGCCTGAACTGGGGTGGCAGAGTGGGTTAAAGAACGTTGATGGATCTAACCCAGATCTGTTGACTGGGTGTGAGTGTTTGATTGGTTCTGATGCTCTGTTCTTCACCACCCCCTTTTGAACTGCTTTGTTCGCCATAAGTTGGCAGGGTATGCTCAGACGTGAGTCCCTTGCTCACTTTGCCACTGGATTCAAGCAAGCCTGGCAGAAGACGGCTGAAGTGCCAGAAGCCGGTCCTAAGAAGCTTGTTTCCAGTCCAGGGAAGGCATGGCTTGGCAGTTCGGACTGGACTGTTCCCATGAGGTACAGGGTCAGACTGATTTGCATATGGCCATGTCTGAACTGGGGTGGCAGAGTGGGCTAAAGAACGGTGATGGATCAAACCCAGATCTGTTGACTGGGTGTAAGTGTTTGGTTGGTTCTGATGCTCCGTCCATCACCGCCCCCTTTTGTACCGCTTTGTTCGCCATAACCTGGCAGGGTATGCTCAGACGTGAGTCCCTTGCTCACTTTGCCACTGGATTCAAGCAAGCCTGGCTGAAGACGGCTGAAATGCCAGAAATCGGTCCTAGTAAGCTTTTTTCCGGTCCAGAGAAGGAATGGCTTGGCAGTTCAGGCTGGACTGTTCCCATGAGGCACAGGGTCAGACTGATTTGCATATGGCCAAGTCTGAATTGGGGTGGCAGAGTGGGTTAAAGAACGGTGATGGATCAAACCCAGATCTGTTTACTGGGTGTGAGTGTTTGATTGGTTCTGATGCTCCGTTCTTCACCAACCCCCTTTTGACCTGCTTTGTTCGCCATAAGTTGGCAGGGTATGCTCAGACGTGAGTCCCTTGCTCACTTTGCCACTGGATTCAAGCAAGCCTGGCTGAAGACGGTTGAAATGCCAGAAACCGGTCCTAAGAAGCCTGTTTCCGGTCCAGGGAAGTCATGGCTTGACAGTTCGGGCTGGACTGTTCCCATGAGGCACAGGGTCAGACTGATTTGCATATGGCCATGTCTGAACTGGGGTGGCAGAGTGGGCTAAGGAAAGGTGATGGATCAAACCCAGATCTGTTGACTGGGTGTAAGTGTTTGATTGGTTCTGATGCTCCGTCCATCACCGCCCCCTTTTGTACCGCTTTGTTCGCCATAACCTGGCAGGGTATGCTCAGACGTGAGTCCCTTGCTCACTTTGCCACTGGATTCAAGCAAGCCTGGCTGAAGATGGCTGAAATGCCAGAAACTGGTCCTAGGAAGCTTGTTTCCGGTCCAGGAAAGACATGGCTTGGCAGTTTGGGCTGGACTTTTCCCATGAGGCACAGGGTCAGACTGATTTGAATATGGCCATGTCTGAACTGGGGTGGCAGAGAGGGCTAAAGAACGGTGATGGATCAAACCCAGATCTGTTGACTGGGTGTTAGTGTTTGATTGGTTCTGATGCTCCGTCCATCACCACCCCCTTTTGTACCGCTTTGTTCGCCATAAGTTGGCAGGGTATGCTCAGACGTGAGTCCCTTGCTCACTTTGCCACTGGATACAAGCAAGCCTGGCTAAAGACTGCAGAAATGCCAGAAACCGGTCCTAGGAAGCTTGTTTACGGTCCAAGGAAGGCATGGCTTGTCAGTTCGGGCTGGACTGTTCCCATGAGGCACAGGGTCAGACTGATTTGCATATGGCCATGTCTGAACTGGGGTGGCAGAATGGGCTAAAGAACGGTGATGGATCAAACCCATATCTGTTGACTGGGTGTAAGTGTTTAATTGGTTCTGATGCTCCGTCCATCACCACCCCCTTTTGTACCGCTTTGTTCGCCATAAGTTGGCAGGGTATGCTCAGATGTGAGTCCCTTGCTCACTTTGCCACTGGATTCAAGCAAGCCTGGCTGAAGACGGCTGAAATGCTAGAAACCGGTCCTAGGTAGCTTGTTTCCTGTCCAGGGAAAGCATGGCTTGGCAGTTCGGGCTGGACTGTTCCCATGAGGCAAAGGGTCAGACTGATTTGCATATGGCCATGTCTGAACTCTGGTGGTAGAGTGGGCTAACGAACGGTGATGGATCAAACCCAGATCTGTTGACTGGGTGTGAGTGTTTGATTGGTTCTGATGCTCCGTCCATCCCTACCCCCTTTTGCACCACTTTGTTCGCCATAAGTTGGCAGTGTATGCTCAGACGTGAGTCCCTTGCTCACTTTGCCACTGGATTCAAGCAAGCCTGCCTGAAGACGGTTGAAATGCCAGAAACCGGTCCTACGAAGCTTGTGTCCGGTGCCGGGAAGGCATTGCTTGGCAGTTCGGGCTGGAGTGTTCCCATGAGGCACAGGGTCAGACTGATTTGCATATGGCCATGTCTGAACTGGGGTGGCAGAGTGGGCTAAAGAACGGTGACGGATCAAACCCAGATCTGTTGACTGGGTGTGAGTGTTTGATTGGTTCTGATGCTCCGTCCATCCCTACCCCCTTTTGTACCTCTTTGTTCGCCATAAGTTGGCAGGGTATGCTCAGACGTGAGTCCCTTGCTCACTTTGCCACTGGATTCAAGCAAGCCTGCCTGAAGACGGTTGAAATGCCAGAAACCGGTCCTACGAAGCTTGTTTCCGGTCCAGGGAAGGCATGGCTTGGCAGTTCGGGCTGGAGTGTTCCCATGAGGCACAGGGTCAGACTGATTTGCATATGGCCATGTCTGAACTGGGGTGGCAGAGTGGGCTAAAGAACGGTGATGGCTCAAACCCAGATCTGTTGACTGGGTGTGAGAGTTTGATTGGTTCCGATGCTCCGTCCATCACCACCCCCTTTTGTACCGCTTTGTTCGCCATAAGTTGGCAGGGTATGCCCAGATGTGAGTCCCTTGCTCACTTTGCCACTGGATTCAAGCAAGCCTGCCTGAAGACGGTTGAAATGCCAGAAACCGGTCCTAGGAAGCTTGTTTCCGGTCCAGGGAAGGCATGGCTTGGCAGTTCGGGCTGGACTGTTCCCATGAGGCACAGGGTCAGACTGATTTGCATATGGCCATGTCTGAACTGGGGTGGCAGAGTGGGCTAAAGAACGGTGATGGCTCAAACCCAGATCTGTTGACTGGGTGTGAGTGATTGAATGGTTCTGATGCTCCGTCCATCACCACCCCCTTTTGTACCGCTTTGTTCGCCATAAGTTGGCAGGGTATGCTCAGACGTGAGTCCCTTGCTCACTTTGCCACTGGATTCAAGCAAGCCTGCCTGAAGACGGTTGAAATGCCAGAAACCGGTCCTAGGAAGCTTGTTTCCGGTCCAGGGAAGGCATGGCTTGGCAGTTCGGGCTGGACTGTTCCCATGAGGCACAGGGTCAGACTGATTTGCATATGGCCATGTCTGAACTGGGGTGGCAGAGTGGGCTAAAGAACTGTGATGGCTCAAACCCAGATCTGTTGACTGGGTGTGAGTGTTTGACTGGTTCTGATGCTCCGTCCATCACCACCCCCTTTTGTACCGCTTTGTTCGCCATAAGTTGTCAGGGTATGCTCAGACGTGAGTCCCTTGCTCACGTTGCCACTGGATTCAAGCAAGCCTGGCTGAAGACGGCTGAAATGCCAGAAACCGGTCTTAGAAAGCTTGTTTCCTGTCCAGGGAAGGCATGGCTTGGCAGTTCAGGCTGGACTGTTCCCATGAGGCACAGGGTCAGACTGATTTGCATATGGCCATGTCTGAACTGGGGTGGCAGTGTGGGCTAAAGAACGGTGATGGCTCAAACCCAGATCTGTTGACTGGGTGTGAGTGTTTGATTGCTTTTGATGCTCCGTCCATCACCACCCCCTTTTGTACCGCTTTGTTCGCCATAAAGTTGGCAGGGTATGCTCAGATGTGAGTCCCTTGCTCACTTTGCCACTGGATTCAAGCAAGCCTGGCTGAAGACGGCTGAAATGCCAGAAACCAGTCCTAGGAAGCTTGTTTCCGGTCCAGGGAAGGCATGGCTTGGCAGTTCGGGCTGGACTGTTCCCATGAGGCACAGGGTCAGACTGATTTGCATATGGCCATGTCTGAACTGGTGTGGCAGAGTGGGCTAAAGAACGGTGATGGATCAAACCCAGATCTGTTGACTGGGTGTGAGTGTTTGATTGCTTCTGATGCTCTGTCCATCACCACCCCCTTTTGTACCGCTTTGTTCACCATAAGTTGGCAGGGTATGCTCAGATGTGAGTCCCTTGCTCACTTTGCCACTGGATTCAAGCAAGCCTGGCTGAAGACGGCTGAAATGCCAGAAACTGGTCCTAGGAAGCTTGTTTCCGGTCCAGGGAAGGCATGGCTTGGTAGTTCGGGCTGGAGTGTTCCCATGAGGCACAGGGTCAGACTGATTTGCATATGGCCATGTCTGAACTGGGGTGGCAGAGTGGGCTAAAGAACGGTGATGGCTCAAACCCAGATCTGTTGACTGGGTGTGAGTGTTTGATTGGTTCCGATGCTCTGTCCATCACCACCCCCTTTTGTACCACTTTGTACGCCATAAGTTGGCAGGGTATGCCCAGACGTGAGTCCATTGCTCACTTTGCCACTGTATTCAAGCAAGCCTGGCCGAAGACAGCTGAAATGCCAGAAACCGGTCTTAGAAAGCTTGTTTTCTGTCCAGGGAAGGCATGGCTTGGCAGTTCAGGCTGGGCTGTTCCCATGAGGCACAGGGTCAGACTGATTTGCATATGGCCATGTCTGAACTGGGGTGGCAGAGTGGGCTAAAGAACGGTGATGGATCAAACCCAGATCTGTTGACTGGGTGTGAGTGTTTGATTGCTTCTGATGCTCCGTCCATCACCACCCCCTTTTGTACCGCTTTGTTCGCCATAAGTTGGCAGGATATGCTCAGATGTGAGTCCCTTGCTCACTTTGCCACTGGATTCAAGCAAGCCTGGCTGAAGATGGCTGAATTGCCAGAAACCGGTCCTAGGAAGCTTTTTTCCGGTCCAGGGAACGCATGGCTTGGCAGTTCGGGCTGGACTGTTCCCATGAGGCACAGGGTCAGTCTGATTTGCATATGGCCATGTCTGAACTAGGGTGGCAGACTGGGCTAAAGAATGGTGATGGATCAAACCCAGATCTGTTGACTGGGTGTGAGTGTTTGATTGGTTCTGATGCTCCGTCCATCACCACCCCCTTTTGTACCGCTTTATTTGCCATAAGTTGGCAGGGAATGCTCAGACGTGACTCCCTTGCTCACTTTGCCACTGAATTTAAACAAGCCTGGCTGAAGACGGCTGAAATGCTAGAAACCAGTCCTAGGAAGCTTGTTTCCGGTCCAGGGAAGGCATGGCTTGGCAGTTCGGGCTGGACTATTCCCATGAGGCACAGGGTCAGACTGATTAGCATATGGCCATGTCTGAACTGGGGTGGCAGAGTGGGCTAAAGAACGGTGATGGATCAAACCCAGATCTGTTGACTGGGTGTGAGTGTTTGATTGGTTCTGATGCTCCGTCCATCACCACCCCCTTTTGTACCGCTTTGTTCGCCATAAGTTGGCAGGGTATGCTCAGACGTGAGTCCCTTGCTCACTTTGCTACTGGATTCAAGCAAGCCTGGCTGAAGACAGCTGAAATGCCAGAAACCGGTCCTAGGAAGCTTGTTTCCGGTCCACGGAAGGCATTGATTGGTAGTTCGGGCTGGACTGTTCCCATGGGGCACAGGGTCAGACTGATTTGCATATGGCCATGTCTGAACTGGGGTGGCAGAGTGGGCTAAAGAACGGTGATGGATCAAACCCAGATCTGTTGACTTGGTGTGAGTGTTTGATTGGATCTGATGCTCCGTCCATCACCACCCCCTTTTGCACCGCTTTGTTTGCCATAAGTTGGCAGGGTATGCTCAGACGTGAGTCCCTTGCTCACTTTGCCACTGGATTCAAGCAAGCCTGGCTGAAGACAGCTGAAATGCCAGAAACCGGTTCTAGGAAGCTTGTTTCCGGTCCAGGGAAGGCATGGCTTGGCAGTTCGGGCTGGACTGTTCCCATGAGGCACAGGGTCAGACCGATTTGCTTATGGCCATGTCTGAACTGGGGTGGCAGAGTGGGCTAAAGAACAGTGATGGATCAAACCTGGATCTGTTGACTGGGTGTGAGTGTTTGATTGGTTCTGATGCTCCGTCCATCACCACCCTCTTTTGTACCGCTTTGTTCGCCATAAGTTGGCAGGGAATGCTCAGACGGGAGTCCCTTGCTCACTTTGCCACTGTATTCAAGCAAGCCTGGCTGAAGACGGCTGAAATGCCAGAAACCGGTCCTAGGAAGCTTGTTTCCGGTCCAGGGAAGGCATGGCTTGGCAGTTTGGGCTGAATTGCATATGACCATGTCTGAACTGGGGTGGTAGAGTGGGTTAAAGAACGATGATAGATCAAACTCAGATCTTTTGATTGGGTATGAGCGTTTGATTGGTTCTCATGCTTCGTCCATCACCACCCACTTTTGTACCGCTTTGTTCGCCATAAGTTGGCAGGATATGCTCAGACGTGAGTCCCTTGCTCACTTTGCCACTGGATTCAAGCAAGCCTGGCTGAAATGCCAGAAACTGGTCCTAGGAAGCATGTTTCCGGTCCACGGAAGGCATGGATTGGCAGTTCGGGCTGGACTGTTCCCATGAGGCACAGGGTCAGACTGATTTGCATATGGCAATGTCTGAACTGGGGTGGCAGAGTGGGCTAAAGAACGGTGATGGATCAAATCCAGATCTGTTGACTGGGTGTGAGTGTTTGATTGGTTCTGATGCTTCGTCCATCACCACCCCCTTTTGAACCGCTTTGTTCGCCATAAGTTGGCAGGGTATGCTCAGACATGAGTCCCTTGCTCACTTTGCCACTGGATTCAAGCAAGCCTGGCTGAAGACGGATGAAATGCCAGAAACCGGTCCTAGGAAGCTTGTTTCCGGTCCAGGGAAGGCATGGCTTGGCAGTTCGGGCTGGACTGTTCCCATGAGGCACAGGGTCAGACTGATTTGCATATGGCCATGTCTGAACTGGGGTGGCAGAGTGGGTTAAAGAACGTTGATGGATCTAACCCAGATCTGTTGACTGGTTGTGAGTGTTTGATTGGTTCTGATGCTCTGTTCTTCACCACCCCCTTTTGAACTGCTTTGTTCGCCATAAGTTGGCAGGGTATGCTCAGACGTGAGTCCCTTGCTCACTTTGCCACTGGATTCAAGCAAGCCTGGCAGAAGACGGCTGAAATGCCAGAAGCCGGTCCTAAGAAGCTTGTTTCCAGTCCAGGGAAGGCATGGCTTGGCAGTTCGGACTGGACTGTTCCCATGAGGTACAGGGTCAGACTGATTTGCATATGGCCATGTCTGAACTGGGGTGGCAGAGTGGGCTAAAGAACGGTGATTGATCAAACCCAGATCTGTTGACTGGGTGTAAGTGTTTGGTTGGTTCTGATGCTCCGTCCATCACCGCCCCCTTTTGTACCGCTTTGTTCGCCATAACCTGGCAGGGTATGCTCAGACGTGAGTCCCTTGCTCACTTTGCCACTGGATTCAAGCAAGCCTGGCTGAAGACGGCTGAAATGCCAGAAATCGGTCCTAGTAAGCTTTTTTCCGGTCCAGAGAAGGAATGGCTTGGCAGTTCAGGCTGGACTGTTCCCATGAGGCACAGGGTCAGACTGATTTGCATATGGCCAAGTCTGAACTGGGGTGGCAGAGTGGGTTAAAGAACGGTGATGGATCAAACCCAGATCTGTTTACTGGGTGTGAGTGTTTGATTGGTTCTGATGCTCCGTTCTTCACCAACCCCCTTTTGACCTGCTTTGTTCGCCATAAGTTGGCAGGGTATGCTCAGACGTGAGTCCCTTGCTCACTTTGCCACTGGATTCAAGCAAGCCTGCCTGAAGACGGTTGAAATGCCAGAAACCGGTCCTAGGAAGCTTGTTTCCGGTCCAGGGAAGGCATGGCTTGGCAGTTCGGGCTGGACTGTTCCCATGAGGCACAGGGTCAGACTGATTTGCATATGGCCATGTCTGAACTGGGGTGGCAGAGTGGGCTAAAGAACTGTGATGGCTCAAACCCAGATCTGTTGACTGGGTGTGAGTGTTTGACTGGTTCTGATGCTCCGTCCATCACCACCCCCTTTTGTACCGCTTTGTTCGCCATAAGTTGTCAGGGTATGCTCAGACGTGAGTCCCTTGCTCACGTTGCCACTGGATTCAAGCAAGCCTGGCTGAAGACGGCTGAAATGCCAGAAACCGGTCTTGGAAAGCTTGTTTCCTGTCCAGGGAAGGCATGGCTTGGCAGTTCAGGCTGGACTGTTCCCATGAGGCACAGGGTCAGACTGATTTGCATATGGCCATGTCTGAACTGGGGTGGCAGTGTGGGCTAAAGAACGGTGATGGCTCAAACCCAGATCTGTTGACTGGGTGTGAGTGTTTGATTGCTTTTGATGCTCCGTCCATCACCACCCCCTTTTGTACCGCTTTGTTCGCCATAAAGTTGGCAGGGTATGCTCAGATGTGAGTCCCTTGCTCACTTTGCCACTGGATTCAAGCAAGCCTGGCTGAAGACGGCTGAAATGCCAGAAACCAGTCCTAGGAAGCTTGTTTCCGGTCCAGGGAAGGCATGGCTTGGCAGTTCGGGCTGGACTGTTCCCATGAGGCACAGGGTCAGACTGATTTGCATATGGCCATGTCTGAACTGGTGTGGCAGAGTGGGCTAAAGAACGGTGATGGATCAAACCCAGATCTGTTGACTGGGTGTGAGTGTTTGATTGCTTCTGATGCTCTGTCCATCACCACCCCCTTTTGTACCGCTTTGTTCACCATAAGTTGGCAGGGTATGCTCAGATGTGAGTCCCTTGCTCACTTTGCCACTGGATTGAAGCAAGCCTGGCTGAAGACGGCTGAAATGCCAGAAACTGGTCCTAGGAAGCTTGTTTCCGGTCCAGGGAAGGCATGGCTTGGTAGTTCGGGCTGGAGTGTTCCCATGAGGCACAGGGTCAGACTGATTTGCATATGGCCATGTCTGAACTGGGGTGGCAGAGTGGGCTAAAGAACGGTGATGGCTCAAACCCAGATCTGTTGACTGGGTGTGAGTGTTTGATTGGTTCCGATGCTCTGTCCATCACCACCCCCTTTTGTACCACTTTGTACGCCATAAGTTGGCAGGGTATGCCCAGACGTGAGTCCATTGCTCACTTTGCCACTGTATTCAAGCAAGCCTGGCCGAAGACAGCTGAAATGCCAGAAACCGGTCTTAGAAAGCTTGTTTTCTGTCCAGGGAAGGCATGGCTTGGCAGTTCAGGCTGGGCTGTTCCCATGAGGCACAGGGTCAGACTGATTTGCATATGGCCATGTCTGAACTGGGGTGGCAGAGTGGGCTAAAGAACGGTGATGGATCAAACCCAGATCTGTTGACTGGGTGTGAGTGTTTGATTGCTTCTGATGCTCCGTCCATCACCACCCCCTTTTGTACCGCTTTGTTCGCCATAAGTTGGCAGGATATGCTCAGATGTGAGTCCCTTGCTCACTTTGCCACTGGATTCAAGCAAGCCTGGCTGAAGATGGCTGAATTGCCAGAAACCGGTCCTAGGAAGCTTTTTTCCGGTCCAGGGAACGCATGGCTTGGCAGTTCGGGCTGGACTGTTCCCATGAGGCACAGGGTCAGTCTGATTTGCATATGGCCATGTCTGAACTAGGGTGGCAGACTGGGCTAAAGAATGGTGATGGATCAAACCCAGATCTGTTGACTGGGTGTGAGTGTTTGATTGGTTCTGATGCTCCGTCCATCACCACCCCCTTTTGTACCGCTTTATTTGCCATAAGTTGGCAGGGAATGCTCAGACGTGACTCCCTTGCTCACTTTGCCACTGAATTTAAACAAGCCTGGCTGAAGACGGCTGAAATGCTAGAAACCAGTCCTAGGAAGCTTGTTTCCGGTCCAGGGAAGGCATGGCTTGGCAGTTAGGGCTGGACTGTTCCCATGAGGCACAGGGTCAGACTGATTAGCATATGGCCATGTCTGAACTGGGGTGGCAGAGTGGGCTAAAGAACGGTGATGGATCAAACCCAGATCTGTTGACTGGGTGTGAGTGTTTGATTGGTTCTGATGCTCCGTCCATCACCACCCCCTTTTGTACCGCTTTGTTCGCCATAAGTTGGCAGGGTATGCTCAGACGTGAGTCCCTTGCTCACTTTGCTACTGGATTCAAGCAAGCCTGGCTGAAGATGCCAGAAACCGGTCCTAGGAAGCTTGTTTCCGGTCCAGGGAAGGCATTGATTGGTAGTTCGGGCTGGACTGTTCCCATGGGGCACAGGGTCAGACTGATTTGCATATGGCCATGTCTGAACTGGGGTGGCAGAGTGGGCTAAAGAACGGTGATGGATCAAACCCAGATCTGTTGACTTGGTGTGAGTGTTTGATTGGATCTGATGCTCCGTCCATCACCACCCCCTTTTGCACCGCTTTGTTTGCCATAAGTTGGCAGGGTATGCTCAGACGTGAGTCCCTTGCTCACTTTGCCACTGGATTCAAGCAAGCCTGGCTGAAGACAGCTGAAATGCCAGAAACCGGTTCTAGGAAGCTTGTTTCCGGTCCAGGGAAGGCATGGCTTGGCAGTTCGGGCTGGACTGTTCCCATGAGGCACAGGGTCAGACCGATTTGCTTATGGCCATGTCTGAACTGGGGTGGCAGAGTGGGCTAAAGAACAGTGATGGATCAAACCTGGATCTGTTGACTGGGTGTGAGTGTTTGATTGGTTCTGATGCTCCGTCCATCACCACCCTCTTTTGTACCGCTTTGTTCGCCATAAGTTGGCAGGGAATGCTCAGACGGGAGTCCCTTGCTCACTTTGCCACTGTATTCAAGCAAGCCTGGCTGAAGACGGCTGAAATGCCAGAAACCGGTCCTAGGAAGCTTGTTTCCGGTCCAGGGAAGGCATGGCTTGGCAGTTTGGGCTGAATTGCATATGACCATGTCTGAACTGGGGTGGTAGAGTGGGTTAAAGAACGATGATGGATCAAACTCAGATCTTTTGATTGGGTATGAGCGTTTGATTGGTTCTGATGCTTCGTCCATCACCACCCACTTTTGTACCGCTTTGTTCGCCATAAGTTGGCAGGATATGCTCAGACGTGAGTCCCTTGCTCACTTTGCCACTGGATTCAAGCAAGCCTGGCTGAAGACGGCTGAAATGCCAGAAACTGGTCCTAGGAAGCATGTTTCCGGTCCACGGAAGGCATGGATTGGCAGTTCGGGCTGGACTGTTCCCATGAGGCACAGGGTCAGACTGATTTGCATATGGCAATGTCTGAACTGGGGTGGCAGAGTGGGCTAAAGAACGGTGATGGATCAAATCCAGATCTGTTGACTGGGTGTGAGTGTTTGATTGGTTCTGATGCTTCGTCCATCACACCCCCTTTTGAACCGCTTTGTTCGCCATAAGTTGGCAGGGTATGCTCAGACATGAGTCCCTTGCTCACTTTGCCACTGGATTCAAGCAAGCCTGGCTGAAGACGGATGAAATGCCAGAAACCGGTCCTAGGAAGCTTGTTTCCGGTCCAGGGAAGGCATGGCTTGGCAGTTCGGGCTGGACTGTTCCCATGAGGCACAGGGTCAGACTGATTTGCATATGGCCATGTCTGAACTGGGGTGGCAGAGTGGGTTAAAGAACGTTGATGGATCTAACCCAGATCTGTTGACTGGTTGTGAGTGTTTGATTGGTTCTGATGCTCTGTTCTTCACCACCCCCTTTTGAACTGCTTTGTTCGCCATAAGTTGGCAGGGTATGCTCAGACGTGAGTCCCTTGCTCACTTTGCCACTGGATTCAAGCAAGCCTGGCAGAAGACGGCTGAAATGCCAGAAGCCGGTCCTAAGAAGCTTGTTTCCAGTCCAGGGAAGGCATGGCTTGGCAGTTCGGACTGGACTGTTCCCATGAGGTACAGGGTCAGACTGATTTGCATATGGCCATGTCTGAACTGGGGTGGCAGAGTGGGCTAAAGAACGGTGATGGATCAAACCCAGATCTGTTGACTGGGTGTAAGTGTTTGGTTGGTTCTGATGCTCCGTCCATCACCGCCCCCTTTTGTACCGCTTTGTTCGCCATAACCTGGCAGGGTATGCTCAGACGTGAGTCCCTTGCTCACTTTGCCACTGGATTCAAGCAAGCCTGGCTGAAGACGGCTGAAATGCCAGAAATCGGTCCTAGTAAGCTTTTTTCCGGTCCAGAGAAGGAATGGCTTGGCAGTTCAGGCTGGACTGTTCCCATGAGGCACAGGGTCAGACTGATTTGCATATGGCCAAGTCTGAACTGGGGAGGCAGAGTGGGTTAAAGAACGGTGATGGATCAAACCCAGATCTGTTTACTGGGTGTGAGTGTTTGATTGGTTCTGATGCTCCGTTCTTCACCAACCCCCTTTTGACCTGCTTTGTTCGCCATAAGTTGGCAGGGTATGCTCAGACGTGAGTCCCTTGCTCACTTTGCCACTGGATTCAAGCAAGCCTGGCTGAAGACGGTTGAAATGCCAGAAACCGGTCCTAAGAAGCCTGTTTCCGGTCCAGGGAAGTCATGGCTTGGCAGTTCGGGCTGGACTGTTCCCATGAGGCACAGGGTCAGACTGATTTGCATATGGCCATGTCTGAACTGGGGTGGCAGAGTGGGCTAAGGAAAGGTGATGGATCAAACCCAGATCTGTTGACTGGGTGTAAGTGTTTGATTGGTTCTGATGCTCCGTCCATCACCGCCCCCTTTTGTACCGCTTTGTTCGCCATAACCTGGCAGGGTATGCTCAGACGTGAGTCCCTTGCTCACTTTGCCACTGGATTCAAGCAAGCCTGGCTGAAGATGGCTGAAATGCCAGAAACTGGTCCTAGGAAGCTTGTTTCCGGTCCAGGAAAGACATGGCTTGGCAGTTCGGGCTGGACTTTTCCCATGAGGCACAGGGTCAGACTGATTTGCATATGGCCATGTCTGAACTGGGGTGGCAGAGTGGGCTAAAGAACGGTGATGGATCAAACCCAGATCTGTTGACTGGGTGTTAGTGTTTGATTGGTTCTGATGCTCCGTCCATCACCACCCCCTTTTGTACCGCTTTGTTCGCCATAAGTTGGCAGGGTATGCTCAGACGTGAGTCCCTTGCTCACTTTGCCACTGGATACAAGCAAGCCTGGCTAAAGACTGCAGAAATGCCAGAAACCGGTCCTAGGAAGTTTGTTTACGGTCCAAGGAAGGCATGGCTTGTCAGTTCGGGCTGGACTGTTCCCATGAGGCACAGGGTCAGACTGATTTGCATATGGCCATGTCTGAACTGGGGTGGCAGAATGGGCTAAAGAACGGTGATGGATCAAACCCATATCTGTTGACTGGGTGTAAGTGTTTAATTGGTTCTGATGCTCCGTCCATCACCCCCCCCTTTTGTACCGCTTTGTTCGCCATAATTTGGCAGGGTATGCTCAGATGTGAGTCCCTTGCTCACTTTGCCACTGGATTCAAGCAAGCCTGGCTGAAGACGGCTGAAATGCTAGAAACCGGTCCTAGGTAGCTTGTTTCCTGTCCAGGGAAAGCATGGCTTGGCAGTTCGGGCTGGACTGTTCCCATGAGGCAAAGGGTCAGACTGATTTGCATATGGCCATGTCTGAACTCTGGTGGTAGAGTGGGCTAACGAACGGTGATGGATCAAACCCAGATCTGTTGACTGGGTGTGAGTGTTTGATTGGTTCTGATGCTCCGTCCATCCCTACCCCCTTTTGCACCTCTTTGTTCGCCATAAGTTGGCAGGGTATGCTCAGACGTGAGTCCCTTGCTCACTTTGCCACTGGATTCAGGCAAGCCTGCCTGAAGACGGTTGAAATGCCAGAAACCGGTCCTACGAAGCTTGTGTCCGGTGCCGGGAAGGCATTGCTTGGCAGTTCGGGCTGGAGTGTTCCCATGAGGCACAGGGTCAGACTGATTTGCATATGGCCATGTCTGAACTGGGGTGGCAGAGTGGGCTAAAGAACGGTGACGGATCAAACCCAGATCTGTTGACTGGGTGTGAGTGTTTGATTGGTTCTGATGCTCCGTCCATCCCTACCCCCTTTTGTACCTCTTTGTTCGCCATAAGTTGGCAGGGTATGCTCAGACGTGAGTCCCTTGCTCACTTTGCCACTGGATTCAAGCAAGCCTGCCTGAAGACGGTTGAAATGCCAGAAACCGGTCCTACGAAGCTTGTTTCCGGTCCAGGGAAGGCATGGCTTGGCAGTTCGGGCTGGAGTGTTCCCATGAGGCACAGGGTCAGACTGATTTGCATATGGCCATGTCTGAACTGGGGTGGCAGAGTGGGCTAAAGAACTGTGATGGCTCAAACCCAGATCTGTTGACTGGGTGTGAGTGTTTGACTGGTTCTGATGCTCCGTCCATCACCACCCCCTTTTGTACCGCTTTGTTCGCCATAAGTTGTCAGGGTATGCTCAGACGTGAGTCCCTTGCTCACGTTGCCACTGGATTCAAGCAAGCCTGGCTGAAGACGGCTGAAATGCCAGAAACCGGTCTTAGAAAGCTTGTTTCCTGTCCAGGGAAGGCATGGCTTGGCAGTTCAGGCTGGACTGTTCCCATGAGGCACAGGGTCAGACTGATTTGCATATGGCCATGTCTGAACTGGGGTGGCAGTGTGGGCTAAAGAACGGTGATGGCTCAAACCCAGATCTGTTGACTGGGTGTGAGTGTTTGATTGCTTCTGATGCTCCGTCCATCACCACCCCCTTTATGCTCAGATGTGAGTCCCTTGCTCACTTTGCCACTGGATTCAAGCAAGCCTGGCTGAAGACGGCTGAAATGCCAGAAACCAGTCCTAGGAAGCTTGTTTCCGGTCCAGGGAAGGCATGGCTTGGCAGTTCGGGCTGGACTGTTCCCATGAGGCACAGGGTCAGACTGATTTGCATATGGCCATGTCTGAACTGGTGTGGCAGAGTGGGCTAAAGAACGGTGATGGATCAAACCCAGATCTGTTGACTGGGTGTGAGTGTTTGATTGCTTCTGATGCTCTGTCCATCACCACCCCCTTTTGTACCGCTTTGTTCACCATAAGTTGGCAGGGTATGCTCAGATGTGAGTCCCTTGCTCACTTTGCCACTGGATTCAAGCAAGCCTGGCTGAAGACAGCTGAAATGCCAGAAACTGGTCCTAGGAAGCTTGTTTCCGGTCCAGGGAAGGCATGGCTTGGTAGTTCGGGCTGGAGTGTTCCCATGAGGCACAGGGTCAGACTGATTTGCATATGGCCATGTCTGAACTGGGGTGGCAGAGTGGGCTAAAGAACGGTGATGGCTCAAACCCAGATCTGTTGACTGGGTGTGAGTGTTTGATTGGTTCCGATGCTCTGTCCATCACCACCCCCTTTTGTACCACTTTGTACGCCATAAGTTGGCAGGGTATGCCCAGACGTGAGTCCATTGCTCACTTTGCCACTGTATTCAAGCAAGCCTGGCCGAAGACAGCTGAAATGCCAGAAACCGGTCTTAGAAAGCTTGTTTTCTGTCCAGGGAAGGCATGGCTTGGCAGTTCAGGCTGGGCTGTTCCCATGAGGCACAGGGTCAGACTGATTTGCATATGGCCATGTCTGAACTGGGGTGGCAGAGTGGGCTAAAGAACGGTGATGGATCAAACCCAGATCTGTTGACTGGGTGTGAGTGTTTGATTGCTTCTGATGCTCCGTCCATCACCACCCCCTTTTGTACCGCTTTGTTCGCCATGCGTTGGCAGGATATGCTCAGATGTGAGTCCCTTGCTCACTTTGCCACTGGATTCAAGCAAGCCTTGCTGAAGACGGCTGAAATGCCAGAAACCGGTCCTAGGAAGCTTGTTTCCGGTCCAGGGAAGGCATGGCTTGGTAGTTCGGTCAGGAGTGTTCCCATGAGGCACAGGGTCAGACTGATTTGCATATGGCCATGTCTGAACTGGGGTGGCAGAGTGGGCTAAAGAACGGTGATGGATCAAACCCAGATCTGTTGACTGGGTGTGAGTGATTGATTGGTTCTGATGCTCCGTTCATCACCACCCCCCTTTTGTACCGCTTGATTCTCTTTTTGTTGCCTTAGGACTCTGGGCACTTTCCCACTGTAATGCAGTGTAAAAAAATGCATGCCCTTCGTACTCATGCGGGAAGTCATGCTCTCCTGATTGGTTTAGGTGCTGTACCTGTGAGTTACCTGTAAAGAGGTATACCATAAGTGAGAAGTTGGCCTGGTATATGCTGTCCGCTAGTTATAGTGTGCACCCTGTACCAGTCCAAACAACCCCTTATTGGTTATAGGTTAAAGACAACCTTTATTGAAAGCTATCCTAGGGGTAGCTATGGAGGGCAGTCTTCAGGCTAAGTCTTGAAGGAATGTAAAACAGCTTGTTTTACCAGTCTATAATCACTTGAGTGCCTAAATGAAAGACAACCACACCAGGTATATTTGTAAAATAGATGTATTTATTTCTAAACACACCCTTCTGGGCTCTTTATGAGACTAGAGGTCAAAACACATAAGTTACACTTCAAATATGACAGTAATAAACACAACTACACGTCAGGCCCTAGGGGAGAGCAAACCATATACTAAAATGGTGCTATAAGAACCACAACTTAACTAGACGCAAGGCCTAGAGCCTGTAGAATTGCTAGGACCCCAAGGAACCACCCAAGATAGTGACACAGGGGACCCACAGGGCCGTGTGTAGTGTGAGAACACAGCCGCGAGCTCCCGTTAGCTTCTATGGGGAAAGTCGTGGTTAGAGTTTTTAAAGATTAGGGACACTTAGGGGCAGATTTATGTTCCCTGGCGCATCCCTGCAAATCAGCATGGATGCGCCAGGGAAGATGTGTCACGCAAGTTTGCCCTTGCGCCACCGCAGATGTGCCGCATTTACAATGCGGTGCATCGTGGCGCAAGGACAAGCAGATACGTGACGCATCTGCCGGCGTAAGGTTGGCGCAGTGCTGAAGTTGCGTCGCAAGCGCGACGCAACTCCAGCACTGTTCCAACCTACCCTATCCCTAACATGGTGCGTCAAGCCTTACGTCTGCTTCAAGCAGGCGCAGGGTTTTGACGCATCAGCGTTGGGAAAGTGACTCAGTGAAATCTTATAGATTTCACTGACACTTTTCAGGGGCGTTCCTGCGACGGAACGCCCCCCTGAGTAGAAATGCCCACATGAAACCTGACGCAGGTTTCATGTGGCGCAGGGCTTTACACCGTGACGCATCTCTATAGATGCGTCACGATGTAAATGGGGCGCAACATGGCGCAGGGTTTACGCTGCCGCTGCGTCACAAAAGTGACGCAACGGCGGCGTAAAAGTGGCGCAAGTCTGATATAAATCTGCCCCTTAGAATTGAATCAGGAGCAAACCGTTTGGGACTTAGGAAGTTCTAGGGTCAACACCCACGGGAGCACCGGAGTACTCATGTTACCTCACCCAGGGAAGCCGGGTGCATAGGTAACAAATGGCTTCGGGTCTCGTTGTCGATTTCAATGGGAGCTGGCGAAGAAGTGCTGCTGCCGGGAAGATGCAAAGTGTCTGAAGAGATCCACGCCTGGATCGAAGATGAGAAGAACCTGAAAGCAGAGGGGACAGAGTCTGGGTCACTAGCCATTGACCAGGAAGGCGGTAGGCAGATGCCCACCGAGTTGGGTGATTTCAGGTGAAGGAGGTGAAGCTTGACTCTTCAGCCACAAGGACCAGGAGGCGTTGAGGACAACCAGGAGCGGATTTGAGCTGTCCCACAAAGGATGTCGAGTGCTGCAGCATCGGTGCCCGGATTGGACACAACAAGCCTTGGCAACAGCAACCCACGCAAAAACTAGAAAGATGCTTCGGTGCAGACCAGCAAGGTCTGTGGGACTCACCACTTGGTAGGGAGTTGGGGCACGTCTGGAGCAACCAGGAAAGACCAAGGAAAATCAAAGGGACCCACCAGTTATCAGACCAGGGATCGCAAAGGGACCTCAAGACTAAACACAAAATGGCAGCCCACGTGTCACTTGGAGTAACATAGGCCAACAATCTTTGGTAGATTCTGTGCTTGAGATAGGGGGCTACAAGTAAGCCCAGGCACGACTTCAAGAAACGTCGAGAAGTCAATGCACTTGCAAAAGTGCACGGTGACTAGGAGTTCCAGTTCCACGCTACTCACGAGGGCTGCGGGTCTCAGCTTTGCTGGGGACTAGAGTCGGCCTGTGAGATTTTTGGAAATCCTCTTTCTGGCCTGAAAATACTTCGGAGTCTGGTGGGAGCTTCGGAAATCCAGACCGGCAAATTGTTCATTGGTGCCTGCCAAGCAGGGGAGTCACTCCTTGATCCCAAGGGAGATTTCTGCAGTCCTCTAGTCTTGAGTAGAGCATTGAAGTTCCAGGATTCAGCTTCAGAGTTTCATCCAGGGATATCTAAAGTTCTGGTTACAGAGGTTCCTTCCTTATACCTAAGGAAGGGGTTGGACTAGCTCTGGGGACCCACCTATGGGAGGGTTTGGAAAGAGGGGTGACTACACCCATTTCCTTTGTCCAGTTCCATGCCAGAGCAGGGCCTGGAAGCCCCTGAACCGGTTTGAGCTGGACTTTGCACAGGGACACCAAATGTGCCCCCAGTGCAGGACTTCAAAGTACTCAGAGAGTGCTCCAACCCAGCCTCAATACACATAAACCTGTCTGGGAGGTGGTTACACCTTCCTGTGACAGGAAACCTATTGTCCAGGCCTCCCCTGCCGGAGTTTCGGTCAGCAGCAGGAGGCCAGACCTGTGTCTGTGGCTGCAGCATCCATTTTGTGATGCCAGGGCTCTGTTACGTTTCTACTGGGTAACCCAGTACTGCCATGTATCTCCCTCTAGAAGGGTGGGATCATACTCCCACACCAGTTACTGGTGTGGGGGTATGATTCCAAGGTGTTTGACACCAAACACGACATGTTTCTGTGCAGCCAGTCCAAAGTTGGCATTAACCGTTTAAGATATAATGCACTTAAGAGTATATGGTCAGGCTGCACCACTGACAACCCCGGAGAAGAGATTCCGAAGGCTGCAGAGGGGTCAACTCATGCCTGGGCACCCTCTCACATAAAACCAAGCACCCTGCCTTCAGGATTGATAAGGCCTGCCATAGAGGTGACTGATAGGTTTGTATGTGCAGTGATAGGTGAGGTATAGTGAACCTATACCTCAGTAAGGAGTGCATGCACCACCTTACCCAGGTTGCAGTAGCAAACCTGTGGTGTCATTTTCGGTGGCTTCCCAGGGATGGCATAATACATGCTTCAGCCCATGGTAGACCTCTGGGGTACCTATGCCCTGGGTACATAGTATACCATATACTATGGACTCACAAGGGTACCCCAGAATCTAAGCTGGAGTGTACCTAAAGTACCTGGAATCAATTTATAAGAGAAATCATATAGGCTGGGGACCTGAATAGCAGGTTCCCAGGCAAACAAAGTCAAAAACCATCAAAACACCAGGAAAAAAAGTGGGGGCAACCATGCAGTCAGATTCCACCTTCCTACACCATATACACAGGGCAGGTACTTGCCAGGCTACTATTGGGCCGCAGCACTGAATGTGCCACCCACAAGAATAGCCTTTCAAACATGTCTCAAGTCTGCCATTGCAGGCCTGTGTGTGCGCAGTTGTACTTATGCTCAGGTTGGCGTTTTTAAACCATTAGCCATTGCTAAGTGGGCCATTCACTTCCACTAGGACACCCCTAGTGTAAGCCTGGATAGGTGGGGCAAGGGGTAAGGGAACAGCAGGGCACGTACACATGTGTGTTTAGTGCCCAGGTAGTGAATAATCCCCATGTGGGTTTTCCCTACCTAGGAGGTCTGCTCTGCCCATGGGTCAACATATGAGATTTGCTGAATGAGTTTTAAACTACAGTTTTAGCTAACATCAGGGAGTAATCTCATGGTGTTTTCAACCATATCTCAAGCTGGCCATTGCAGGCCTGTATGTGCATATTTACACTTATGCTCAGGTTGGCCTTTCTATATCATTGTTCAATGATGAGGGTGCCTTTCATAACACTCAAGCACCCCTAGGGTGAGCCTGGGGTGGGGCGTGGAGCAAGTGATAGGTGAAAGGCAGGATAGGTACACACGTGTGTTCCCTGCCCAGGTAGTGAAGAACCCCAATGTGTGTTTTTAATACCTATGAGGTTTTGGTCTCGCCAAAGTTTAACATGAGGAAATGGCTTAGATTACTTTAACCCCTTCAGTGCCACACCCTTTCCCCCTCCTGTGCCGGGCGTTACATTAGTGGGTGGGGTTCATGACGAGATAGTCTCGTCATGGGCACAGCGCGACCGTGCTCCATGACGAGACTATCTCGTCATGGGCACAGAAGAGGTTAAGCTGTAGTGGTGGCTTACAGAGGAGCAGCCTAATGTTGTTTACTATCATTGGATTCAGAATGACAAATTATCTCTTGTGGTAAAGGTGTTTTTGTCTTTTATAGTTTAGAAATGCCACTTTTAGAAACTCTTTTCTGTGCACTTTAGTTAGACTTCAGTCCACGCTAGAATTTGGAGAGCACATTTGTGCATTCCCCAGAGACAGCCATAAACATTGGGCATGCAACTGGTGTGACAGATGTCTGCCATTTAAGGATTTGGCTGGCTAGATTAGGGGAAGAGCTTTTGACACTGAGAGGACTGAAATTTAGGTGAGACATCTGTGGTTCAAAGGGGAACCCTATAAACTACCTCGACTTCAAAGGCACACTACAGTATAACTACTGGTGCTATGCTTTAGCAGGGCAGAGATACACTTGTGGGGACATGGGACCAACCAGACTTCTTGGACTGTGTATTGCACACTGCAAAAGGAATCTGTTGTGCACAAGGAGGAGACTACCATTGGAAAGAACCATTTGCCCTGCCTGAATAGTGGCTGGCCTAAGTCAACTACCTGCTGTTGTGTGGCACCCTGAAGTGTGCTCTCCAAGGGCTTGTTGGTTTGTCTCCTGTTTTTTGTGGAGGTCTCAGGGACATCAATGACCTCCTGTGAGGCACCTACACCAGCCATGTCTTTCCCCTGGAGAGCAGTGCCCTCTCGAGCACTTTCTTTGTCTGCTGGATCCTGACTGCAGCACAATCAATCAATCAGTCAATCAAACAATCATTTGTAAAGCGCACTACATACCTGGGAGGGTCTCAAGGTGCTGGGGGGCGGGGCCGCTACTGATCGAACAGCCAGGTCTTGAGCATCCTCCTGAAGGTCTGCAGGTCTGGGTCTGTCGTAGGCTCAGTGGGAGGGTGTTCCATGTCTTGGCGGCGAGGTGGGAGAAGGATCTCCCGCCGGTGGTTGTTCTTCGGATGCGCAAGATGGTGGCTAGCGAGAGGTCGGCAGAGCTTAACTGGTGGTTGGGGATGTAGAAGGAGAGCCGTCTGTTGAGGTAGGCTGGGCCGGTCTTGTGGAGTGCCTTGTGTGCGTGGATAAGGAGCTTGAAGGATATCCTCTTGCTGACGGGGAGCCAGTGCAGGTCCCTCAGGTGGGGGGTGATGTGGCTGTGGCGTGGTATGTCGAGGATCAGTCGTGCCGAGGCGTTTTGGATGCGCTGTAGTCGTTTGATGAGCTTGGTTGAGGCTCCCGCGTAGAGAGCATTTCTGTAGTCGAGTCTGCTGCTGACGAGAGCCTGGGTGACTGTCTTTCTTGTGTCTGTCAGGAATGGATCCATCTGTAGATCTTGTGGAGCATGCGGAGGGTGTTGAAGTAGTAGTTGACCTGCTTGGTCATTGAGAGCGTTGAGTCGAGAATGATTCCCAGGTTGCGTGCATGGTCGTTGGGTGTCGGGGCTGCTCCCAGTGCCGTCGGCCACCAGGAGTCGTCCCAGGCTGAAGGGTTGGTGCTGAGGATGATGACCTCCGTCTTGTCTGAGGTCAGCTTCAGACGGCTGGTCTTCATCCAGTGAGCGACGGCCTTCATTCCTTCATGGAGGTGGCTTTGGCGGTGATGGGGTCCTTGGTGAGGGAGAGGATCAGTTGAGTGTCGTCGGCATAGGAGATTATGTTGAGGTCATGCTGTCGGGCGACGTGTGCGAGCGGGGCCATGCACATTTTGAACACTGTCGGGCTGAGGGAGGATCCTTGGGGTACGCCGCAGATGATTTCGGAGGCTTTGAACCAGAATGGGGGGAGGCGGACACTCTGGGTTCTGCCGGAGAGGAAGTCGGTGGTCCATTCCAGAGCCTTGTCCGGCGTGGAGGCATGCTCGTTGTGTGCGGTGGCAGACGGTGTTGAAGGAGGTGGAGAGGTCTAGTAGGATGAGTGCTTCGGTCTCGCCGTTGTCAAGCAGGGTCCTGATGTCGTCGGTGGTGCCGATGAGGGCAGTCTCGGTGCTGTGGTTTCTGCTTAACCCTGACTGGGAAGGGTCCAGGATTCTGTTTTCTTCAAGGTATCGGGTTAGCTGTCTGTTGACTTTGGCCGGGAAGGGGAGCAGAGAGATGGGCCGGAAGTTCTTGAGGTCTCTTGGGTCTGCCTTGGGATTTTTTAGTAGGGCGTTGATCTCGGCGTGTTTCCAGCTCTCTGGGAAGGTTGCGGTCTTGAGGGAGAGATTGATGACGTTGCGCAGGTGGGGTGTGATGGAGCTGCTTGCTTTGTTGAAGACGTGGTGCGGGAAGGGATCTGACGGGGAGCCGGAGTGGATTGTGCTCATGGTCTTGATGGTGTCATCGATGCTCACACTGGCCCAGGCTAGCAGTGGGTCGTGGTCGATGGTGTGCAGAGGGTCTGTTGTGTTGCTGTCTGTTGGGGCTGCCTTGGTGTTGAAGCTATCGTGGATGTCTGCTATCTTGCGGTGGAAGAAGGTGGCGAGGGAATCGCACAGGGCTTGCAACGGCGGGATGTCGTTGGTGTTGGAGCTGGAGTTGGAGAGTTCCTTCACGATGTTGAAGAGCTCCTTACTATTGTGTGCATTGTTGTCGAGGCGGTCTTTGAACGAGGTTCTGTTGGCAGCCCTGATGAGGTGGTGGTGGTTGCGGATAGCATCCTTATATTTTGCGCGGTTGTCCGGAGTTTGTTCGCTGTGCCATTCCTTCTCTAGTTTCTGGCAGGCTTGCTTGGAGGCTAGGAGTTCTGGGGTGAACCAGCTGGCCCTCTTGTTGGTGTCTCTCTGGGGGGGTTTCTTCAGTGGGACGAGGTGTTGGCGCAGTCCTCGATCCAGCGTTTGAGGCTGTGGGCAGCGTCTTCGGTGTTGGAGGGTTCGGTGGGTGGGCTGAGAGCGAGGTTTGCATGTAGTTGGTCTTCGGTGATTTTGTTCCAGCAGTGGCGGGGAATCTGTTGGGTGCGGTGGTGTGTGATGGGTTTCTGGAAGGTGAAATGGATGCAGCGGTGGTCGGTCCAGAGGAGTTCGGTGGTGTGGCTGACGGAGACATGCGGGCTTGAGGAGAAGACGGGGTCGAGCGTGTGGCCGACGGAGTGGGTGGGCGTTGTTATGAGTTGCTTCAGTCCGAGGTTGGCGAGGTTATTGATTAGGGTTATGGAGTTGTTGCTGTTGTTGTTCTCAAGGTGGAAGTTCAGGTCTCCGAGGAGGATGTAGTCGGTGGAGGTCAGAGCGTGCGTGCTGATGAAGTCGGCAATGGAGTCGCTGAACTGGGGGCAGGGTCCGGGGCATCAGTAGACGAGGGTGCCTCGGAGGGTGGAGTTGGGGTCTGTGTGGATCTGGAAGTGCATGTGTTCAGCGGTGCTGAGCGCGTCGTCGGTGCTAGTCACGACCCTGATGCTGTTCATGTGGACGATGGCGATTCCTCCTCCGACTCCATTGGTGCGGTCTCTGCGGGTGATCTTGTAGCCGTTTGGGATGGCTATGGCGATGTCGGGTGAGTCGTTCTGTGGAAATGTGGATTTTCCTGGTCAGTTATGTCCCCTATCTTGGACCCCAACGGTTCTATGTGCATGTCACAAGTACATGTATGTTTCCCTCCAGTTCCAGTTATGAAGACGCAAATACATGTGCGTCCACCGTTAACATGTCCTCTGTCAGATCCGCCATGAATGGGCTGGATATTCGATTCCTAAGTATGAAAGGCCACCGACTTTATATGGCTAAGTTACTCCATTTTTACAGTTCAGGCAAGTAGGCCCGATTCTGTCCTCAAAGCCTTTCCCTGCTCTCTGCCTCTGACAGCTTCAGCTTGAGCTTGCATCTGTATCCATGAACTTTGTCCTACTCTCTGCGCGGCTCACGAAGCCTGACATCAGCCTATTCTCTGCCAAGAACTGTATTTCACCTTCGAATTATCTACTTTGCTCCTCAGCCGATGCATTCCTGTCTAGTAGTTTAAGTAAACATTCTTCCAGCTACCAAGCAAAAGGCCCGGCCTCTCTGTCCTCATGCAAGTAATTCATAGCCCTGTTACCATGGAAAGTTTCTGCCCCTTGCATCTCATATAGACACTTAGACGCTTGTACACGCACACACAGTCAGTATAGAATAGATTCTGTCCGAGAGCCCTTCCCTTGTGGATAACACAGTTCTTTAAACATAGGATATTAGATATGATTTGGGATTAGGTTGACATAACCCCAGACTTTTGTCTCCACATGTAGAGCTAAATGTCAAGTCCCTTTCACCCTCTAGTTGCACGTCTATCACACGTCATGCTGCTGCGCGCGCATCTCTGCCAAGTATTTCTGCTGACATTGCGAAATCATCTCCAGGTATCCACCCACACATGACAATTTACCCATTATCATCAAGTGGACGCCCACATGGACGCCCACCTTCACGCCTACTTACACGCCCACATGCTCTTATCTCATTCTCTCTTGCTCTCTTGCTTACGTACAATTGAGAAATGTATATATACTGTACTCTGTGAATAATGTTTTGAGAATATTGAGAATACTTTTCAGCCCCGTCCAGATCCTTTTTTGGTGATGGTGATATTCTCCCTTTGACTCGAGTTATTGGAATAAAGCCCTTTATGAATCTGATACCACAGACTCAGCCTCTTGCTTTATGCATGATCTTATTGATATCTGAAAAATTATGACAGCGTGATATTTTATTTACCACAGAATGGCGCCCGAACAGTTTAATCTCTTTCCCCACACGCCGGAGATGAAGGTCCTGTTTTGCCCCCTTCCATAGCCGTGATGGACTTCAAGCGTGCACGTCGCGGGTTTTCCCGCCAACTCCCTCAGGCCACCGAAGGGGACAGACTGCGACCAGGCATCCATACGAGGCGGTGAGGAACGCAGATTGTCTACCCAGAGCCCACCTGCGAGAGAGCTGCGTCCGAGGTATACAGAGGCCAACCAGGTTTTCAAAGTCCCGATGTCCAGAGGGTCCGATGTCCGCAGTCGTCGAGTCCAGTCCATTCTCTGAGGCCTTCCGTTTCAAGGAGCTACTCGGTGAGTACCATCGCCGGGGAGGCGTGTTGACGCGCACATAGGTTGTGCCGGTCAAGACGGATTTGGGTACACAAATCCGGTCTGCACTGTTTAGCAGTGTATATGTACTGTTTAGCAGTATATCAAGTATTCCGAAGTATTCAGTTATTGTCAAGAATTCAGCGTGGTGATTAGTTAGGCAGACTGTCATCATTGTCGGTCGTTGTTAAAATGTTTAATGTTTAATGTTTAAAGTGTTCAAATATTGTGGTATGAATGATTGTTCATTGTTCACTGTTCATTATTGTGTTTTTTTTGTATTAAGTGTGTTCAAGATTAAGTATCAGATCAGTTGTCAATATGCCGCTCTTTTCGAAGTTAAGACAGATTACTACTAGAAAAGGGGTGCTTGAAGAAGCAGTTCCTATTCCTCCTAGGGACACTACAGGGCAAATAATGTATCACAAGCATGGCTTAGACGCCATATTATTCCTTGATCTATGGGTGGACTACACCAAAGAGTTACCAGAAAGTCAGAGATGGCCCGTAGCTGGGACCTGGGATGCCGAATGTATCATGAAAGTCGAAGAAGAGTTGTGGAAGAGGAAAGCTAGACAGTCACAGAAAGACGCTGTTGAATTATGGCGTAAAGAATAGCATAGACGCACAGAGTAAGCGCTCAGAAAAGAAGAGAAAAGTAGGGAGGATTCAGACAAAGCCCGAGAAAACGTGTTAGTTGAGGAAGGTATACGAGTAAAAGCAGGACAAGTAGATGGACAACGAAACACTCTTATGAAAGAGAAAATGTAGACCAGCTTGGAAGGATGCCATTGAGTTTTTGGCGCACGGAGTGACATAGAAGGACAGAGTAAGTGTTTCACGAAGCAGAGAGGAGTGGACTGGAGTCTGGAAAAGCCAAGGATGAGATGTTACAGGAGGAATTTGAGCTGGTAAAATGAGCGCAGGCTGACAGAAAAAGAAATACTGACGTTGCTGGTATTTATCCCGTCCTTTCAGAGGACCCAGCAAGAGTGGCCCCAGTAAAAAGACCAGTTATAATACATATATTAATTACATAGTAGCCCAAAGGTTCTTGAGCCCCCCACCAAATGAACAGCGCATAGCTGGTGTTTACATGGTCCAACATTTGACTACATTGTCAATAGGAAATTGAGAGGGGTGCAGCTAGAGAAGGAGCAACTCCTGTGATTTGATGACACCCCTAATGTACAAAGTGTTAACGAAAAATAATTAGTGACAAGTTTAGCTTGGAAAAAGAATTGTGGGTATTTCGAATTTGCAAATTTTTCATGAATACAGGTTTGTGTTCTTGATGGTCCAGTGAGCCAATGTGCTGGGTCAAGTCGGTAAGATTATGACCCCCTGAGTGCAAATTGTATGTAAAAATAATTTTTCAATTGAGCGAATTATTGCAGTTTTTATGGAATTGAGTAGTCTTTTTGTCTTTGACAGCTTCAGAGTGAGGAGAAGGTGGGGGCCGTGTAGAGCAGAATGTGATACAGAAATCGGAGACAGATTCTGACCTTGTAGCCAGTGTAGGTGGGGGCCGATGAGAGGAGCAGAACAGGGCACTGCTTAGAAGGCTTCTCTGACATCGCATCTGTGTAATGCCTGCAGCTGGAGAGCCTTGGGGCCAGGAGTAGGAAAAACAAAAAAAAGATGGCTGGCAGCCCAGGCTCAGGCCGCGCTGAGGGGCTATTTTTAACTTCTCTGATAAGACAGGGCAGCTGAGAAATGTAAGTCGAGAAAGATTCCCTTGTTCTATTCTGTGCAAAACAAGTGCCCCGAGGAAATGTCTATGGAGAAGATTTGTTTTATTTTTTAGCAATTGTTATATTGCTTCTGGTCAGAAAGTAAAATGTTGCTCTTGCTTGGAATTTTAAGGGCTATGTGCCTATATAAAAACGATTTTCAAATTCAGACATTTTTGAATTGTGGCCACAAGCTGCCACCAGTTGCATTGGATAAATGATCCAGTGGTTACGGGTCTGTGAGGAAAGATGTGAGATGCATCTTCGACTAGGACATGAGGGTACATTGTGTACAAAGAAGCATAGCACATTTTTATAAAAAAAAAAAAAAAAAAAAAAAAAGAGACAGGTTCGTGTGTTCGTCATTTTTTGATTATTGTTGCTGATCCTGTGTGTCAGACTTGACGCGGTCATCATTGGGATGACCCACTGCCAGATGGGGTTGTATAGGGCAGGTAAATAAGTTATTGATTATAAGCCTGACAAATTAAGCAGGCCAGAATGTTCGCATCTGAGCTGTAGGTACTGTAATTGCGCATCGCTGCTCATTTATATATGTTAGTGTAATTATCTAGGCTTTCTGTGCCCGGTATACTGATGGCTTGGCACAATTACTAAATTTCACAGACATGATATTACCATTATCATGCTGTCAAAATAGCAGACAACACGTTATCAGTGTATGTCTAATTGGTGTTGGAGATGAATGAAACAAAAGAAAAAGGCTATGCAAGACTAAAATATTTTTCACATAACTGCCTTTCTCTTATAGACAGGCAGCCTCGGTCATATGTTTCCAGAATGGACATTAAGGAACAATTATGATCTGTGCACTCGCATTTTAACTCTTGAAAGGCCTGTTTTAAATAAGGACTGCCACCACAGAGTGACAAATAAGGCTCGGTATTTAGGGTAATGAGAAAATATCTGACAGGATTTCCTTTTTAAAGTTTGCTTTAGTAAGCTCATTCTTGTGAGTGGTGGCCCCAAAAGTTGACTTGTTTTTGAATTAGGCTATTTATTGTATAGGTGGAAATTATTGCACATTGACTGATTTCTTTAGCAGATAAATTATTAATTATCAACATTAACAACTGTTCTTAAACTTGGTTTTCCGAATATTTAGGTAATTTAGCATTCCTATTAGGGCCTCCTAGCATTAATATTGACTTCAGGTTGGTGTAGGTTCATGTAATAGGGACATTTGCATATGAGATGTCATTTGGCCAGCTTATGAGCTAACACAATGAGGTTTGTACATTAATTTGAAGGATTTCTCGCCGTTTCACATACGCTGTGTATCTCCTATAATTTTGCTTACGCCCAGTAGCTACACACAGGGATTAATAGTGTTGACCAGACACAGGGTTTGATAGTGTTTGACAGCAGTGAAATCTGTTTCAGATTTCCTCCTGTCAAAAAGGGGGGGAAGGAGGAGAATATTGGCTTTCTGCTGGCCCCTGAGGAGGTTCGCTTCCCGCTAGCCCCTTAAGAAATTAAGCCCCTTAGAAATTAGCCCCCTTAGAAATTAAGCCAAGGAAATAGGTATGGTGTTTTCCCCTTTTTCTCATGTTTTATTGTGATCTTTCAGGGGAATTAGTCCAAGCCCCTAATACAGCTTCTACTAAAGTCCTCCCTTGGACACAAGAACACACTGTGGCATTTGAAGAATTAAAGAGAGCTTTATGTCAAGCACCAGTTTTAGCAAACCCTGATTACAACAAATCGTTTATGTTTTTGTGACAGAGCGGGATGGAACAGCACTATCTGTCCTAACACAAGATCATGCAGGAAAACACGAGCCCTGTGCTTATCTTTCTAGTACATTAGACCCAGTAGCACAGGCTTTGCCTGCGTGCCTAAAATCAGTTGCAGCAACGGCCTTAGCCATAAGACAAAGTGACTCGATAGTGCTGGGCCACCCTCTGACAGTACAAGTACCACACGCAGTAGAGGTTCTCTTGAACCGGACACAAACACAACACCTGACTGTAGCTAGACTGACGGATTATGAGCCAACGTTATTTCAACCACACATAGAGATCAGACGATGCAACATACTGAATCCTGCTACCCTTTTGCCCTCCAGTACAGAAAGCGTTTCACCACACAACTGTGTTGAAGTAATACATACCGTGACTAAACCAAGACAAGACTTGACAGATGTTGCACTCCCAGACCCCGAGCTAACACTATATGTTGACGGCTCATGCATGAGGACAGGGGCGGGAGAATTAGTGGCAGCATATGCAGTGACTGCTGATACTGTAATAATAGAGACTAAAAGAATAGACATATTGTCAGCACAAGCAGCAGAGCTCATCGCCCTGACACAAGCGTGCATAAGAGCTAAGCACCTGAGAGTAAACATTTACACCGATTTTGTGGAGAGAAAGAGGTTTCTTGACCTCTCATGGGGCCAAGATACAGCATGGCCCCCTTATTCAAGCCCTACTGGAAGCAATACATTTACCAACAGCCATAGCTATCCTAAAATGTAAAGCACATACTAGAGCCACAGATACCATTTCCCAAGGCAATGATCTGGCAGACCGAACTGCTAAACAGACAGCTCAGACCCCACTAGACATGACAAAATCACAGATACTATCACTGTCCAAAGCCATGACAGTTAGGGATCCTTCCAGGGATGTACAAGACATTCAGACACATGCTACTGTAGACGAATTAAAGAAATGATCGGAACAAGGAGGGGTACTGACTGATCAAGGTTGGATGACAAAGGGCAAATCCACATGGTTTCTTCCTGATACCATGGTACAAGTGATTATAAATACCGCACATAGTCCTGTACACTTAGGAGAGAAAGCAATGATAGATAGCTTACAGAATATATGGTTCAACAAGCACCTGCGTGCAGCAGCGAAACAAAAGGTCAGAACATGTATGATCTGTTGCCAATTCAATGCAGGTAAAGGCATTCCGATGGAACAAGGTGGATTCCATCCACCTGACCACCCTTTTGAAGTGCTCCAAATGGATTATATCCAAATAAACAGATGTAGAGGTTACAAATATGTCCTGGTACTAATGAAGCAGGTGTCCCTTCTGTTAGGGTATACCTGGAAATTCCATTGTGTGCGACATCCTGAAGCAGCAGGCCTTGTAGAAAGACATAATCAGACATTAAAATTTGCGCAGACAAAGGTATAGATTGGATGGTAGCCCTGCCGGTTGCCCTCTTTTACATGCGAATAGTAGCTCATTCTAGAACAGGCTTATCTCCCTATGAAGTGGTCTTTGGTAGACCACCAAATATGTGGGGCACTACAATGCCTAAAAGATTACTTATGTTGACAGTAACATGCTGACAGATTACCTGGCTTCCTTGATGTCTGCACTACTCTCTTGTTGTTCGCAGGTTGCTGCCGCCTTCCCTGACAACACCCAGGTCAAAGAATACTCCATCGCTCCTGGATGACAGGCGCCGAAGTCAGTGCTCTGGACCACGGGGACGGCCGTTAAAGTCAAAGTGCACCTTCACCACTCTTTTACAAAGGAAAAAAAACTTTGAACTTGGATTTTGAACAACATTTTCTAGAGGAGAATGCCCAGAAGTTTCCACAAAGCTAAACCTTGATTCAAAAAGTCAGAACCCGTTTGATCAATTAAGTCCACTAGGTGGTGAAGCGGTTGAACATGTATTCTGGCTCGCATAAGATCTTGGACAATAACATAAAGCAAAAATAAGAGAGTTAGATAAGAAGCAAATAGATGTATAGTGACTGTAATTTTTCAATATCTTAAGAGCATCACGATAATATGTATCAGCTTAATACTACATGCTATTTTTCCTCCTATTGCCTCACTTTTACACTCCTCCACTAATGATACCATAAAGCACACATTTAGTGATCTGCCATCCTATGAGCTATCATATCGACTTGCCTTACGCAACAATACCTTTATTCAGATGCTGCACCATTCACATCAGACTAGCAATGCTACAGACTGCTGGGTCTGTGGCCGACTCCCCCCCCTATCAGAACTATAAGGGAGTTTTGCCCCTTTATTCTCTATCCGTTCACACACAATGGCTCCTGTGGAGCATGGTTTAGTTTGATTAATTCCCTAGATTCGAATTCCGCAGTTTATCAAGACAACTGGGTATGGGGAAACCTGAACTTAGTTTTGCTTAAAGTCTGCTACCCTAACAAGGAGGGACTTCCCAAAAGAACAGGAACTGATCTAAGAAATGAAGTATATGGATTAGGTAATTTTACACTTAACCTCATGATCCTGAACGTTGAATCTGAAACTACACCAATCTTGCCCGCCATGTCCGTATTCCCAGTAAAAGAGGAATTATGTATAAGAAAGAATGGCTCCATACACATGGGCCATAGTAAATGCACCACTGTAATAAAATTCAGTGATCAAGGCAAGTCTACATTTAGAGCTTCTCGTCATTCCTACTTTATATGTGGCCAGACCGCATATATACGCCTACCTCTAGATTGGGATGGTACCTGTTACATAGCATTCCTCCTACCACCTGTTTTCCTAGCTCCTCCTGATTCTCATAGAAATACTCATTTAGTACACAATAGACAGCAGAGAGATCTCCCAATTGTCAATTACACTGAAGCAGCATGGGAAAAATACACAGATTTCAATAAAGGTTTCTTTCCCTATATAGGTACAGTTACCAATAGTAAGCTGATACGTAGATTAACCAGAACCCTTGAAGCAGTAGTGAACGAAACTATTTCCGCCTTAGGCAATTTAACAGAAGAGCAGTCTGCTATGCGGATTGTTGTGCTTCAAAATAGTCTTGTCCTTGACGTTATCCTGGCCGATAGGGGCGGAGCTTGTAGGGTCATCGGATCAAGTCATTGCATTTTTCATACCAGAAAATTCGCCATCTGTATATAAAGCCATAACTCGCCTTCATAAGATTGTAAGCCAGATACACCAGAATCCAGGCACCTGGACTTGGTCCGGTTGGTTTTGGAGTGTATTATCTACCTTTGGATGGAGGGTCCTATCCTTCCTAGGTATTGGCCTTCTCATACTATTCAGTTGCTGTCTATGTCTACAATGTGGACCAGCGATCTGTGGTCTGTGTGCCACATCGTGTATTCCACCACCAAGATTTCATTCAAGATCACGGAAGAAGAAAGAAGAACAAATGATGCTATATGAACAGATCAATGAATTGATGAAGATTGATATCTCTTGAAGGGCAAGTAGGGGACAAGGAGGGAATGTGGAAATGTGGATTTTCCTGGTCAGTTATGTCCCCTATCTTGGACCCCAACGGTTCTATGTGCATGTCACAAGTACATGTATGTTTCCCTCCAGTTCCAGTTATGAAGACGCAAATACATGTGCGTCCACCGTTAACATGTCCTCTGTCAGATCCGCCATGAATGGGCTGGATATTCGATTCCTAAGTATGAAAGGCCACCGACTTTATATGGCTAAGTTACTCCATTTTTACAGTTCAGGCAAGTAGGCCCGATTCTGTCCTCAAAGCCTTTCCCTGCTCTCTGCCTCTGACAGCTTCAGCTTGAGCTTGCATCTGTATCCATGAACTTTGTCCTACTCTCTGCGCGGCTCACGAAGCCTGACATCAGCCTATTCTCTGCCAAGAACTGTATTTCACCTTCGAATTATCTACTTTGCTCCTCAGCCGATGCATTCCTGTCTAGTAGTTTAAGTAAACATTCTTCCAGCTACCAAGCAAAAGGCCCGGCCTCTCTGTCCTCATGCAAGTAATTCATAGCCCTGTTACCATGGAAAGTTTCTGCCCCTTGCATCTCATATAGACACTTAGACGCTTGTACACGCACACACAGTCAGTATAGAATAGATTCTGTCCGAGAGCCCTTCCCTTGTGGATAACACAGTTCTTTAAACATAGGATATTAGATATGATTTGGGATTAGGTTGACATAACCCCAGACTTTTGTCTCCACATGTAGAGCTAAATGTCAAGTCCCTTTCACCCTCTAGTTGCACGTCTATCACACGTCATGCTGCTGCGCGCGCATCTCTGCCAAGTATTTCTGCTGACATTGCGAAATCATCTCCAGGTATCCACCCACACATGACAATTTACCCATTATCATCAAGTGGACGCCCACATGGACGCCCACCTTCACGCCTACTTACACGCCCACATGCTCTTATCTCATTCTCTCTTGCTCTCTTGCTTACGTACAATTGAGAAATGTATATATACTGTACTCTGTGAATAATGTTTTGAGAATATTGAGAATACTTTTCAGCCCCGTCCAGATCCTTTTTTGGTGATGGTGATATTCTCCCTTTGACTCGAGTTATTGGAATAAAGCCCTTTATGAATCTGATACCACAGACTCAGCCTCTTGCTTTATGCATGATCTTATTGATATCTGAAAAATTATGACAGCGTGATATTTTATTTACCACAGTTCAACCATGTCTCTGTCATGAAGGCGACGTCCGGTCATGTTGTGTCGAGCAAGTCCCAGAGCTCTACGGCGTATTTGCATGCCGAGCGGGTGTTCAGTAGTATGCATCGCAGGTGGGTGCGGTCTTTCTTGGCAGGTGTTTAGTCGGCTCTGAGGCTGGTGTAGCTGCAGTTCCGGCAGGTGAAGGGACCGTGTGTGCGTTTCGGGGTGGCCTTGAAGCAGGTGAGGGTCCATCCAGGGTTGAGAGCACGGAGTGTGCTGGCATTGTAGCGGCAGCGGTCGTTGTGGCGGGAGTGGGGGCCAGGGGTTCTGGCGTTGGGTGCGGTCCAGGCGTGGACGGGCGCAGACGGGCTTGCCTTAGGCGCACCTTTGGCACGCCAGCGGCACACCCGCAGCAGCTGCACAGCGGCCTGCATATATGGGGAGGTGGGAGGGAGGAGTAGCTGGGAGGTGGGGGCAGCGAATGGGCAGTCAGGGGGGTTGGGCCGCAGGGGACACAGCGGCGGAGAAGGAGAGGGATGATGAAGGGAACAGAGGGAAGGACACAAGATCGAGTGGAAAAACAGGTGTTACAGAAGGCAAAGGGCACAGGAAACAAGGGGAAAGTGAGTGGCACAGAAAGCAAAAGGGATCAAAAAGACGGGTGTTACAGAAGGCAAAAGGGCACAGAAATACAGGGGGAACGAGGGGTACAGAAGGCAAAAGGGCTAAAAAACGGGTGTTACAGAAGGCAAAAGGGCACAGAAGTACAGTGGGAATCAGTGGTACAGAAGGCAAAAGAGCTCAAAAAATGGGTGTTACAGAAGGCAAAAGGGCACAGAAGTACAGGGGGAGCGAGTGGCACAGAATGCAAAAGGGCTAAAAAAAACAGGTGTTACAGAAGGTAAAAGGGCACAGAAATACAGGCTGAACGAGTGGTACAGAAGGCAAAAGGGCTCAAAAAATGAGGGGGACACGAGTGGAACAAAAGGCAAGAGGGCACAGAAATATAGGGGCAGCTAAAAGACAGAAGGCAAAAACGGGCAGAGAGGCACGGGGCAGCGAGGGGAACAGAGGGAAAAATGGCACAGATCAAGTACAGGCAGCAGGGAAAGGTGGGGAACAGCAGTCACAGGCACAGTAATGAATACAACGGAAACACAGGAAATACAGTGAAAACAATAAAAGCAATACACTACAATACAATAACTAGCGGAAAAAAGCGGAGATAAACAAACATACGGCCTACCACTGGCCACCAGGGATGAGGCGAAGGTGGTAGCCTGCGGGTGGAGGAGGGCCTCGAACTTCCTCAGCAGTGGCAGCTGGGGCAGGGACACACAGGCGGTGCTGTGTGGAGGGGGAGCGACCTACCTGAGCATGGAACTAACTATTGTGCCTGGAGACCAAATTGCCTTGTGCAGAGCCCCCGACCATGGCCACATCTAAGGAGTGTGGCCTCGTATCGTGGGGCCGCAGCACGCACAAGCGTCTCATTGGTGGTGACCGGATTCACCGGTTATGGGACCCAGCGCGGACTACTTCGTCGTCCATGTTGCATCTCCCTTGTGCGACAAGCCAACTCAACGCTCATTGCATGCAGTGTCCGATTGATGGGTTGTGACCATCGAACGGAGGGTGCATCCTTCGTAGTGGCAGATTCTATGTTGTGCAGTACTACTGAACTTGCGCTGTGTATGTGTGACCGGATTGTCTGGGGTGACCATATCATCGCGTACTAGACCTTGTGCCTCATTTCAGGAAGGTACGGCGAACAAGACTGTTGGTTGATTGTAACTAGATTGTTGGTGTGACTCAAATCATCGTGCAGCAGACATTGTGCCTCATTTCCGGGGAGGTATGGTGAACCAGACTGTGGGTTGATTGTAACGGAATTGTCTGGTGCTACTTGGATCATTGTGCACTAGATGTTGTACCTCATTCCAGGGAGGTACATCAAACCCAACTGTGGGTTGATTGTAACTGGATTTTCTGATATGACTTGAGTCGAAGGGCACCAGACATTGTGCCTCATTTCCAGTGAGGTACGGCAAACCAGACTGTAAGTTCATTGTAACGGAATTGTCTGGTGCAACTCGGATCATCGCACACCAGACGTTGTGCTTATTTCCAGGGAGATATGGCAAACCTGACTGTGGGTTAATTGTGATCGGATTATCTGATGCGTCTTGTATCATTTTGCACCATACATTGTGCCTCATGTCTAGGGAATTATTGAGAACACGACACGTGGTTCCTGGTGACCAGATTGTCCGGTGTGATTCGGATTATCGCACACCAGATGTTGTGTATCACTTCCTGTGGGGTTCAGGGACAGCTGCAATGCCCATTCACCAAGTGTTCCGTCTTGCCTTCAGTGCAGCAAAGCGACTGGCTCTCCTCACCCAGCCTGATGACTTCATGTGGCTGGGTAGTATCTCTGGATTGAGCCTGGGTGGTGAAACTAAGGGAGTGGGCTGAGAAACACTTCTGAGAGCAATCAGAAGCGCGTCAAGAGACTTTGGGGCATATTGACAACGAGGCGATAATAAATTATCGCCGCTTTAGTGGCCGTTTTCGGCCGAAAAGTGGCGATAATTTTATCGCTATATTAGCAAGGTCACGAGAACGCGTGAAACCTTGCTTTAGCGTGGGAATTTCTAACGCCCAGCTTTGCATCTCTGTTGAGATGCAAAGTGGGCGTTCCTGACCTGACATGATAGGAGAAATGTCGCTAAGCGACATTTCGCCTATCATCAAGCCCCACGCTATGAAGCATAGCGTCAGGAAAAGTAGCGATCACACCTGTTATCGCTACTTTCCTAACACCTGCTTCAGGACTGACTTAGCCATGATATCCTATGGAAGGAGGATATCATGGCTAAGTTTGTGAGTCCATATCAACAAGGTAACGTGAGATTATCGCTGGGTTTCCAGTGATAATCTCACGTTAGCCAGTTAGCGTGAGGATTTTTATCGCTATTGAGATAAGCGTTGCTAATAGCACGCTATCTCAGCGATAAAAATCCGCGCTAGCAGGCAAAAATTATCCTAGCGCTAAGTGCGCTTTGCGATAATTATTGCCGGTTGTTGTAAATATGCCCCTTGGTGACCCCCTGTGCTTTGTAGAAATGGGCTGGTGCAGGAAGGCGAATTGAGGGGCCTCTTGATTGAACTGGGTCAGCCTCTAGCCTGTTTTTGGTCAGCATAAAGTGGCTAAACCACATAAATGTGTTGGAGTAAAATACGTTTTTTCCCAAGTATGCCTAATGCTAATGTCATTTTAACACTGTTTGGCCTAGTACTGCTAGTAATATTTCCAAGTGTGATTTACACCCAGAAATACATAATGTTCATGTTGTGTCAATAAATGTGTGTTTTGAATGCAATCTTTATTTATATACACAATGTGCAAAGTCTCATTTATGACGCTCAGTGTATGTAGCGTGTAAGTGTGCTGTGCCAATGCTTTACACATTGCCTCTGTGAAAAGCCTGAATGCTTACTGCCAATCTACTCAAGGGTGAGCACAGGTTATACATTGAGGGTAATCACCTAACCCTGAGAGGGTTCTGCCTGGCTTGGGCACCACTTCAGCCAACCAGAAAGTGCCAGTTCCAATAGGTCTAGTTATATTTTTACATTTCATTTTTCTTATTTTTTAAAGGAACAATGTTTACAGTTCATTGTCTCCATGTTTGTTGAATTTGCAATATTTATTTATTATACTATGTAGCCTAGTCTTCCAAAGGCCATCCAGTCAGTAGGCCCGGGCCACTACTAGTCATGAGTGCATTAAGTAACTGTTTCTGTGGCATATGTTGTGACATCATTTGGGGCTGGGATTGCATTGGATTAAATTAAAGATTTGATGAGTTTTTTTCTATTTCAAGATTTTTTTATGTACCAGTTGGTTTTGCTAAAGTTCTCCTCTATCACGCGCAAGGTGGCTCTTTGGGGGATGTCGGTATAGAGGGCCTCCACATTGAGGTTGATGTCATTAGTGTGTTGATTCTCTGTCATGAGGTCTAAAACTTCAGCCGTATCCTTCAAGAAGGATGGGGTTTGTTTGACCAGTGGCTGTAGAAAATGGTCACAAAGTTTGGACAATGGTTCGAGTGTTGAGTCAATTCGCGAAACTATAGGTCTGCCCGGGACAGGCGAGGTCCTTTGTGTATTTTAGGCAAGATATAAAAATAGGGCACTTTAGGATCTTTTTTAATTAGGAAATCTGCCTCCTCTTTGCTCAACCAGCCCTGGCTTTCTGCTGTAAAGACCATAGATATAATGTTCTTGGTCAGTCGTGTCATAGGGCTGCTGACAATCGGTGTATAGTATTTGCGGTTGCCGAGTTGCCTCTGGCATCCTGTGTCATAGTCTGAGGTAGACATGATCACGGTTGCTCCGCCTTTGTCAGCTTGTTTGATGGTAATGGTGGTATCATTAGCAAGGGAACTGACAGCCATCAATTATGCTGTTGAGATATTGCAGAAATGTCTTGGGGTAGTGCTGTTTGCTAAGTCCTTAAGAACAGTCTGTTCAAAGGTGAGCACCTCATTAGGGACCATACTACTGTTGGGGGTGAAAGACGAAGGGTTGTGTAAACCTGAGTCTCTTGTCTCGGTGTGGGGTTCTCATGAAAGAAGGCCTTAAGGTGTACCTTGCGGAAGAAATTCTGAATTTCACATTGCTCACGAAATGTATCTATTCTGGGGGTTGGTACATAACCTAGACCTTTCTGTAAGATCTTTTTTTCAATGTCTGTCAATACCCTTGGAGAAAGATTCACTATCAAATTCTCCTCTTGGTGCGGCTCTGAGTCTCCACTACATTCTGTTGTGGTTTCCCATTGAACTCTCTTTTGTTGCTAGTTCGCTCTTCTTCGCCTGCACCCTCTGCACCAGCCTCTGTCTAAAAAAGGTTGGCTGTTGCCAGATGGGTAGAACTGGGTGGGGGCCTGGGGGAACATTGGGTATTGCCAAAAAGCTAGTCCCTGGTAATGTGGCACCTGGAACCCTGGGAACCCTTCGCGACCTCCCCTTCTTGGCTTTTTTCCGCCCCAACTCTTAGAACTTGAGTCACGATTGGTGAATGAGCCCCTCCTTGTCGTGTTTGAACCATCATAGGAAGAATTATTGGTTCCAGGGGGGACAAAGTCTGCTTTAAAGTATGGGTACACCTTTTCTCTGTCGAACTTGCGGATATTTTTCTGTAATTTCGAGAGTGCGCGTTCCACTATTTGGATCCTTATAAGCAAGGCATCAGCTATCCTTTTAGCTGTGTTAATTATAAGAATTAGCAAACCCCTAGTGCATTTCCATGCCACTAGGGACCATTCTTTTTTTTAAACGTCATCCTCAAGGAATAGACGTGGAAATTATTTTACCAAAAAGCCGTTGGGGGCTATATTAGCCCTTAGATATTCTGTCATCAAGGCGCCGTGTAATGTGATTTTTACCCATTCACGTTTCATGGATGTTAGGGATTACCAGTCCTCCGACTGACTGCCTGTCCCTGCACCACATTCTGCTCCTAGAAGTGAAGGTGCTCTTAAAAGGTTTCTGCAACAATTTCATCCCCAAAACTAAGACCTTTGTTCTCCTCCACGGTGTAAAGATCACCAATCCCTGGATAAGGAGAAAGTCAGTTGTAGTGAGGGTGGGCAAGACCGGTAATTGCCGGGGTGCCAAGTGAGGTGTAAGAGGAAGGTGAAAGTACTTATCCTCAATAACACGAGGAAAGTCCCACAGGGGTAAACCGTGCTTATAATCAATCACAAAGGAAGGACTGTGGGCTTTTTAGACAGGTCCATCATACCTGCCCAATCTTAGTAAAGATACAGTAGGTAAGCAGTTCCTAATAACGAGACAAGGGAAAACTCAGGGAACCGTTTTGTGTTGTCATGAGATACAGGACGGGGATTCTTCCTCTCGGAATTTGGGGCCCTCACACACCTGGTTGGCTGTCATTCTTCATCATAGGGCTGCTCCTCATCAGGTTGGCGCTGCAATACCAGACGGGCTCCCTATGAGGGGCTCTTTGGCAGAGATCATTTATTCTAAATTGCCATTTAATGCCGTGGGGGTAAGGTCCACCAGATCCACCAATGGCCAGAGCTCAGCAGGCTGGTAATAAAGTAACTGGCTTGTCCTGTAGCCAGTGTGTCTGCTGAGCGTGTGTGTTCATTGGAGCTGGCACAGTTGTTAGAGTGAGAAGTACCAATTTTTTTGCCTCAAAACGTGGAGATTGACCATGATCAAAATTAACCAACAATCCACACCACACAATTACACCATTCCTGAAATAGCACAGTAGGAGGAGGATTGGTCAGAATCAACTGTTTTAGCTAACCAACTTCTTGGTGAACCACCTGAATTTGAGAACAAACTCTACTTCCGGGACTGAATATGCCTGTGCCTCCATAGAACTTTTTAATTATTTCTTGCTGAACTCCTTTCTTTCACAAAAAGTAGCTAGTTGAACATTATGTTTGTGTCTGATTTATGCTGCTGCACAATCTTTTAGTCACATATATGGCCAGATTGCAGTTGGAGCAGTTTACAGTGAAGAAGCAACCTCAGTTCCTTCATATAATTGGAGACAATGCCTTTCTACCTCTAACTCACATAGTAAGGCTGCCCCAGAAGATCATTGATTTACAAGAGTGTCAATACCAAATTCCAATGTGTTGCAAGTGTAAAAGATACAATTGTGTACCTCCTACCTAACCTACCCATGCTTGAATTGGAAGAGATAACTACAACTATTATAACAATGTGTGAGTGATTGTGAGTGATGATTGATGATTTATGTTGGGGCAGACAGTGAGGGAGGGTGTTCACTAATAGTAAACTTGATTTTAATGAATAGCAATGTTTGGTGTCTTATGGAAGGTGGATGGCCTTTACAAACTTACTTAGCAACACTTTCATTACTTAGAAGGGCTGCCACAGAAGATCATTTGATTTACAAGACTGCCAAATTCCAACATATTGCTTGCATCAAAGAGGAAATACAATTGTGTATCTACCACTGTGCTTAGAGTGGATCACATAACATTTCACCATTGAGTGATATACTATTTAATGATTGTGAGTGATGATTGATGATTCATGTGGTGGCAGACAGAGAGCCAGGGTATTCAACTAATTTATAAACTTGAGTTCGATGATATGCAATGTTGGGTCCTGATTGTTCCTGAAAGTTATTGTCCCTTTCACCCTTAGTGAGATTTACTTGGAGGGTCTACTACTTTTTACTGGTTTGTCAGAGACCAGACCAGTCACTTTAGTTAACAAACACAAACCTATTCAAAATACTGCATTTCTCTTTCTCTACTTGTTCTTCAACAGCAGTACACTACACATCTATCTTACTTGGGTCTGCACTGGGAAGAAGTTACTTGGGGTCAGGAGGAGGATTGGAGGTCGCATGGTGGGACTCCCTCATCAATAGCTAGAAGAAGGAAGTTATCGACTTCAAAGAGAAACCATAACTCTGAGGCCTAGCACTCAGCTATGTGGAATGGAGAGAGAGGTGTGGATTTGGGAAATGCTGATGAGTGTATGTGTTGCACTGGTGGCACAAGTGAAACTCAGAATCATCTTGTTTTTTTCTATGCATTTGAGTCTTCTTGGTACACTCCTCATAAAGCTAACCTTCCTTCTGACCTTCTATTTGACTCTACAATGCAGTTTTCTATTCTACAATACACAGGTCATCACTTTTCCTGCACAAGCAACTGCCCGAACAGGCACCAAAGAGTGAGTAACATTTCTGAAGAGAATACAGATGCGATACACCACCTAATTTGGCAATACAGTTCTCATTTTTTTATTTATCAATCATATTTTTAGAACTGTTTCGGATCAATTCACTCTTCCATCATTGATTTGTTCAAACCTAGAAGATAGGACATTTAGATATTTGATAACTTGAGTCTCTGGAGCAGAAGGAAATGCATTTAACTGTACTGTGTTATACTCATTCCTTCATTTACTTCCACAACAGATTGATGATGATGATGTGCTGCTCATTGCCCTCATGAATATGGTTCTTGTGTTGTGTTTGTCACACCTTTCCCCAAGTCCCCTTTCCCATTCATTTCTCAACCCCCTAACACTCTTACCCTAGGCTTTGTTATTTTTGGGAGGTATTTCATAATATAGACCAAATAAATCAAACAAATGATGTGGCGGATATGGTTAAATATGACAGCAACTCACTGAGGGATCTTTGATTACCTGAGTAATATCCCACACCAGCCCCACTTACCCAACCATGAAGAACGTCATTCCTCAACATCATCTTTCAGGCCTTTGTTATGTGTAAATAAAACTCTGAGCCTTGTTAACCTCTTCAGCGCTGCGCGGATTCCCGCGCAGTGCTGAAAGATCTGAGCGCGGGCGGGGCCATGACGGAACGGTTCCGTCATAAGCACAGCCCAACCGGCGTGCATGACGGAACCGTTCCGTCATCGGCATCGAAGAGGTTAACTACTGAGTACAGACTTTGAGTACATTTTCCCTGACTTGAGGATTGCATAACTTTGGTTTCCATGCTCACCATTGTTCAGAATAATTTACTATTGCTAGTTTTTGTTATAATATGTGGTATTTTTCTTTATGATGTGTTAAGGTGGTAGTAGTCTGCCCTCTGTCTTTCTAAATCTATAATATAAATGTATATGTATAACCTCCTAACTTTTGTTTTTTCTATCAATTTGGTTGCCTGTGAATGTGATCCTTTTGACTAATCCTGCAGTTAGAGATCACCTAGGTGGCAGTGGGACCTCACTGTGATGCCGTGCCTGCTAGCGCACTACCACTACCATAAAGAAGGCACCTTGGGAAACCCTACAATAAGGTGTTAGAATATTGACAGAGGGAGCACCGGCCAGCCATCACTTCCTCTATTCAGGTAAAAGAACTATGGGGTGAAGTGAACTACTTTACTTAATACATAACTAACTTGTACTGCTGATGAGATAACCTAATTGTTTATATATGTTTATGTAGGCAATTTTGCGAATGGCATCATACCCTACAAACTGGCATACACTTTAATAAATAGTTAAGACATACTGCGTGAAAAGGCATCAGTTGAAAGTTGAAGTAAAACACAGAAAAAAACTCCAGACGTAAAGTGGATAATAAAAGATTTCCTCTTTTCTAACATTATAGAAGAACCTATAAAACCTACCCTCACCACCTACAACAGGCCTAACACTCTCCCACATTCTTTCCCTATCCCCAACGGATGACCAAAATTAATATAAATCATGTCAAAAATTGTGCTAAAATGCCCTGCTCAAATTCCCACCCTCTTACCCACAACTCCATCCCACCAAAACAAAACAATTTAAAAAGAGCTAGAAGAGGCCATTCTCTATAGGGTCTCCATATTTTGTATGCAGGCCTTAAGCCTTACCATTCGATGGCCTTAATGTGCCAGCTCACACAGCATGCAGCAATGGTGGAGTCTGTTTAAAAGGGGGTGGTATGAGGTAGGGCACCCCCAAGCTGCCAGTGATGCTGGTGTGGCCTGGAGCCTAGAGGCACAGGTGATTGGCAGTGGAACTAGGCACAAGAGCAGGGGCACGTGTTGGGCCCTCCTTGTCCACCAGCTGCTGAGAGTGCTCCTTGGTCACCTCCAGTCTCTGCCACCAGAGCCAGGCCGTTATCTGTTGCCGGGTTGGTGGTGGTGGTGGACTATCAGGAGTGGCTATATCAATCAAGAAGGAAAAAAAAAAAGACAAATTGAAAAGAATGCTCTGTGCAAACACTTGTTTTAACTTCTATTGTGGCACTGTATAAGTACTTTTGCACAGCCCATAGGGCCATTGGAATTTGTGATGTGATTTGGAAAGTCAGTCACAGCGCAATGATTAAAACAGCACTGATTGGCTGAAAGGAGGCAGCATAGGTTTAAAAAAACAGAAATGTTTTTCTTGAAAGGATTTCCAAAAAAATGTAAACCACACACTCACTTTGTCTGGATAAAAGAAAAATAACTCTGTTTAATGAGAAAGGCATCATCCACTATAGAGTACAAGTATTCTATTCTTGTTGTGCTAAATGATTGGAAGTGTGCTAGCTAGCGTATTGTGTACAAATTTGCTTCCCTTTGGAGTCTGCAGCTGGGGCAGCTGGAATGGACAGAAAATTATCTTTGATTCCAATGGCCTTGCTCTACTCCAAATGCCTTACAATTCAACCCTGACTTCGCAGAGGCAGATGATTAATAATATGGCACACACGTCATGTATAACATGTGAATAATAGATATCTTGTCTCTCATAAGTAGACGGTAGGAAAAACTAAACATTGCAGTACAGGGAATGGAACGGGATATGTAGAGTTTATTGGGCATGTTCGCAACAGAGTATCCGACCTGCAAAACACAAAATCTGAGACACTTAATCCCACTTTATTTCCTGTCCTCACCCTCCAACACAAAATATTTACATCAAATATATTTGTTTGGCAGTAAGGGAAGGAAATTTGATTTAGGGACTGATTTAAACTAGAGCTTGGCAGAGTAGTTACACCATCACAAATGTGACAAATAGTCTGCCCGTCGAATTACCATTAATAATATGGCGGACGGGATATACGTTACGTTTGTGATGGGGTAACTCCTTTTGCCAAACTCTAAAAATCCCCCCTTAGTCTGCTGCAGAAGGGTAAGGTACAGGGAAAAGGCTGGGTAGGTACGGTAGAGGTTTTGCTATAGAATGGTGGGTGGAGGGTGGTTCACTGATGTCGTAGCTTAGGCTTAGTCAGTCACTGTAGTTGAAACTGAAAGTTAATGAATGTCCACTTTGAACAGGCGTAAATCCATTATGGAAGCCATATAAATTACTGTAACATGTTGTTCATGCCATAAAGATTTTTTTCCAATAGGCAGGGACAGAAGAAATTAGGAGTGAATAAAGGTGCGGTTCTAGGAGGTGAGTGACTGGGGTGCGCATTGCGAGGGAAAAGAGACAGCTTTGTTTAATTTCAGTTTGCTTTCCATTGAATCTTCGTAAATGCTACATTAATAGAAACAGACATACATTTCACAGCCAACACTCCAGTGCAAGATTAAGCCATACTTCCGTTGGGTGGGGTCATGGCCCTTGGGTCATGACTCGCTAAGTGTCATGGGCAAGGAGGTCATGGGTGAAGGATGGTGGGTCGGAACTGCCTCATTTAATAAATATAGTGGGTATACTAGTAATATTCAATAATCAAGCAATGGGCCATATCAGCAACGGCCAGCGATAATTATCGCTGGCCGTGCTTAGCGATAATTTTCTTATCGCTGGCTATCTCTGCTTTTTATCGCCCTGGTAGCGCGTTATCATCCACACGCTGCTCCAGGGAGATACAAATTCCAGAGATAGCGATGTCATCGCCGTTTTGCAGGGAACATCGCTGGTTTCCCAGCGATGTTCCCTGCAAAAGGGCGATAACCTTGCTGATACGACCCTGTGGGCATATCAGCATAAGCCACCCCCAATGTTAGGGGTGGCTTAGTCAGGATTTTAGCAGACGTTAGTTTTTGGAGAAAACAGCAGTTTTCTCCAAAAACTAACGTCTGCTAAAATGCAAGGGCATCCTTGCTGATAGCACAAAGACGCGTTATTGCTCTCCTGACATGTAGTGTATGTCAGGAACGCCCACTTTGCATCTCATTAGAGATACAAAGGTAGGCGTAGTGTAAAAGGGTGCTAACATGCGAATACGCATGTTAGCACCCTCTTGCTGATAGGGCGTTGGTTTTATCTCTGCTTTTCTGGCTTTTAAAGCCAGAAAAGCAGAGATAAAGCCCTTGATGATATGCCCCAATGTGAGTTATCATCTTTCATCCCTGCCGTATCAGAGACTCGCCCTTCAGCTGCAGCTGGCGCCCTGGTGCTGCTGGGCCTGTCACTGGGTGTCTGTGTGGATAGAAAAAAATTGCACATTTTAGATGCCAGATACACCTCCCTTTCTATTTTTTTTTAACAAAATACAACATCAATACTACTACAGTTCAGTTCGCAGTATCTCCTCTTCCATCTAAAATATCACTCTGGGCATTTTGCTGGTTGACAACGCTAGAAAAGCCAGTAGTCAAGCCAACTGTAATGGAGGGGCAGAGATATGACGACTGTCAGTCATTTAAAGCACAATGAAGAGGTAGAAGAAATTGGGCAATAAAGAACATATGGTTTTGGTTGGAAAATGCAACCTGCCATGCTGCACTATCATCAAAACTGCTGGGATTGTGAATAATAATACATACAACACAGCATTGGGGAGACACCATAACCATGGCCACTCTCTTCTCATTTGAGCATGAGCAAGAAATAGCAAGTCGTCTCAACAAACAAGTATAGAAGAGCTTGCTTATGTCCGCAAACTTTGCAATTTTCAAAGTAGAGTACCTAATATAGTGTCTTAGGGCCTGATTATGTCCCTGGTGGGCACAATGCTAGCCCGCCGAGATTGCGGTCAGGAAAATGCAGTCAAGCAGGTGGCAACTCAGCTGCCACATTATGACATCACCTTGGGGCTCGTGGTCTGTTGGTGGCACTGTCATGGCGGCAGCATGCTGCGGCTCTAGGAAAGGGCCTTCAGCCAATGCCAGCCATGCTGCAATGCCTCTGGGAGGTCAGGCGCACTCTTTCCCAGCAGCACGATCTGCATGAGTAACAGTGCATGCAACCTTGCTGATGGCATTGAGTCACTGACATCTACCACCTGTTAACATGTCTCCAGGGTACACTAGCCCTGGAGACATGTTTGTGCACCAAACCCTGCCTTTCCGCCAACATCTTCATCGCGGCAGAAAGGAATGCCATGGAATGCCATGATGCTAACTGCAGTGTCGATGCTGGCACCGGCACTATTGACCACCTCTATCCCTACTGCTGCCGCCATTGGAGCTTAGCTGTTGGCAGAGGAAGTGTTCTGGAGGCAGTGTGATGGAGGTTCCCATGCCCGCATTGTAATCCTGCAATCGGACCACCAGGTGGTCGAACCACCAAAAAGCGTCATTGGTCCCAGGACTGCCAAAGTCGAAAGCAGGCCCTTAGTCTTACAGTACCAGCCGACAGGCTATATAGAGTTAGGGGAGAGAGACAGCATACACAAGCATAAAAGAAGCTTATGCTGCAGATTAGTACAGACACAGGAGAAAGTCTGCTACAGAAACAAAGAATTTAGAAAAAAGGATGATGCAGGGGCTAAGTAAGAAGAATAAACATTTAGTAGAACAACAAGCATTTTTTTAAAAAAGTCACATAATAACAAGAAGGAGGAAGAATATATCTAATGGGGATAGGTGAAAGTTAGAGAAATAAATAATGTTAACAAGAACTTACTGGTGCCAGCAGAGCCATCAGCCGCAGTGCTGGCAGTGGCGGTGGAATTTCCTCCTGCTGCTGCACTAGTGGTGGCACCCTATTCGGTCTGCCCCTACAGTGCCCTATTCTTGCCCTTGGGTGCTGAAGAAATAAAGAAGGTAACAAAAATAGATAAGTGGTGCAGTTAATCTCCTAGAAAATATTTTCACAGGCAAAGGCATGTAAACAGCATGCTATTTTGAAATAAAATAGCATTACAGGATAGGACACAACAAATAGTAATAATCAATTTATAGTACTCACTAAGCCCCACAACCTGGACGCCCAGTATGTCAAACAGGTCTCTCTCCCCATCCACGATGTCAGCCTAGCGATGCATCATCTGCTGCTAGGTGTGCCAAACCCCAATGCATTGTTGAACACAACGGCACAACCTCCCTCACAACAGCTGATGCTCCCATCGGCTGACTGATTCCCAGGCCTGCTGCCTGCTGCTAGCATGGAGGGGAGGGGGCACTGCACATAATATGAATGTGGCCACCTCCATCTTGCTAAAAACGGCCCAAGGCTGCACCCACTGGCGGCCCCTGCACCCACAGGATGTGCGGTCACTGCACCCCCTACTCTGGCCCCACCTCTCCGATGCTCTGGCATGGCACTGGTTGAATATGTAAAGATGAGAGACAGGAGGAAGAGAAGTAATGGACTAGAGAGGGAGAAATTAGGAAATTTGGGGAAGTTAGGGGAAAAGTAATAAAAGTCACGGAAAATTAAAAAAAGAGGCAAAAAGACATTAAGGAAATAAATGTAAAACAGGGAAGGATAAGTTAAATAAATCTAGGATGGCAAAGATATAGTTAGGATTCAGAAGTAGATCCAGCACCATGCGCAGACTAGGAATAACAAAATTGCCACATACGCGGGGAACCTCACGGTGCTGTTCATGCGCATGTTGCTAAGCAGAGCGCGCCAATCACACCAATCAATATGAACAGGCGGTCTAGCACAACACCGCCTGCTTGTTTACAGAGTTTACAGAGTTCTCTTTTCACTCCATAAAATTCTACGCGTGGAACTCCACAAACTCCTGTTAGAATAGACCAGAGATTGCTTGTGCAGTGCCCTATATACGTTAGTATCCGCTGCACCATTTTCTGTTCAGACACCATTTTGAATGATGATTGCATATAATCCTTGACAGTTTCAGAGAAAAAGCCTCTGTTAAGTTTAGTTTCTGAAATGTTGAAGTTTTGCCTCAGTTATGAATAGACTGTTTAGATTAACGCATACCTTTCTCACTAGATAGAGGCCCTCTGCACTTGTCTGGTGACGGGTGAAGGGGGAAACGACTGTGCTAGATCGTGTAAGCAATGAAAATCGAAACCTATTTTTTGTATTTTCATGTCCAGCTGTATATGCCTGGAAAATTCGACTGTGGGCCTGTCTTTGCCCAGCTATAAAATGTACATAACGTATCGCTATGCTTGCTGATTTCAGTTCCCTCTGTACCATTCTTCAAGACTGTGTATACAGGGCTCCACTCTGAGTGCATCTGAATAAAACAATTATTGCTACATTCTCCACTGTTCTTCCAACTCTTCATTTTGTATGGAAGGCTGAGAAGAGGTCCGAGGGGACCCGGTTGGCCCCAAGCGGGTCACTTCACTCACTCCACCCAACACTAGTAAGAACATCTCTTGTCCATGTTCTCAGTCTTCATGAGGTTAATGGCTAGGCTTTTGAAAGGCAAGAACTTCAATGTTTGGGCTTTTTAGTGCTGTAGCTTTTGATGCCCAGAAATCTGTGGTGTAATTTTGAAAGGACTTGATCACTATTGGACTTCCTTTTAGGCTTGTTGGCTCTGCAGGGGGTGATTCATTTGGACCCGGAAGGGGGTCTAATTCTACAGTTTCCTCTGCATGGCTTGAACACAGGTTTGGTAGTCTTTCATTCTTTCCTGAGAAGCTGGGGTGCTTAAAAGATCTAGAACCTTATGCTTTCCATTTAATCAAGAATTGATCAGTGGCTGCGCCAATTTCTAGAAAGTCAATTCTTGCTTGAGATCATTTGCTAGTGCTCATGCAGGGATGGATGGAGAAGCCAAAGCAGCCCTGGCAAATTTTGTCCAACCAGTCCCCCCATGGTGCATAGCGAGCGCAGCAAATGACACCTGACCTCTACTAGAGCGGTTTGGGGATTTTTCCCCTAACAAAATTTAGGAAACAATTGCACAAATGGTGCATTCTACAACACAGTGTTCATTATATATTGAATTGTACTAGCCTTTAAAGCATAGTTATTGATGCCCTTACTGTGCACCAGGATACAACAATCTTTTTGGGGGCCCTTCAATAATTCCATTACTATCACCCTTCAACAGTGCCCCTCATCTCTCCATAGCTGCGCTCTCACATTTAGGGGCAGATTTACAAGCCCCTTGCGCCTCATTTACGCCGCAGTTGCGTCACTTTTGTGACGCAGCGGCGGCGCAAAGCCTGCACCATGGTGAGGGGTACTTACAACGTGACACATCTGGGAGATGCGTCACGTTGTAAAGCCCTGCGCCACATGTACGGGTTCCTGCGCAGGGGGGGGGCGGTCTGGCGCAGGAACGCCTCCTAAAAGTGGCTGAGTGAAATCTACAAGATTTCACTCAGACACTTTTAGGCCCATGCTGTGTCAAAACCCTGCGCCTGCCTGAAGCAGGCGTAAGGATTGACGCAGCATTAACAAGATAGGGCCCCCCAGAGCATTGCTGGAGCTGCGTCGTGCTTGCGACGCAACTCCAGCAAGGGGTATATTCCCAAGAACATGTGATATCTACCGTAAGAGTAGCTTAACGCAACTCTCAACCTCGCAGCCCATTGCTTGAAAATAATCCTGTGTCAACGTGGAATTCACAACAAGGCGGTACCATGCGATAGTCTGCCTGAACCGCGGACAATGTCTGCGATAAAACCCCCTCGATGGAGATAAAAACACAAACCACAACACAAAAAATCCTGCGATGGGCCAAAGCGCGATGAGGAAATCAGCGCTAAGCAGCGCCAGGCCTGCAACATACACCTGGCCAGTGGGAAAAATCACCATAAAAGTAGAAAAAACACCCAAACACAAACTGACCAACACCGAAGCACCATGGGGAAGCCGGAGCAGGCGCAGAGGATGAGCGCAACCCCACAAGCACCCCGGATGACCAGACCGGGACCTCAGGGACAGGGAAGGGCAAGGACAAGAAGAAGAGGAAGATGAAGTTCAGTCCGCAGGCGAACAGGATCATAGTCACGGAGGTGATGGAACAACATCAACAACTGTTCGTCACCTCCAACGTGTCATTGGGCACCAAAACTGGAATATGGCTGGACATCGTGGACAAAGTGAATGCCGTCAGAGAGCACAAGAGGACAATGGACGAGGTCAAGAGGTGATGGAATGACATCAAGCGGAAGACCAAGGAGAAACTCGCAACCCACTAGAAGGCAGCAATGCAGACTGGAGGTGGGGGCCCACCGCCACAGCTCATGCTGGATGACATAGAGGAGCTGGTGTCAACAGTCATCAGTGTGGATACTGTGGCCGGAGTCGAGGGACCGGACACTACTCGACAGGACACAACACAACCGCAACAGGGTGAGTGACCACCAGGTAATGGGGGGACGGGTGGAGATGGCCACGATGGCACACATGCACAATCAAGCAGATCACTGTACACACCCTCAATGACTCTGGGTCATCGCCCAGATCTAGAGACTGTCACAATGTGTAATGCCATGCTGTCTGAATGTCAACATGTACCATGCAGCCACATACATGTGGACACACTGCAATACATCATCTCCCCTTCACATTACAGGGCCACCATCAACACCCCCTGCAGAGCAGTCCCAGCCACTCTTCACTGATGACGAGGAGGACAACCCCAAAATCGATGCACAAGCCCTCCTAGACATCATTGACATCATCTGCTACTCACCTCCAGGATCAGGGCTGACCAGCTGCATCGAGGAGATCCCACCCACCACTCAAACCACCCAGCAGGAGGCACCCATGGCCCCGGCAGTCTCCCAAGACCCCCAGGAACAACACACGGCCTTCCAACGGTGTGTGCTGGAGGCCCAAAGGGAGATGGCTGAGCAGGTGCGGGTGGGGTTCGACCTCATGGCTACCAAACTGGATGCCATCAATGGGTGTCTAGGCCCGCTCCATGGTCTCCAACGAGCCCTGACTGACATCGCTGTAGTCCTGACGCAGAGAGAAGAACACCTGAATACTGTGGCCCCCACTGCATCCACATCTCTGTCCCCTGGTGTGCCATTGCCTCACAGTGCGGCAGATGTATCCACCCCAGCACCTGATGTGTCAGTGGCACACAGTGCCTCAGCCGGTACTGCAAAACCCACAAGTGAGGCAGAGCACACATCCAGGGACGAGGATGTGGTTGGGCTTGTGATCTTGAGGCACTAGCATTAATTTCTGCCACCTGGCCTGTTTCTGCTTGGTGCCGCAAATGGCCCCATGACCTTCCACTGACCAACGATACCATCAGATGAACTCACCTTGGACAGCGACATGGACTGCCATATCTTGTATGATGACCAATGACACGGCGACTGCGAGAAGGTGGCCTGATATATGCTGTCCACTAGTTCTAGTGGGCACCTTCTATCAGTCCAAACAACCCCTTATGGTGAATGGTCAAAGACAACCTTTATTGAAAGCTATCCTAGTGGTAGCTATGGAGAGCAACCTTCAGGCTAAGTCTTGAAGGAATGTAAAGCAGCTGGCTTTACCAGTCTATAATCTCTTGAATGATCAAATGAAAGGACAACCACACCAGGTATATATTTAAAATATATGTATCTAAGTTAACACACACCCCTCTCGTCTCTTTATGAGACTGGAGTTCAAAGTACTTTGTTTACAAGTCAGCAATTATCAGTAAGAGCTCAAATACAAGTTTGGGCCCTAGGGGCGTACCAAACCATATACCAAAAAAGTGGTATAAGAACCACGACTGAACTAGACACAAGGACTAGAGCCTGTAGAGTCACTGGGACCCCAAGGAACCACCCAAGGTAGTGACACAGGTGACCCACGGGGACTGTAGGCAGTGTGTAAACACAACCGCGGGTTCCCGTAATCTTCTATGGGCAATGTTGCGGTTGGAAATTTAAAGATTAGGGACACTTCTAATCGAGTCAGGACCAAACCCTTTTGGACTTAAGAAGTTCTAGGGCTAGCACCCACGGGAGCACCAGAGTACTCGAGTTACCTCACCCAGGGAAGCCGGGTGCATAGGTGTCTTTTGGTGTCGGGTCGCGTCGTCGATTTCAATGGAAGCCTGCAAAGAACAGCTGCTGCCGTGAAGAGGAGAAGTGTCCGAAGAGATCCAAGCCTGGATCTAGGATGGAAGCAACCTGAAAGCAGAGGGGACAGAGTCTGGGTCACTAGCCAGTGACCAAGGGCAGGATGGACCAATGCCCACAGATGTCGGGTGCTTCAGGTGAGTTGATGGGTGTCTTGACTCTTCAGCCACGAGGTCCAGAAGGCGTCGACGAAGTCCACGAGCTGGATTCGAGCTGTCCCACAAAGTCTGTCAAGAGCTGCAGTGTAGGCAACCAGGATGGACCCAATAAGCCTTGGCAACAGCAAGTCACTGGAATTCAGAGAAAGGACTGCGGTGCAGACCAGCAAGGTCTGAGGGACTCCCCAGCAAGGGTTAGTCAGGGCATATCTGGAGCAATCAGGAAAGCCCAATTAGAAAAGTTGTTGCCTTCGTGGGGACCTGCTAGCCAACGGGCTTGTCATCGCGAAGGAGCCTTGAGCGGTCGCACTTGAAGCTGGCCAAGGGTCACTCCTGGAGTGCAGGCCAACTATCTTTGGTGCAGAAGGAGCTCAAGGATGGGCCACTCAGAGCCCAGAGCACAACTTCGAGGAGAACCAGGAAGATGCTGTTGCTGCAAAAGATCACAAAGTCCAGGGGTCACAGTTCCACGTCACCCACGATAGCCACGGACCTCAGCTGTGCTTCTTTGGTCCCTGCCAAGCAGGGGAGTCACTCCTTGACCCCAAGGAAGATTTCTTCCATCTTCTAGTCGTGATATAAAGTCAAAGGTCCAGGATATATGTTGCCGAGGTTCGTCCAGGGTAATCTAAAGTCCTAGGGACTGGATTCCTATACTTATACTAAGTTTAGGGGATGGACTAACTCTAAGGCCCCATCTATGGGTGGGCTTGGAAAGAGGGGTGGTTACACCCATTTCATTTGTCCAGTTTCACGCCAGAGCAGGGGCAGGTAGCCCCTGCAACCAGTTTAAACTGGACTATGCACACCAAGTGTGCCCCCAGTGCAGGACTTCAAAGCACCAGAGAGTGCTTCCGCCCAGCCCCAATACACATCTGCCTGTCTGGGGAGGTGGTTACACCTCCCTTCAACAGGAAACCTATTGTCCAGGCCTCCCCTGCCGGAGTTTTGGTCAGCAGCAGGACGCCAGTCCCATGTCTGGGGCAGAGGCATCCATTTTGTGATGCCAGGGCTCAGGAAAGTCCTACCAGGTTTGACCAGTGTGAACATGTCTTTTCCTCTAGAAGGGTGTAATGCTACTAGTATTCCAAAGCGTTTGACACCAAACACGACATGTTTTGATGCAGCCATTCCAAAGTTATCATTTACCACGTGGTTATAATGCACTTAAGAGTATATGGTATGGCTGTATCACATAACAGCCATAAGGAAGGATTTACGAAAGCTGCAGAGGGGCTCAGCTCATACTTGGGCACCCTTTCACACAAAACCAAGCACTCTGCCTTCAGGATTGTCAAGGCCTGCCATAGAAGTGACTTATAGGTTTATATGTGTCTGTATATATATGTGGATATAGGTAGCCTACACCACTGTAAGGTGTGCAAGCACACCCTTACCCAGGCTGCAGTAGCAGACCTGTGGTGTCATTTTGGAGTGCTTCCCAGGGGTGGCATAATATATGCTTCAGCCCCTGGTAGGCTTCTGAGGTACCTATGCCTTAGGTACATAGTATACCATATACTAGGGGCTTATATGGCTCTCCAGAATCCAATTAGATATGTACCTAATGTACATGCAAACCATTTTAGAGAGGAAGCAGCTAGGCTGTGGTCCTGATTAGCAGGGCCACAGCCAGCCTAAGGTCGAAAAACAGTGACACTCTAGCAAAAAGTGGGGGTACCCATGTGAAGCAGATCCTACTCTCCTACAGAGACCAGACTGCGGACTGTACGCTTCCTCTTCCACAGTACTTATCATCCCCGGATGGACTCTGGCTGGCCCTCCACGGGCCCATATTGTGTAGTGTGCTCGGCATTGCCCTGTACAGCTCCAGCTGCAAACATGCACTGGATGTGCAATAAACATCCAGTGATGCATTGCTGTGTCATGTCATTCATCTATGAATGTGTGGATGAATGTAGGGACAGTGATTCCCCTTGCGTCAATGATGCTCATCCTGTGGGATGCCAGTCAGAGGGTGCTACATTGCATATTGTGTACCAGGTCCCATGAACACTACAACAGGGACACACGCATCAGTCACTTCCATGTCCGGACATGAACTGAACCAAGCCCAGAGCCCATGAATCATTGTTGCAAGCCCTGCGCTGGTCCGGTGTCCGGCAGGCCAGACCACTCAGCTTACGCTCCAAGGGGGGGCCCTCATTGCTACCCGTCGCAGGCGTACTCGCTGGTGGTGTGCAGGTCACTGGTCTAGTTGTCAGCATGTCACAGCCACTCCCTGAGGGCAGGTTTGCAGGCACACCACACCCATCTGGCACAGGCGTCACAGGCCATGTGACTTCGCCAACATAAGGGGCCGATGACGTCACATTCCCCTCTGCTGGTGGTGACTGCATGACAGGCGCTCCACCATTCTCAATCATAAAGGGCCCATCAGTTGTAGCGCACAGGGTTAGTGGCACCCAGAGCTTTGAGGCCGGCATGGCCCCCCGACACAGAACGGTGACTTTGGGTGCACTAAGTTAGTGGCACCTTGTTGAGATGCTTTTTACAAGGAATCTTCAAAGACCGATGTTAGAGAAAGAACATTTATCAAAGATCGCAACCTGGCATCCGACCAACTCGACGATCCAGCAGCAACTGGCAAAGACCGAGTGCCGTCAGCCTCACATTCTAAGCACATTGAAAGATGAACGCTCCACATGAGGTAAGGTACAAGAAGAACACCATAACGAAGGTAAGTTACTTAACAACATATCCTCCTCCTTAATGAACACTGAAGAAACAAAGAAAAGAGAAGAACAAATCGATGCAAAAATAAAAAAAAACATTAAAAGGAAGAAATCAAACTGTGACATAGTCTTATAAATACGAAGGAGGTTTGCATACTCTCACACTACACCTCAAATCTGATCTATCAACAACATCCTCAAAACCACTAAGAGCTACACTCGGTTCAGCAACAGCTCCACACCCCACCCTCTCTTGGTCAACGTTGGGATCCTTATCAGGAATGAACATAGTGGCTGAGCACCCCTCATCATGACAAGATTGCTTGGCAACAGATCCCCTCCTCTGGTAAAGAGCCACCCTGCGTAAATTCCATTTTTGTCCACCTTCGACAACAACAAAATGCTTACCAACACTGACCACTTTACAAGGACTCGAAAATTTGCTTAACCCAGCTTTAACTCGACCATACTTAAACTTTACCCAATCACCAACCTTGAACTTGGAGTCAAAAAACTCTTCAGGACGTTCACCTTCCGATAACACCCAATCCTTGAGCCATCCTGGAACCAACCGAGACCCTAGTACTTTGAAAGGGAGAAACTTGAGTAACACTATGCACAGTGACACAATACGCCCAGAGCATCTCTTCAATTAGGCGTACGGGGGATTGCCCATTGGCCAAAGCTATTTGAATGGTGCCTTTTACTAATCTGTTTGCCCTCTCAACCATAACATTGCCCATGGGATTGTACAAAGAAGTGCAAGAATGTTTAACGCCGCTCTTTTCCAAGAAACAACTCATTTCACCAGAAGTCAACTGCGTACCATTGTCGGTCAACAGCATATGGGGTACACCTTCATCCAGAAACAATTTTTCTAATACTTCAATAGTAGACTGAGAAGTGACATCCCTAAAAAATTTCACTACAAGCCATCTGGAATGGACTTCAATAATTACCACAGCAAAACGCCTTTCTGTCAAAAGTTCAGAAAGAGGGCCAATAAAATCTAGACAAATAGTATACCAAGCCTTCCCAGGATCAGTAATATGCCCCATATTCTTCTGGTTTCCAACTTTGAGTCTTTTTTCACTCTCTTTGCATAAAACACAATTCTCTACCCACCTACGAATCTAATCATCCATTCCTGGCCACCAATATTCTTGTTTAATTTTTCTGATAGTCATGCCTTGGCCGAGATGACCCTTATGGGCCAGTTTAAAAATATGCAAGCGAAGTCCATCAGGAGGCACAAACCTGTCGCCTCTCATAACCACATGTGAACCACTTACAGACAGTTCATCTAAAAGCTTCCAAAATGGCCTTTCCTGATTAAAGAAATAACTTCCCTCAACGTCTTATCAGACTCATTTCATGTACCCATTGAGCTTTAGAAAACGCACCTAAACTGCACTCGCATACTTCACTCAAAACGGCAACAGCTTCTTCAGATTCCGATTTCTTTACCAGATCTCTGTTCACAACTTCCCAATCTAAGGACATGCGAGACAAACAGTCCACTTGTAAGTTCCTCCATCCCTGAATGAATTCGATCTCATACGAATACTCTTGCAACCTGGCAGCAAACCTAGCCAAACGAGCAGACCCTTTACCAGCACCTCCAGTAGACAACATTTTCATCAAGAGCTTATGATTCATCCTCAAAACGAATCTTAACCCCAAAGATACACCCTAAAATACTCCACACCCCACGTTGCAGCGAGTGCCTCACGCTCAATTACGGAATAGTTCCTTTCCACTTGCATTAAGGTTCTAGATGCAAAGGCAATTGTTCTTTCCCCTGCACGTTGGTTTTGAGAAAATACAACACCAATGCCTGTAAGACTTGCATCTACCACGAGAAAAGATTTACACTCAGGCTTAAAGGGTGCTAAAATTCCTGCATCGCAAATCTTGAGTTTAATGTTTGAGAACGCTTCTTGTTGTTCTACATTCCAGACAAATTTAGCAGCTTTGCGGAGAAGACACCTTAACGGCTCTGAGATATCAGCAAAAGCTCTCACAGATTTGGAATAATATTCCACGAGGCCTAGAAAGGACCTGAGCTGATCTTTGTCTTTGGGACACAGTGCATCTTTTATTGCTTCCAATAAGTTGCGTTTTGGAGCTAACCCTCTACTCGATATGGTATAGCCTAGGTATTCAACCTGTTCAGTTAAGAAGTCACATTTATCTCTATTGACCGTTAATCCTGCACATTCAAGTTTCCAAAGAACTTGTCTCAGAAGAGCGTTGTGCTCTTCCACTGTTTTGCCTGAGACTAAGATGTCATCTTGAAAATAGACCACTCCCACCAATCCCTTGAACATGTTGGACATCATTCTCTGAAAAACTCTTGCCGCCGACGCTAAACCGAACGGCATGCAAGTGAATTGAAATGTTCCCTCTGTGGTAATAAATGCTGTAAGTGACTTGGAATCAGGATGTAATCTGATCTGGTGATAAGCATTCCTCAAATCTATTTTAGAAAAGTACTTTCCACCACCAACAGATTGTAACAATTCATTAATGTTGCGTAACGGAAAAGTGTCCAAAACTATATCTCTGTTGAGTGATCTTAAATCAATGCAAAACCTCAAACGGCCATCGGATTTAAGTGTCAAAATTACAGGCGAAATCCATGAAGATGCTTCTACAGGTTCTATGACACTAGAGTTCAAAAAATCTTGAAGAAGATCTTTAAGTCCCTCCCTCACAGATAAGGGTACCTTTCTCAATTTGTGTTGCACCGGACAAGCATCAGGTTTAAGGATAATTTTGTGGAGGTAACCTTGTACACACCCCAATCTTTCTTCAAACACTTTATGCACATCTTGTAAAATGTGATCAACCTGTATATCATCATCCACAACCATAATTTGATTTGGGTACCTTGGGTTGATGATAATGTGTAAATCATACTGATGCACCCAACCAATGATTGGTGGACCTTCTTTAGCTACGTACACTTTACCTTTAGTAATCCTTGAACCAAATTTGATGACCCCATACATGTAGCCCAGAATGTCTATTGATACACCCTGATAACTAACAGTATTGATATCCTTATCCAACAGAGTGACACCCTTCCAAAGTGTGAGAAAGAGAGACTCAGGTATAATAGTGAACATAGAGCCCGAGTCTACCATGAGGGTTACATTCTCTCCGCACACATTAAACTCATCAGTAGGTCTAGTTATTCTACGTATATCTTGAGTGACTTCCCCACCAAAACAATCTGTGTTTTCTTCTAAAGCCAACACACGGTTAATTGTCTGTTGAACAACAGGATATGGTTGAACCACATTGACTTTATACTTAGCCTTATCCGAGGTATCCAAGGATTTGCACAAACGTGCATAATGTCCCTTACGACCACACTTCCTGCACAATTGGTCCAATGCAAAACATTTCGTATAATCAGCCAAACGATATTGACTACCACATCTTAAGCATTCTTTGTTCTTCGTTCTAGATGAAGAACTAGAGGCATTTGTATTCTTTACGCTGTTTGTAGAAGCTGCACTAACATCCAAGTCTACATCTTTGTTACTCTCAACATTTGCAATTTCATTGTTAGGTCTGTCTCTCTTGCTTAATTCCTTAATGCATTTCTGGGATTCCTCAATTACCTCAGCTAAATCAATTGCCTCATTGAGTGAAGGATCTTTAGCAGCCCACAATCTCTCTTGAATTTTCCTGTCACAACATTGTACAATGAGCTGGTCGCGAATAATTTCTTCAGTCATTGTCCCAAAACGGCATTTTACCGATAGTTCACTTAATCTGGCCACAAAATCATCAATGCTTTCGCCCTCAGATTGAGTTTGCATGTAAAATTTGTACCTTGTCATAACTAAGTTTACCCCTTTAGCAAACCTTGTTTCAAGACGTTTTATCGCTTCTTTGTGCTCATTATCCATGGGTTGACCATTTGCACCCATGGCAACTGGAAGATACTTGAAAACTCGCTGACTCTCACTTCCCAAAGCACTAAGTAGCAAAGCCAAAAATTGTTGAGATGCTTTTTACAAGGAATCTTCAAAGACCGATGTTAGAGAAAGAAGAGTTATTGAAGAACGCAGCCTGGCATCCGACCACCTCGACGATCCAGCAGCAACTGGCAAAGACCGAGTGCCGTCAGCCTCACATTCTAAGAACATTGAAAGATGAACGCTCCACATGAGGTAAGGTACAAGAAGAACACCATAACGAAGGTAAGTTACTTAACAACATATCCTCCTCCTTAATGAACACTGAAGAAACAAAGAAAAGAGAAGAACAAATCGATGCAAAAATAAAAAAAAACATTAAAAGGAAGAAATTAAACTGTGACATAGTCTTATAAATACGAAGGAGGTTTGCGTACTCTCACACTACACCTCAAATCTGATCTATCAACAACATCCTCAAAACCACTAGGAGCTACACTCGGTTCAGCAACAGCTCCACACCCCACCCTCTCTTGGTCAACGTTGGGATCCTTATCAGGAATGAACAGAGTGGCTGAGCACCCCTCATCATGACAAGATTGCTTGGCAACAGATCCCCTCCTCTGGTAAAGAGCCACCCTGCGTAAATTCCATTTTTGTCCACCTTCGACAACAACAAAATGCTTACCAACACTGACCACTTTACAAGGACTCGAAAATTTGCTTAACCCAGCTTTAACTCGACCATACTTAAACTTTACCCAATCACCAACCTTGAACTTGGAGTCAAAAAACTCTTCAGGACGTTCACCTCCCGATAACACCCAATCCTTGAGCCATCCTGGAACCAACCGAGACCCTAGTACTTTGAAAGGGAGAAACTTGAGTAACACTATGCACAGTGACACAATACGCCCAGAGCATCTCTTCAATTAGGTGTACGGGGGATTGCCCATTGGCCAAAGCTATTTGAATGGTGCCTTTTACTAATCTGTTTGCCCTCTCAACCATAACATTGCCCATGGGATTGTACAAAGAAGTGCAAGAATGTTTAACGCCGCTCTTTTCCAAGAAACAACGCATTTCACCAGAAGTCAACTGCGTACCATTGTCGGTCAACAGCATATGGGGTACACCTTCATCCAGAAACAATTTTTCTAATACTTCAATAGTAGACTGAGTAGTGACATCCCTCAAAAAATTCACTACAAGCCATCTGGAATGGACTTCAATAATTACCACAGCAAAACGCCTATCTGTCGAAAGTTCAGAAAGAGGGCCAATAAAATCTAGACAAATAGTATACCAAGCCTTCCCAGGATCAGTAATATGCCCCATATTCTTCTGGTTTCCAACTTTGAATCTTTTTTCACTCTCTTTGCATAAAACACAATTCTCTACCCACCTACGAATCTAATCATCCATTCCTGGCCACCAATATTCTTGTTTAATTTTTCTGATAGTCATGCCTTGGCCGAGATGACCCTTATGGGCCAGTTTAAAAATATGCAAGCGAAGTCCATCAGGAGGCACAAACCTCTCGCCTCTCATAACCAAATGTGAACCACTTACAGACAGTTCATCTAAAATCTTCCAAAATGGCCTTTCCTGATTAAAGAAATAACTTCCCTCAACGTCTTATCAGACTCATTTCATGTACCCATTGAGCTTTAGAAAACGCACCTAAACTGCACTCGCATACTTCACTCAAAACGGCAACAGCTTCTTCAGATTCCGATTTCTTTACCAGATCTCTGTTCACAACTTCCCAATCTAAGGACATGCGAGACAAACAGTCCACTTGTAAGTTCCTCCATCCCTGAATGAATTCGATCTCATACGAATACTCTTGCAACCTGGCAGCAAACCTAGCCAAACGAGCAGACCCTTTACCAGCACCTCCAGTAGACAACATTTTCATCAAGAGCTTATGATTCGTCCTCAAAACGAATCTTAACCCCAAAGATACACCCTAAAATACTCCACACCCCACGCTGCAGCGAGTGCCTCACGCTCAATTACGGAATAGTTCCTTTCCACTTGCATTAAGGTTCTAGATGCAAAGGCAATTGTTCTTTCCCCTGCACGTTGGTTTTGAGAAAATACAACACCAATGCCTGTAAGACTTGCATCTACCACGAGAAAAGATTTACACTCAGGCTTAAAGGGTGCTAAAATTCCTGCATCGCAAATCTTGAGTTTAATGTTTGAGAACGCTTCTTGTTGTTCTACATTCCAGACAAATTTAGCAGCTTTGCGGAGAAGACACCTTAACGGCTCTGAGATATCAGCAAAAGCTCTCACAGATTTGGAATAATATTCCACGAGGCCTAGAAAGGACCTGAGCTGATCTTTGTCTTTGGGACACAGTGCATCTTTTATTGCTTCCAATAAGTTGCGTTTTGGAGCTAACCCTCTACTCGATATGGTATAGCCTAGGTATTCAACCTGTTCAGTTAAGAAGTCACATTTATCTCTATTGACCGTTAATCCTGCACATTCAAGTTTCCAAAGAACTTGTCTCAGAAGAGCGTTGTGCTCTTCCACTGTTTTGCCTGAGACTAAGATGTCATCTTGAAAATAGACCACTCCCACCAATCCCTTGAACATGTTGGACATCATTCTCTGAAAAACTCTTGCCGCCGACGCTAAACCGAACGGCATGCAAGTGAATTGAAATGTTCCCTCTGTGGTAATAAATGCTGTAAGTGACTTGGAATCAGGATGTAATCTGATCTGGTGATAAGCATTCCTCAAATCTATTTTAGAAAAGTACTTTCCACCACCAACAGATTGTAACAATTCATTAATGTTGCGTAACGGAAAAGTGTCCAAAACTATATCTCTGTTGAGTGATCTTAAATCAATGCAAAACCTCAAACGGCCATCGGATTTAAGTGTCAAAATTACAGGCGAAATCCATGAAGATGCTTCTACAGGTTCTATGACACTAGAGTTCAAAAAATCTTGAAGAAGATCTTTAAGTCCCTCCCTCACAGATAAGGGTACCTTTCTCAATTTGTGTTGCACCGGACAAGCATCAGGTTTAAGGATAATTTTGTGGAGGTAACCTTGTACACACCCCAATCTTTCTTCAAACACTTTATGCACATCTTGTAAAATGTGATCAACCTGTATATCATCATCCACAACCATAATTTGATTTGGGGACCTTGGGTTGATGATAATGTGTAAATCATACTGATGCACCCAACCAATGATTGGTGGACCTTCTTTAGCTACGTACACTTTACCTTTAGTAATCCTTGAACCAAATTTGATGACCCCATACATGTAGCCCAGAATGTCTATTGATACACCCTGATAACTAACAGTATTGATATCCTTATCCAACAGAGTGATACCCTTCCAAAGTGTGAGAAAGAGAGACTCAGGTATAATAGTGAACATAGAGCCCGAGTCTACCATGAGGGTTACATTCTCTCCGCACACATTAAACTCATCAGTAGGTCTAGTTATTCTACGTATATCTTGAGTGACTTCCCCACCAAAACAATCTGTGTTTTCTTCTAAAGCCAACACACGGTTAATTGTCTGTTGAACAACAGGATATGGTTGAACCACATTGACTTTATACTTAGCCTTATCCGAGGTATCCAAGGATTTGCACAAACGTGCATAATGTCCCTTACGACCACACTTCCTGCACAATTGGTCCAATGCAAAACATTTCGTATAATCAGCCAAACGATATTGACTACCACATCTTAAGCATTCTTTGTTCTTCGTTCTAGATGAAGAACTAGAGGCATTTGTATTCTTTACGCTGTTTGTAGAAGCTGCACTAACATCCAAGTCTACATCTTTGTTACTCTCAACATTTGCAATTTCATTGTTAGGTCTGTCTCTCTTGCTTAATTCCTTAATGCATTTCTGGGATTCCTCAATTACCTCAGCTAAATCAATTGCCTCATTGAGTGAAGGATCTTTAGCAGCCCACAATCTCTCTTGAATTTTCCTGTCACAACATTGTACAATGAGCTGGTCGCGAATCATTTCTTCAGTCATTGTCCCAAAACGGCATTTTACCGATAGTTCACTTAATCTGGCACCAAAATCATCAATGCTTTCGCCCTCAGATTGAGTTTGCATGTAAAATTTGTACCTTGTCATAACTAAGTTTACCCCTTTAGCAAACCTTGTTTCAAGACGTTTTATCGCTTCTTTGTGCTCATTATCCATGGGTTGACCATTTGCACCCATGGCAACTGGAAGATACTTGAAAACTCGCTGACTCTCACTTCCCAAAGCACTAAGTAGCAAAGCCAAAAATTGTTGAGATTCTTTTTACAAGGAATCTTCAAAGACCGATGTTAGAGAAAGAAGAGTTATTGAAGAACGCAGCCTGGCATCCGACCACCTCGACGATCCAGCAGCAACTGGCAAAGACCGCGTGCCGTCAGCCTCACATTCTAAGAACATTGAAAGATGAACGCTCCACATGAGGTAAGGTACAAGAAGAACACCATAACGAAGGTAAGTTACTTAACAACATATCCTCCTCCTTAATGAACACTGAAGAAACAAAGAAAAGAGAAGAACAAATCGATGCAAAAATAAAAAAAAACATTAAAAGGAAGAAATTAAACTGTGACATAGTCTTATAAATACGAAGGAGGTTTGCGTACTCTCACACTACACCTCAAATCTAATCTATCAACAACATCCTCAAAACCACTAGGAGCTACACTCGGTTCAGCAACAGCTCCACACCCCACCCTCTCTTGGTCAACGTTGGGATCCTTATCAGGAATGAACATAGTGGCTGAGCACCCCTCATCATGACAAGATTGCTTGGCAACAGATCCCCTCCTCTGGTAAAGAGCCACCCTGCGTAAATTCCATTTTTGTCCACCTTCGACAACAACAAAATGCTTACCAACACTGACCACTTTACAAGGACTCGAAAATTTGCTTAACCCATCTTTAACTCGACCATACTTAAACTTTACCCAATCACCAACCTTGAACTTGGAGTCAAAAAACTCTTCAGGACGGTCACCTCCCGATAACACCCAATCCTTGAGCCATCCTGGAACCAACCGAGACCCTAGTACTTTGAAAGGGAGAAACTTGAGTAACACTATGCACAGTGACACAATACGCCCAGAGCATCTCTTCAATTAGGCGTACGGGGGATTGCCCATTGGCCAAAGCTATTTGAATGGTGCCTTTTACTAATCTGTTTGCCCTCTCAACCATAACATTGCCCATGGGATTGTACAAAGAAGTGCAAGAATGTTTAACGCCGCTCTTTTCCAAGAAACAACGCATTTCACCAGAAGTCAACTGCGTACCATTGTCGGTCAACAGCATATGGGGTACACCTTCATCCAGAAACAATTTTTCTAATACTTCAATAGTAGACTGAGTAGTGACATCCCTCAAAAATTTCACTACAAGCCATCTGGAATGGACTTCAATAATTACCACAGCAAAACGCCTATCTGTCGAAAGTTCAGAAAGAGGGCCAATAAAATCTAGACAAATAGTATACCAAGCCTTCCCAGGATCAGTAATATGCCCCATATTCTTCTGGTTTCCAACTTTGAGTCTTTTTTCACTCTCTTTGCATAAAACACAATTCTCTACCCACCTACGAATCTGATCATCCATTCCTGGCCACCAATATTCTTGTTTAATTTTTATGATAGTCATGCCTTGGCCGAGATGACCTTCATGGGCCAGTTGAAAAATATGCAAGCGAAGTCCATCAGGAGGCACAAACCTCTCGCCTCTCATAACCAAATGTGAACCACTTACAGACAGTTCATCTAAAAGCTTCCAAAATGGCCTTTCCTGATTAAAGAAATAACTTCCCTCAACGTCTTATCAGACTCCATTTCATGTACCCATTGAGCTTTAGAAAACGCACCTAGACAGCACTCGCATACTTCACTCAAAACGGCAACAGCTTCTTCAGATTCCGATTTCTTTACCAGATCTCTGTCCACAACTTCCCAATCTAAGGACATGCGAGACAAACAGTCCACTTGTAAGTTCCTCCATCCCTGAATGAATTCGATCTCATACGAATACTCTTGCAACCTGGCAGCAAACCTAGCCAAACGAGTAGACCCTTTACCAGCACCTCCAGTAGACAACATTTTCATCAAGAGCTTAGAAAGATAGACTCAGGTATAAGAGTGTACATAGAGCCCGAGTCTACCATGAGGGTTACATTCTCTCCGCAAACATTAAACTCAGCAGTAGGTCTAGGTATTCTATGTATATCTTGAGTGACTTCCCCACCAAAACAATAAGTGTTTTCTTCTAAAACCAACACACGGTTAATTGTCTGTTGAACAACAGGACATGGTTGAACCACGTTGACTTTATACTTAGCCTTATCCGAGGTATCCAAGGATTTGCACATACATGCATAATGTCCCTTACGACCACACTTCCTGCACAATTGGTCCAATGCAAAACATTTCTTATAATCAGCCAACTGATATTGACCACCACATCTTAAGCATTCTCTATTCTTAGTTCTAGATGAAGAACTAGAGGCATTCGTATTCTTTACGCTGTTTTTAGAAACTGCACTAACATCCAAGTCTACATCTTTGTTACTCTCAACATTTGCAATTTCATTGTTAGGTCTGTCTCTCTTGCTTAATTCCTTAATGCATTTCTGGGATTCCTCAATTACCTTAGCTAAATCAATTGCCTCATTGAGTGAAGGATCTTTTCAAGGAAATTCAAAAAGGTGTGCAGATCACCGCTGAGCGTTAGCATCTGCAAGCATGCACTACATACGTGAAGAAGAAATTAGGAGATGTGGTGAATACTCGCTTTGATCCCATCCTCGTCGGCAAAAATTGTTGAGATGCTTTTTACAAGGAATCTTCAAAGACCGATGTTAGAGAAAGAAGATTTATTGAAGAACGCAGCCTGGCATTCGACCACCTCGACGATCCATCAGCAACTGGCAAAGACCGAGTGCCGTTAGCCTCACATTCTATGAACATTGAAAGATGAACGGTCCACATGAGGTAAGGTACAAGAAGACCACCATAACGAAGGTAAGTTACATCACAACATACCTCAAGCTGCTGAGCGGGTGTTCAGCCTGCGATGATGCCCCGTCCCGGTGGTCCGGACAGCTCAGGTTTTGTGTGCCCTTCTGGACCCCAGTGTAGGCCAGAGCCAGCGGGCAGAGCGGGCCAACCGCCACGTGGCGTTGCTTCCGGGATCACAGAGTTAGTGGCCCTTTTGGGCTGAGTGGGTGTGCAGCCTGCGATGAGTCTGGGTGCACTGGTAGGTCCTCTGCCATGGAGTAAGCAAGACCCAGCACCAAACGCGAGACCTGGTGGCCTGCGGAGTGGAGCTGCATGATGTGGAGGGTGCCATGTCTGCGGGCCCCGGGCTTGTGGCTTGCAGCGGCACGTGGTGGGACCTCCTGTCTATACGACGATGGCGGAAGGTGAGCAGTGAGGCCTTGGTGGGCATGAGTGGGCATGCTCCGATGGTCGGCGGGAGGGGCTGGTGTGCCTCTGCCTGGGTGTGCATGGCAGGCATGCTCCGATGGGCGGCGGGAGAGTCTAGGGTGCCTCTGCCTGGGTGTGCATGGGCGGGCTGGTGATGTTGTCTTGTGCAATTGTGTGTACTGTGCCAATCATGTATCTGGACTCTGTTTCAGATGACGACTCTGTCTCAGATGTGTGACCTGGTGTACTGCTATAAATACCGGCAAGTGGTTGGAAACACACTGGTGGCAGCAGGTGAGCAGTGTGGCGTGGGTGCGCAGGGGGGGCACTCTCTCTCTCTCTCTCTCCCCCTATCTTCTCTCTCTCTCTCTCTCTCCTCCTCTCTTCCTCTCTCTCTCCTTTGCTCTCTCTCTGTCCTTTGATGTGCGCAGGACACACCTTCTCATCATGATTTTTGTCTTGCAGGCTGTGACCTACGGATTGTCCCGAGTGGAGACGCCATGTGTCTTAATTTCATTTCAGTGTTCATTTTAATAAAGTTTTATTTGTTGCTTCGAAGGTGAATGTGTGATGCTCATTTTTGTGATGACACATGCATGTCACCAGTTGTGATTTTGCGACATCAAGCGGATGATTTTGTACATGTTTAGGTGTAGCTGATGTGGCATGTCTTAGGTCGGGGGGGTCCCGGGGAGGGAGGGTCCTGGGGATGGTGGTGACGGGTGTTGTGGCCCTCTTGGGTGTCCGGGCCACTTGACCAGTGACTCTATGGCATCTGTTGCCCTTCCGATGTGGCTCTGGGCTGGTCTCCCTTTTGTGGTGCAGCCTGTGGTCCGACTTTGCACCAGGTCAGAGCAGGTAACGTGCCTTATCGCCTGTTTTGTGTTCTTATCGCAGTTCTGGCTGTTCGTTGTGAATGTTGTGGAGTGGTATTGTTGCGGCTTTTGGCACAGGAACGCCTACTCTCAATCTCTTTAGCGATAATTGAGGGGGACATCTGTGGCGATGTTTTTTGCGGCTGCTATCGCAGGTACACTGGTCTGTGGGCTGTTAGCACCAGCTTGTGATTGGAGCTATAAGTTTATCGCAACTTTGGCTGTGATAAAGTGCTGTTAACTTGGCGATAGTTCCTTGCGAATATGGCCCTTAGTTCTTTTGTGAACCCACTTATATGCACATAAGTCCGTTTGCGATAATTTTGTGTTAAAGCAATATTCCTGCATCGGTGCCTTACATTTTCTATTCCTTCCCTCAACAGATGGATTTCGTCTATCATCTTCTCTGCCTATGATTTGAACAACACTGTTGTCAGTTCATCCATGCAGGTGCGATCCACAGGGGGATGGCAGCTCCTTGGGAGGAGGTCTTAGGAGACTCGGTCACTGACATTTGCTAAGCTGCTGCTTAGGCTGTTCCTTCTACTTTCATTCTCTACTACAAACCCGAAGTAGAAATGATGATGATTTCCATTTTGGTTGTACAATTCTGTTTTTGGTCACATTTATTTCAATAGCACTGTATTTTAAGCATTAAAACATTCACCTGTGTTTGTATCTACTGAGGGTAAAGTGTATTTTCTTGTTTTTAAATTAGGTATAGTTCCCAGCAAAGTCTTGTTACATCCTCACTATGTGTGGAAGTTGATGAGAAAGGGGCCCCAGGCGGTCATGATAATTATATAGGCAAAAACAAGGCCAGCTCTGTATGCCCATGAGAACCAGAGTGAAAATACTATAATCCAACAATATTAACATGGGAATCATTCATGTATAGCTTCGGTCTTACTTTCAAAACAATGTGGGGAAAACCAAATAAATTGATCAAGATAAGAGTACAAGAAAATACTTAATTACAGATAAACAGACATGTTGTATAATTTGTAGCATTCATATTTACAAACATTTTAGTGCCGATGCAGCAGTCCTCAAAATGAGAACTAGAAGTGTATTCAATATGGTACACTACAAAACAAGACACTGAAATATCCTGAGTCACTCCGAGTTTTGGAAAAGTCAAGATCCTATGTGTATGGCTGACAAGCAAACAAATGGAACAAAATGGATGGGGGAAGGAATGTTTCATAGTCTGAATACATAAGACAACATATAAAATATTGGATAAGAAACTAATTTCAAAATCGTGGTTGTTGCCAAATGGGTAAAGATTAATTATAAGGCTTGAAAAAAGAGGGAATGGGCCTGATTATGCATTGATCATCGTCATTACTGTAGGGTTCCTGCCACTTGTCTTCTACAAAACAACGCATCTGCATGTGCCCCGAAGGCCTGGTTTGGCCCCAGGGAATAAATAAATGATAGGATGGGCACTCATGGCCACTGCCGATTTAACCGCAAATCAGTGTGTGGTTGATCATTGTACGGCATCGCAGTGCAGCATTTTGGGCCTCCTCCCGTGTTTGCCAGCCTGTGAAATCAAAACTGGCAACAAGGACGGTAGTGAGCCCGGTGAAGGAGGGTGGCTTACTACGGCGCTGCACTGCGTGGCCCTGCAGGCGTTAAAAGGATCGGCTGGCCTGACCGCGATCGAGACTGACCAGGCACCTGTTAGCTGATTGAGCCCACAGGCTGTGTGGGGCCGTGAAGATGGGGCACCACGTGGCCAATTGGAGGACGAGCCCATGAGTGCCCGGTTGCCAGCTAGGCCTGGGCAGTACAATCAGCTACGCTCGTGGAATTTGCGGATTTTCGGCAATTCTGCGTTCAGTGGAGAACGCGGAATTACCCTAAAATTCCTCTATCCCCGACGTAGCGGAATTTTTTCCTTTTTCGCACTTTAAAAATGCGTTTTCATGCACCTAGTAGCGACTTACCGGGATCACTGCGTTCGCCGACGAGTTTTCCTATCCGTTCGCGTGCGCCACGAGATTTTGGTGGCTGGCCGCGTGATCCCGTGAGAGTGTGCGATCGCAAACACTTCATTCAGACGTGCCATCGGACAGCCGGCGGAAGTTTTGTGAAGCTCGCGATGGCGAATGTGCAAAACTTGCAATCTGGAGAAGAAGAATATCTCGAGCAGCATAAAACCTTCTCGAAAATTATGATTTGGATGAAAAAAACTCCTCAGATTGACATTTGGCTGTACTTTTTTGTTTTTTGGAGAGGAAGGAAGTGCCCCAGAGTCTCCAACTCCATGATCCTGCCCAGCAGACTCCTGCTAGTGCTTTGTCCATGTCCTGTTCACTTTTCATTTGCATTTGGAGCTGGAAGGATCACTCTTTGTGTCTTCTGCATCATATATCGTTGGATTTGAGGACTTTTGGATTTGAGGACTTTTGGATCAGAGATTTTACAAGTAAGTTGGTGTTGTTTGTTTGATTGGGGCATTCGAGCTGCTGCAACTACAATTTTTGTACTTTTCCTCAATTAAAAAAATGTTTTATTGTGAGTAGACAGTAGGCCCAGAGCTAGTCCTGGGTGCATGATGAAACAACTATTCCTTTGGTATGTGTTAAATTTGTTTTAAACATCATTTAGGGCATGGATGGCATTGGATTGAATTGCAAAATGTGTATTTTTTTGGGTATTTCAGTTTTTGGGTGTGTGTTAAATAAATGCCTTTGTTGTGTGTGAGTGGTGTGTTTGTTGCGTAACTTGCACACCTTGTTTAGCCCTGTGGATTTTTGTTTTTGCATTTTATTGCATTAAAGCTGTGTCGTTTAGCATGCCCCCTTTGCCTGGCTATTATAGGCCTGTTTCCGTTCATTGTTTTCCAGGCCTCCTGCTTGTTGCTTGTGACTGTGAGGGTCCATTTTGCTGGTGGCCATTTCTGGTGGTAGTTATAAGTGTGCTGCTTGTGCCATATAGGCCTGCATGTGTTTCCTTTGTTCCTTTTTGGCCTAGGCTTCTTGTTATTGTGGTCCTATGTGGCTGGCGGCCATTTTGAAGCCAGGCAGTGTGCTTTTGCCATAGGCCTGCATTGTCTGTCTTCCCTTTCTTGTTGTTCTGGGCCTGGCCATGTGGCTGGCAGCCATTCTGAAGCCAAGCAGTGTGCTTTTGCCATAGGCCTGCATTTTCTGTCTTACCTTTCTTGTTGTTTTGGGTCTGGCCATGTGGCTGGTGGCCATTTTGAAGCCAGGCAGTGTGCTTTTGCCATAGGCCTGCAAGCATGTAGCCTAGTCTGCCAATAGGCCTTTCATCCAGTAGGCCCAAAGGTAGTCATGGTTGCATGATGAAACAACTGTTTTTATGGGGTCTGTTGATAAACATAATTTAGGGAATGGTTGGCATTGTATAGACTTGCAAAATGTGCTTTTTGGGGGGTATTTCACTTTTTTGGTGTGTGTTGGACCTGGCCCTTTTTGAAGGGTCATCCCTAAACTTTTTGCCTTCCTCCTGTATTTTTTCTGACCTGGTGTTGGCTGATTTATGACTCTGGGCACCTTACCACTGCTGACCAGTGCTAAGGTGCATATGCTCTCCCTATGGTAAAATGTATACATTGATTGGTGTCCATGATTGGTTTATTTGGTTTACTGTCAGCCCCTAGTAAAGTGCACCAGGAGTGCCAGGGCTTGTAAATACAAATGCTGCTGGTGGGCTTGCAGCACTGGTTGTGCCACCCACAGAAGCGGCCTAGTAAAATGTGTCTAGGATCTGCCACTGCAGAACCTGCGCGCAGTCTGATACTGTCGCGCTGACTGCGCAAGTGCACCCACTTGCCAGTCCCTAAACCTTCCCTTAACTACATATTAGTCACCCCTCTGGTAGGCCCAAGGGCAGGGTGCATTGTAGGCATAAGGTAGGACATGCCCTGATGTGTGTGGCATGTCTTAATAGTGAATTACAGCCATTTTCGTTTTTCACTATTGAAGGCTACCTGCTCTCCATAGGCCAGAATGGGCTGCTGGAATTACTACACCCTGTAATCCCAGTGGACTCATAGAGCATGGTAGACAATTATGTTTAGTATGCCTGAACTCAGAATAATAAAATACTTCTTTTAGTAAAGTTTATTTTAATATCCTGCGTTTGTAAATACTACTTTTAGAAAGTTAGTATTTACTGACCTGGCCATTTCAGTCCGCCTCTGCTGTGTGTGTGTGTTCTGCCTAGCAACAGTAAGGAGCAGGGTTGGGGAATCCCCAGAGACAGGCTGGCTGCCAGGTGGTGGGTAGAGAGATTACACCAGGATGGGTGGGAGGAGTCCACCCTTGACTCTGAATAGACCTGTGCTCTGACAGCACAAAGCCGGCGCCGCCCCCTGTGGAGCGGCTGATGTCTCTGCCCTGCTGCTGAAAGGAAAGCGCAGAGTCACCACAACAAAGTGCTCCAGAACTGGACTGAGCCAGGCCCAGGCCCCCTGGCGCTAAAGAACAAAAGAATCGCACTATAAAAGTAGGAGCCTGGCTCCTAAGAGATTAGATCCTGTTTGCGCCAAGAAGAAACTCTGCCTGAAGGAGAAGGACCTGGAGAAGCTGAAGGAGGAATACTGTCTCTCTGCCTGAGAGACTGGCCTGCAGTGGGTGCCTGTCTGCTGGAAGGAGAGGGAAAGCCTGAAGAAAAGGACTTTGATTCAACTTGTGCCTTTAAAACAATCTCCAAGGGCTTGCGTGTGAACTTGCCCCCTGACCTGCGCCCCAGGAACAGTGGGCGCTACCATCCTGAAAGAAGAGGAGAAGTGCCTTGAAGTGATTCAGCAAGCTGACCCCGGAGAACCTGTGCATCCCCTGATCTCGCTGAGCAACGCGACTTCTGCTGCTGGCGTGGCTGCAAACAACGTAAAGGCCTGACAGCCCGAGCACCGTGAACAGTTGCCCCCTCGAGCCGTAGCTCGCAAAGTAAGGTGGAGATCTCCGCGCCTGAGCGCCGAGTCCCTGTGACCCCTGCCGGGTTGTAGAGGCTTCTGCAAAGGACTAAAGTGCCCTGGTTCGCGTCTCCGGCCGAAGCTAACAGCGCGCGGCGCTGTGATCTCACCCCGAGGCTGCCCTCCTGCTTCTGACCCCCTTCGTGGCAACCTGCATCCTGCCCGAGCGCCCCACGAAGCTCCGCCGTCCCCTGGACACTGGGGACACCAGCGCGACGTGGGACACCCCTGGACTGGACCGCGAGGCCGCCACGAACCTTCCCCGTGAAATCTGCAAGGTATTGTGCCAGCGCGTGAAAAGTACGGCCCGTACTTGCCTTCGTACGGACCGTCCCTATCTTTCCAGCTTTGAGGTCTGGTTCGTCAGTTTGAACCGTACCTGCCCTGTAACTACGGGTGCCTGGTTCGCACCGTACTGCCTGTGAAGTGCCTTGGTTCGTACCCGCCTTGTAAATACTTGTGCCTGGTTCGCACCGTACTGCCTGTGAAGTGCCTTGGTTCGTACCCGCCTTGTAAATACTTGTGCCTGGTTCGCACCGTACTGCCAGCTGAAATAATGGCGCTTTGAAAAGTGCTCCTTTTGGCTGAGTTCGAGCCGTAACAGCCTTGGTTCGACCCGTACTTACCCTGGGAACAGCAAGGTTCGAACCGTACCTACGTTTTAACCGTACTGCATTGAAAAGCATTACCGGTGCTCACTCGAGAAGAGTGAGACTCGGCAAGCGTACTCCGGCTCACGCGAGAAGCGTGGGAAACGGCAAGGCACTGTAAAAACCTTGCCAAAGGCACCCCAAAGGCGCTACGAAGTGCCCAGAAGACCTAAGAAACCTATTTTAAAGAGAACTGTGCCATTTTTACAACTGTGGACTGCCCGTAAAGCATTTTGAGAGTAACTGGATTATTTTACCAAGAGAACTGTATTTATGCAACCTGCCTGAAAGAAAACCTTTTATATAAAGAATTATATTTTGGATATAACTACAGCCTTGTGTCTTTGTGTGGTGGGGTGGTGATTATTGTGTGGGACAACTTGAACGCTTAACCTATATGCCCTCTGGAAATTTAGCCTGACTGCTCGCGCCACGTTACCTAGAGGGTGAGCAGGGGTTATTTTTAAAGAGGTGATCCTTTGCCCTGACTTAGATGAAAAGGGTCCCTGCTTGTCGCAAGTGCATACCTGCGCCAACCAGAGACCCCGGATTCTAACATTGGTGGCAGCGGTGCGGATTTACGGATTTGCGTTCTTGGTGTCTGCGCAGTGATTACTAACCATTGCACAGTAGACGGTCCAGTAGCTTAAGCCACAGAACTTTTTATGATTTAATTTCGCTTGCCAAGTAAAGAAGATCCCTTGCGTTTGAAGCCATGCCGGGCTCAAACAGCATAGAGAAAACCGCGTCTGAAGCCTCTGAGGCTGGAGAGGTTGAATGGGATGAGTCAAAACTGAACAGCTACAAGAGAACTGAACTCAAGTACTTCTGCAGGAAGCTCAAGGTTCCACATGCAGGATGCAAGAACAGATCAGATCTCTACAAGATGCTGAAAGCCTGGATTGAATCAAGGGGTGCAACTAAGGAAGTTACACCATTGAAACCAGCGGAAAGCGTTCGCAGTTTTGGCAGAGGCCTGTTGCCAGAGGAGCTGGCAGACAGACAGGCCGCCAGGGATCACGAAGTGTTATTGGCAAAGCTGGAATTAAAAATCCAATTGGAGCTAGAAAGCAGAAAGCTGGCTCTGGAAGAAAAGAAAATGGCTCTTGAAGAAAGAAAGATTCAGATGGAGCATGACTTCCTAATGAAGAAATATGATATGGAGCTCGAGAGGCTTGAGGCCATGAGTGTCTCAGCCCAGCAGCAAGAAAGGTGCGTAGCTCAGAGATTGAGCTTTTCTGAGTGGGAGGAGGAATCCAGCTCAGATGGTGGCAGCAGTATAGAATTCTCTAGTGCTGAAAGAGTAGTACGCACACCCAGAGATGTGGCGCCTGGCTTGAAGGAGGGGGTTAACACACACCAGGAGGTTCAAGGGCATGAGGTAGCTCCAGTAGTGCGCAGTATCCCTGAAGGGAATAGGGTAACTGGCGCAGGGGTTCATAGTCCTAGTGGCGGGAGGGACACTCTACTGGCTCTAGATGAGAGGCGCAGGGAGAGGGGTTCCCCCAACATTGAAGTCCTGGTAGGTGAGTGTGAAGACCGCCCAGAAGAGTGTGGGTTGTGTGACAGAGACAGTCAGATACTGTCTTGCCAGTCTCAGGAGAGTGGTGTGGAGTACGTGTGTGAGGCACTGGATGGTAAGGTGAAGGCTAGTTTGGTTAACCCTGCTAGGGGGCTGTGTGATCCAATTGTGGGAGAGCATATTTTAAGTCCCTGTTTTCCAGAGCTATGTCAACACCTGTTGGAGACCGAGTTCTCTGACCGCAGAGAGCTCACATTGGAGGTAGACCTTTTGGTGGATTCCAGAGGGTCTGGAGAGGCATTGGGGAATGACCCTGTGGGGAGTGGCTCAGGTATCTTCCAACCCAGAGTGGTGGAAGTGGTGCAGAGTAGCCCAGCTAGGTCCCATGGTAGTGGGAGGGGTGTAGGGGCTCACGTCCTGTCTCAGTGGAGAAGGAGTGAGTGTGGGGCTGCGTGCCCCCAGGTGCCCGAAACCCAGTCTCAGAGCCTGGATGGTTCTTTAAGGGAACACCAGGCGGGGAGCCTAGGCTGTCCTGATGGGCCACCCGTTGAGGGGGATCCCCTAGTGTCTGGTGAGCTGGGAGTGTCTGTAAGCAGGCCTCCATCAGTTCTGGTGTCTGGCAGTACCGCTCCAGTTGGGAGGGTGCAGAGGTCCAGATTGAGGGGTGAGAGGGGGAAAGAGTCCCCAGTGGAAGAACCAGTGGGTCAGGGGCCAGCCAGAAGGGCTGCGTCCCCCGTGAGTGACCATGGTGACACCACTTCTGTCCTGGGGGATCTTCAGGCACTGTCAGATGGACAGGGGTCTGGAGATCAGCGCCAGGCAGACTGTCACACGACACATGAGTTATGTGTCACCCTCAGGGGGGGCATGCGTGCTCCCCGGGAAGTCCTGGTGCGCCAGGCGAGCGTTCAACCGCATGGGTTGGACCCAGGGTTGGGAAGCCAGGTTCAGGTGTTGTCTGACCTGGAGGGTGGGACCACTGTAATCAGTGTCCTGACCCATGTTGCTTCTAGGGGTACCACGCCAGTTGGGAGTGGGCAGTACTCTGGAAGGGGGTGCAGAGGGAGGGAGTCCTCGCCTCTGACCCCGGCTCAACTGAAGGGTTTAGACCCTAGGTTGAAGGGCCAGGTTCAGGGTGTCCCCCCTGACCTGGGCACCCAGTTGCAGGATAGAACCCCTGAACTGGTGGGCGAATTGCGCAGGACACCTGCCACAGGTGCCGTGGCAATTCTGGAAGGGGGTGCCACTCCAGGTGGGAGGGTACAGAGCCCCAAGGAGGAGGACCGGGTGTGGGAGAGGCCACCCCAGTCTTTGGTCCAGCCGCTGGGTACAGTCCCGGGGCTGGTGGGTCAGTGCCAGGATGTCATACCTGACCTGACAAGGGGGAGAATGGACAAAGGGTGCCAAGCACCTGGGGCTACTGGCCCCTGCTCCCTGGCACCACAGAGGATTGAGAGCCCTGAGAGGCATACGGCCTGGGTCTCATCCCTGACTACTGTCAGTGGCCACTGTAGCATTTTGCTGTCTCTCTGGTGGGACACACCTGTGGGCCAGTTAAGGTTAGGTGCTGCACAGGTGGTGTCCACAGGTGAGGAGAAGGGTTCCCCATGGATTGGCTTGGTGGGCCCTGAGAGTATGGACAGAGGGAGTCCAATAGGTTCAGATTGGCGTAGAACTGGAGTCTGCCCCTGCAGTTGCGGGCCAGGTCCTTGTTCTATCGCCCCAAGCAGGGAAGACCATCACGGTGGTGATTGGTCTACCCTGCGTTTTGGCTGGAAGGGGGTTGTGTTGGACCTGGCCCTTTTTGAAGGGTCATCCCTAAACTTTTTGCCTTCCTCCTGTATTTTTTCTGACCTGGTGTTGGCTGATTTATGACTCTGGGCACCTTACCACTGCTGACCAGTGCTAAGGTGCATATGCTCTCCCTATGGTAAAATGTATACATTGATTGGTGTCCATGATTGGTTTATTTGGTTTACTGTCAGCCCCTAGTAAAGTGCACCAGGAGTGCCAGGGCTTGTAAATACAAATGCTGCTGGTGGGCTTGCAGCACTGGTTGTGCCACCCACAGAAGCGGCCTAGTAAAATGTGTCTAGGATCTGCCACTGCAGAACCTGCGCGCAGTCTGATACTGTCGCGCTGACTGCGCAAGTGCACCCACTTGCCAGTCCCTAAACCTTCCCTTAACTACATATTAGTCACCCCTCTGGTAGGCCCAAGGGCAGGGTGCATTGTAGGCATAAGGTAGGACATGCCCTGATGTGTGTGGCATGTCTTAATAGTGAATTACAGCCATTTTCGTTTTTCACTATTGAAGGCTACCTGCTCTCCATAGGCCAGAATGGGCTGCTGGAATTACTACACCCTGTAATCCCAGTGGACTCATAGAGCATGGTAGACAATTATGTTTAGTATGCCTGAACTCAGAATAATAAAATACTTCTTTTAGTAAAGTTTATTTTAATATCCTGCGTTTGTAAATACTACTTTTAGAAAGTTAGTATTTACTGACCTGGCCATTTCAGTCCGCCTCTGCTGTGTGTGTGTGTTCTGCCTAGCAACAGTAAGGAGCAGGGTTGGGGAATCCCCAGAGACAGGCTGGCTGCCAGGTGGTGGGTAGAGAGATTACACCAGGATGGGTGGGAGGAGTCCACCCTTGACTCTGAATAGACCTGTGCTCTGACAGCACAAAGCCGGCGCCGCCCCCTGTGGAGCGGCTGATGTCTCTGCCCTGCTGCTGAAAGGAAAGCGCAGAGTCACCACAACAAAGTGCTCCAGAACTGGACTGAGCCAGGCCCAGGCCCCCTGGCGCTAAAGAACAAAAGAATCGCACTATAAAAGTAGGAGCCTGGCTCCTAAGAGATTAGATCCTGTTTGCGCCAAGAAGAAACTCTGCCTGAAGGAGAAGGACCTGGAGAAGCTGAAGGAGGAATACTGTCTCTCTGCCTGAGAGACTGGCCTGCAGTGGGTGCCTGTCTGCTGGAAGGAGAGGGAAAGCCTGAAGAAAAGGACTTTGATTCAACTTGTGCCTTTAAAACAATCTCCAAGGGCTTGCGTGTGAACTTGCCCCCTGACCTGCGCCCCAGGAACAGTGGGCGCTACCATCCTGAAAGAAGAGGAGAAGTGCCTTGAAGTGATTCAGCAAGCTGACCCCGGAGAACCTGTGCATCCCCTGATCTCGCTGAGCAACGCGACTTCTGCTGCTGGCGTGGCTGCAAACAACGTAAAGGCCTGACAGCCCGAGCACCGTGAACAGTTGCCCCCTCGAGCCGTAGCTCGCAAAGTAAGGTGGAGATCTCCGCGCCTGAGCGCCGAGTCCCTGTGACCCCTGCCGGGTTGTAGAGGCTTCTGCAAAGGACTAAAGTGCCCTGGTTCGCGTCTCCGGCCGAAGCTAACAGCGCGCGGCGCTGTGATCTCACCCCGAGGCTGCCCTCCTGCTTCTGACCCCCTTCGTGGCAACCTGCATCCTGCCCGAGCGCCCCACGAAGCTCCGCCGTCCCCTGGACACTGGGGACACCAGCGCGACGTGGGACACCCCTGGACTGGACCGCGAGGCCGCCACGAACCTTCCCCGTGAAATCTGCAAGGTATTGTGCCAGCGCGTGAAAAGTACGGCCCGTACTTGCCTTCGTACGGACCGTCCCTATCTTTCCAGCTTTGAGGTCTGGTTCGTCAGTTTGAACCGTACCTGCCCTGTAACTACGGGTGCCTGGTTCGCACCGTACTGCCTGTGAAGTGCCTTGGTTCGTACCCGCCTTGTAAATACTTGTGCCTGGTTCGCACCGTACTGCCTGTGAAGTGCCTTGGTTCGTACCCGCCTTGTAAATACTTGTGCCTGGTTCGCACCGTACTGCCAGCTGAAATAATGGCGCTTTGAAAAGTGCTCCTTTTGGCTGAGTTCGAGCCGTAACAGCCTTGGTTCGACCCGTACTTACCCTGGGAACAGCAAGGTTCGAACCGTACCTACGTTTTAACCGTACTGCATTGAAAAGCATTACCGGTGCTCACTCGAGAAGAGTGAGACTCGGCAAGCGTACTCCGGCTCACGCGAGAAGCGTGGGAAACGGCAAGGCACTGTAAAAACCTTGCCAAAGGCACCCCAAAGGCGCTACGAAGTGCCCAGAAGACCTAAGAAACCTATTTTAAAGAGAACTGTGCCATTTTTACAACTGTGGACTGCCCGTAAAGCATTTTGAGAGTAACTGGATTATTTTACCAAGAGAACTGTATTTATGCAACCTGCCTGAAAGAAAACCTTTTATATAAAGAATTATATTTTGGATATAACTACAGCCTTGTGTCTTTGTGTGGTGGGGTGGTGATTATTGTGTGGGACAACTTGAACGCTTAACCTATATGCCCTCTGGAAATTTAGCCTGACTGCTCGCGCCACGTTACCTAGAGGGTGAGCAGGGGTTATTTTTAAAGAGGTGATCCTTTGCCCTGACTTAGATGAAAAGGGTCCCGGCTTGTCGCAAGTGCATACCTGCGCCAACCAGAGACCCCGGATTCTAACAGTGTGTGTTAAATAAATGCCTTTGTAGTGTGTGTGTGTGGGGGGGTGGTTGCTGTGTAACTTGTACACCTTGTTTGGCCCTGTGAATTTTCCTTTTATGCATTTTATTGCATTAAAGCTGTGTTGTTTAGCATGCTTCCTTTGCCTGGCTATTATAGGCCTGTTTCAGTTCATTGTTTTCCAGGCCTCCTGCTTGTTGCTAGCGACTGTGAGTATCCATGTGGCTGGTGGCCATTTCTGGTGATAGTTATTAACCCTGGAAGTAGTTCGCGTAGTAGCGCTACGCGTAGCTACGCGAAGTGCACTTCGGACTACGCGAGATACGCGTAGCACTACGCGAACTGTGCAGTACGCTGTTCGCTATGATTGCACAGTGCCGGATGCTTGTCCGCACTGTGCAATCATTGCAAACGGCATCTTGCACAGTGCAAGCGGTCGTTTTCTGCCGCTTGAGTAGATTTTTACTCGAGCAGCAGCTTTCTCAACGCGGACTGGTAATTTCTCATCGCGAGCGGTCGTGACCATACGCGACCACTCGCAATGAGAAACCTGACCACCCCGCATTGAGAATCTCGGCGGGAGGTTTATTTTCCACGCTCGCGATCGGCAACTTGATGTTGCTGATCGCGAACAACGAAAAAGTGTCGCCGGGATGTCATTTTGCTCACTCGCGGCCACCAACTTGACGTTGAGGACCGCGAGCGAGCAAGAAATGCCAACTATGCTAAGCAATGCGATTTTGCACTGTGCTACGTGCAATTCGCGTAGCGCGAAGTAGCACAAACTAAGCAAACTTCGTGAGCGTAGCGTAGTTGTCCGCCCAGGGTTAGTAGTTATATAAGTATGCTGCTTTTGCCATATAGTCCTGCATGTGTTTCTTTTGTTCCTTTTTGGCCTAGGCTTCTTGTTGTTGTGGGCCTGGCTGGTGGCCATTTATGGTGGTAGTTATAAGTGAGCTGCTTTAGCCAGATAGGCCTGCACCTGTTTCCTTTGTTCCTCTTGGCTTACTGCTTCCATCCCCTTTACCAGCTGCAGCTCCCTGAATGACGTGATGCGCAAATTAATGCCAAACAGGTTCCACTTCCATTCCATTTGTATTTTTGTTTTTATTCTTCTTCTTTACTATCCTTCCTGACTGTACACAGTATACCATGAAAGCCCTTGTTATCAAAATCTCACAAATGGCTACACTGTTAACAAAAAAATGTATAACTTAAATTAAGTTAAAAAAAAATTGTTTATTTGTACTAGTATTAATTGAACCACAACAACAAATGCAACATTTCACTGATGTTACTCTTTACATTTAGGTGCACAAAAGACGGAGGAGGTGTCACTGTCATCGTCATCATCATCACCCGTTGTACTGCCAGACAGAAGTCTTGCTGCGCACAACGTCATGTGACGTGTGGCCACAGACATCTCTGCAACTTGTTCAACTGCGTCCTGCTGACATCTGAAGAAGATGGCCCCAAAGAAAGTTACCAGGTTCTCCAGTACCAAGAAGGTTGCCAGTGAGAAGAAAGAACAGAAGAAGGAAGTGGCACTTTCCAAGACTGGTGTGCCACCCACAATGTTTTTTGGGAAACAAAAAATTAGGCCTGCATCAGCTGTGTCTGGGGACCAAGCTGGGAGCAGCACCTCCGCATCAGTGTGCCTACCCCACCAACCTAGGCCCAAGCCGAAGAGTGTCGCAGAGGTAGCCAGTCTACTTGTGCAAACGCCAACGAGCAGTGATGTTGAAATATCATTATCGCATAGTAGTACCCAATCAACGAAGGTGGAAACTCAGCAGAAAAGTGGGCAACAACAGCAGGAACAACAGCCGGAACAACAGCCACAACAACAGCCAGAACAGCAGCCGTTACAACAGCCAGAACAACAGCTGCAACAACAGCCGCAAAAACAGCTGCAACAACAACAGCCGCAACAACAGCCCACAATAGTAGTTGTTCCTGCTGAAGTAGGGGCATTTCAGGAAATCGAGCTTCATGGAGAGGAAGAAGAGCAAGTCACTCTTTCAGAAGATCCATTGTCTTCCAGACCCCAAGCAAGGAAAAGGAGGGTTAGTCCATCAACTTCTTCCTCAAGTCCCCCTTCTGATAATCTAGATACCACTTGGAAGCCACCAGCTCAGTCTGAGAGTGAGGCACGCCACAAGACAAAGCTAGGGAGAAGGAAGGATCCAAAAAGTCTTAGAGTTATGGAGGTAGATTTAGAAGAGGGGGATAATGATGATCCAGTCATCATGAAAATTACTCCCGGCCCAGTGGAGATGGAGACCAACATTATTACCCTATCCCAAATTGCTGTGAGGAATGTGGCAAGGATACCACCAACACAGGTAACACCAACATGACCTCCAACTTCCATATTTGCATTTGCTAAGGCCCGGCAGGGACCTACATCCAGCTCAACCACCACCTCAGTAGGTAGTGGTACTGTAAGTGCAGAGAGTCAAATTCCACGCCCACCCTCCAGTTCATCTGGCATTGAAAGTGGCACCTCCAGCAGTGGCAGGAAGTTCACCTCCCCGGTTTGGAAATTCTTTTCGGTTACCAGTAAGGAGGAGAACGTTGCTATATGCTCAGTTTGTCGACATGCTTTTAGTCGGGGTAAGCTTGGTACAAACTATGGTACCAGAGGCCAAACAAGTAATCTCAAAAAACACCACATGATCCAGTGTGAGGCGCACCAATTTAGCATACAAAAAGTAAAACTGCACCCAGTGCTGTTGGTGGGAATGAAGAAGTAGAAGAAAATATGATCGCGGTGGAATGTGAACAAGAGGGAGACATTTCTAGCCCTGTCCCCAGCAGTGTAGTGGTACTGCCCACATCCTCAGCAACATCTCAGTGGCACCGTAGTAAGAGTCAGGCTGAGACACCAAGGCAACAGAGTACTGTAATGAAAAAAAGTGCGTTGTTGATGTGAACTGGGTTCAAGAAGTCACCTGCATCAGCTGCACCACAAAGGAAAATAATCCAGAATTCCATTAACAGCATGCTTAGGTCGGAGGGGCAGTACGAACGCAACCCTCCAACGGCACAATGCGAAGCTGGCTAAAATGTTAACGCTGAACCTTCCCCCATTTTATTTTGTGGAAGGGGTGGGTTTCCTTGAACTTGTGTCAGCCATCTGTCCTAAATGGAACGTTCCCAGCCGGTCCTATTACACCAGAGTTGCTGTTCAAGCACTACATCACGATGTGCTGGAATTCCTTGGACAAGCTTTGCAGCAGAGTGCTGTTCACACTATCCACCTGACAACAGACATGTGGACCAGTTGCCAAGTCACTGATTACATGTGCATCACTTTTGTGGGGGTTAGAGAAAAGATATCTGAAGCAGGTGTTGTTGACACTGCTGAGATATATCATGCTACTTGGAAACATGCAACTGTAGCCATGTTCGCCATGGCGAAATCTCATACTGCTTCAAATATTTTGCAAGGTCTTTGAATGGCTGCACCCAAGAGGGCTTAACATTGGTTTTGTTGCAAATGATAATGGCAGTAATGTACTTAAGGCCATTGAGGATGGTGCCTATTTCAGGGTCCCGTGTTTGGCGCACTGCAGTAACATTATTGTTCAAGACTTTCTGAAAAAAGAAGTCATAGTCAGCAACTTACTGACCACCGACAGAAGAATATGCACACATTTCAGCCATTCTTTTAAAGCTCGGATCATTCAAAGTGAGTATAGAATGCTAGTCAAAGCACTCATCCAGGAGGTGGCAACACGTTGGAACTCAACTTATTACATGCTTGAACGTCTGTTTGAGCAGTACAGACCAACCAATGAATATGTCATGCAAAGAGGGGATGCTACTATGAAAGGCATGAACCTTCAGATGGCCTAATTAAATGCCTGACAGAGATGCTTCTTCCTTTCGAGGTCTTTACACGTGTAGTCAGCAAGGAGGACCGTACTATGGGCCATGCTATCCCATTTTTGCACATGCTAGAGCAACAGTTGAAGGAGGTGTCTGAAACCTACATAGGTGTGGAGGAAAAAAATAAAGCATATGAGTTGGTGGAGAGCTTATCCTGTCGATTAGCTGATAATACAAGGGTACAAACTCGCATTGTTTCAGAAAAACATTACATTTGTGCCACAATTCTGGATCCACGGTATAAATCAGCACTGAACAGTAAGACATTAATTGCTTTTTCAGAACTGGATGTTGCCGGGTATAAAACTTGGATAGCTGAGGCAGCCAGTGACTTTGAAAATGAACGGCTGGTAATTAAAGGCCCGCTACTCAAACCCACAACAAGTACTGCAGCAGGGCATCCGCCGTTAAGTTCCACTTCAGAGACTGAGGGCAGTGTGTTTGGCTCAGAGCGGTCACCAACACTATCGACAACAGCAAGAACTGGATCATCAGCCCCAGTAAAATCAGCACAGGATTGGTATTTACAGCAAGGGCTTGCTAGGTCCAATGCTGATGCAAAGACTAAAGAAGCCAAGCAAAGTGTAGCACCCCTGAACATTGAGCGGATGGTCCATGTCTATCTGGATGACCCAACAGAGGTCTACATTGATCAAAACCCAATGCGGTATTGGTATGGGAAAAGGGGCCAATGGCCAGTGCTCAGCAGGCTGGCGATAAGCTATCTGGCTTGCCCTGTCGCAAGTGTCTCTACTGAACGTGTTTTCAGTGCTGCTGGTTCCATTGTAACAGTGAAAAGGACCAGTCTCTCGCTCAAAAACGTGGATTGTATCCCTGGGGAAGTTTCAATCAAAACTCTTCTCACTGCCATGTGGTGTACCGCAGGGGTCCTCCCTAAGCCCACTATTAAACACTATTTAATGTGTACGTTTCGTCTCTGGCTCCTGTTATTAGTACTCATGGGTTTGGGATTACCTCCTATGCGGACGACACACAAATCGTGGTGTCACTATTACCAGTCCACGAAACAGGAATAGACATCCGCTTCCAGTCCTG